>NW_027527957.1:4455865-4489183 GCF_008692635.1 Crocuta crocuta
GATGTTAGAATTAGCAGAAAAGTTTAGAAAAAGCATTATTTAGTTCAAAGAGGTAAAAAAAAGTTTTATAATGATTTTCAAAGAATTAAACAAATAAGCTGATAATGAATGCAGCTCAGAAAAAATAAAAAATACTTTTAAGAATAAAATTCTAAAACTGAAAATTATACTATGAGGTGGAAATTTTTTCTGTGCTTCATAGTAGGCGGAGGATGAGAAAAGAGTCAGTGAGCTTGATTATTGATGAAAAAAAATATATACCATCTGAGTAACAGAGAGAGAGAGATGATTGAGAGAAATATGCACAGAATAGCCAAAAACTGTCATACAAAATAAAACAGTCTAACAGACAGGTAATAAGAATTCCAGGAAGAGAAACATGTGAGAACTTTGTAAGCATTTTTGAAGAAACAATGTAAAATGACTTCCCAAAAGTAATAGAAGTGAATCACCTTGCAGATCCAAATAGATTAAGTAGAATATCAAAGATAATCTGAAAGCATTCTGAGAAAAAAGAAATATCACATACAGGAAAACAATAATACAAATTTCTCTTCAAAAATAATGGAGACTTGAAGAAAATAGAGAAGCATTTTTCTAACATCATTTATCTATCTATCTATCTATCATCTATCTATCTATCTATCTATCTATCTATCTATCATCTATCTATCTATTTATCTATCTATCTATCTATCTATCTATCTATCTATCTATCTATCTATCTAAGAGAGCAGAGAGAGAGTGAGAGAGATCAAGCTGGGGAGAGGGACAGAGCGAGAGAGAATCTCAAGCATGTTCCACACTCAGCATGGAGCCTGACCTGGGTTCAGTCCCATGACTCTGGGATCATGACCTGAGCCAAAACCAAGAGTCAGTCACTCAGCTAACTTGGCCACTCAGGCACCCTGTGATGATATTTTAAAAGGCTGAAAGAAAGAAAGGAAATCGAAACCAAGTTCTGTCCACCCACTGTTCCATACAATGAAAATATCCTTGAAAACAAGGGTAAAGTAAAACTTTTTCAGACAACTGAAAACAGAGATTTGGTTGCCCAAATACCTGCACTATAAGAAATGGTAAAAGATATTCCTCAGATAATTACACCAAACAGATACACAGATCTACTAGAAGGAAAAAAAAGTGCCAGGAAAGTAAATATGTAGGTAAGAATAAAGGACTGTCTATTTTTTTTCAAAATATTTCTCCAAGAGAACTGACAAAAACAATAAAATATAAAATGTAGTTTATAATGTACATTGAACTACAAGATCTGACAACAGCACTTGGAATTATTCCTCCATGTAGATATGAGGTAGACAGAAAATTATGTTCCTGGGACATTATTTCACTGTGAAAGTCAGAAATGGGAGGTTGGAACTAAAAACTGGTAAGTATGAAGTGTGAAGTAGGCAGTATAAAGTATGACGTGTAAAGTTTAAATAATACAATATTTATTCTAAATATGTTTTCATAGGGGCGCCTTGGTGGCTCAGTTGGTTAAGTGTCTGACTTTGGCTCAGGTCATGATCTCACATTTCGTGCATTCAGCAGGCTCTGCACTGACAATGTGGAGCCTGGAACCTGATTCTGATTCTGTGTCTCCCTCTCTCTGCCACTCCCTCCCTTATTCTCTCTCTGTCTCTGTCTCTCTCTCTTTAAAAAATAAACAAACATTAAAAAATTTTTAATATCTTCATAAATTGGAGCATCTGGGTAGCTCAGTTACTTAAGCATCTGAATCTTGGTTTCCACTCAAGTCATGATCTCACAGTTCATGAGTTTGATCCCCACATGGGCTTTGTACTGACAGCATGGAGCCTGCTTGGAATTTCTCTCTCCTTCTCTTTGCTCCTCTCTAGCTTGCTTGCTCTCTCTCTTTCTTGCAAAAAATAAATAAACATAAAAAATTTAAAAATAAATATATAAATGAAATCTTTTCATAAATTAATAATGCATTTTTCAACTCCAAAACAAGCACTTAAGTTTCTTTTTTAAAAGAGGTATCGAGGGGCACTTGGGTGGCTCACTTGGTAAAGCGTCCTACTTCGGTTCAGGTCATGAACCCCAGTTCATGGGTTCAAGCCCCTCATCGGGCTCGCTGACAGCTCAGAGCCTGGAGCCTGTTTCAGATTCTGCATCTCCCTCCCTCTCTGACTCTCCCCTGTTCATGCTGTCTCTCTCTCAGAAATAAATACAAAACATTAATAAAAATATTTGAAAAGGTATACATAAAAATATATTAAGAAAAGATATAGCACGCTATTAAAAATTTAGAATGTATGCTGCCTTTTGTGTTGAAGTAACTGGTACTTGATCTTCACACTGGCTAAAAATCTAAGAAACTAGAAGAAAATAAAAATAAATTCGTAACCCTGGTCTCATTCTTCTTGGATATTATTTTCTTGTATGTTAAATGAAGTATTTATTCTAGAACAGCAATTTTCAAACACATTTAAACAGACTGCCTATGTGGGAATTATCTGAAAAATTAGTTTAGTTACCACTTTTGAAATCCAGATTTCTTTTCTTTTTCTTTTTCTTTTGAAGTTTAGTTCACACACATTACATCAGTTTCAGGTATACAACATAGTGGTTCAACAAGTGTATATGTTATGCTGTGCTCACAAGTGTAGCTACCATCTGTCACCATACAGTATCATTGATTATATTCCCTATGTTGTGTCCTTTATTCCCATGATTTATTCATGCCATAGTTGGAAGCCTGTGTCTCCCACTCTCCTTTACTCATTTTGTTTACTTTCCATTTATAAGTGAAATCATAGGATATTTGTCTTTCTCTGTCTGACTTATTTCATTTTGCATACTCTTGCCTTGAAAAGAGTTTTACTGAATAAGAACTTCTAGAAACCAACATATCCTAATGTGCAATCAGGTATGCAAACTACAAAACTAAATGACCCTTAGTCTCTTTTGCAGCTCATAGTTTCTAAGTCTAAAATTTAACTTTAAACTTATTTACTTGCTGTTTCACTTCGAGTAGTAATGTACCTTTAAGGATTTTTCTTATGAACATGTCATTAAAGTATCAATTAAATAGGCTTGCTTATGAATTTAGATGCTCAATGACCTTTTCAATGAAATGCTTCATTTTAATACCCCTTCACTATAACTGTCTCATTAAAGGGAGAATGCTCCCAGGAGCATATAGAAGTTCTGAATTTATAGGGTCAGAACTACAAATGATAAATAGTAGCAACTGGACAGGTGCTACAAAATAAATCTTCAGAAACCTAATAATTAGTAGCACAGTTTTCTAAACAAAATAATATGTTTGCCAACATGAACACAAATAATTAGAGATTTAGAAATGATTGTGAAATTATGGACTGTTACATAATAAATGATAGTCGAGAATGGTGTGTTATTTATCATTTCTTTACTTTTATTTATCAATGCATTTAAGCTTAGCTGTCAATAGGATGCTACCTTAAGAGCCCATTATCTGTTCTAAAAATTGATTTTCAATTAATCTGCATCTCCACTTCTTACCTTAGCCAATATACCTCCAAGAAACACTGTTCACTGAGAACATTAATTCATGAAATTTGATTAGATGACACTTAATGGGCTCAAACTGACACTTTCTTCACCTCCTTGGGACATGTTAATTACGTATTTGGTTTCTAGAAGTACATATAACTAAATATAACTCTTATGACTGTCTCACACATCATTGGAAACCAGGTCAAGCCAATTGATGACTCCGTGAAGAGAAATGAAATGCTCACCTGTGTATCTGCTAGGCACATGATCTGACTAAGACCAGTTATTTCCCCCTCTCCCAAATAAAAACCATTGAAAATATTTCCTAATGCTATTTCTTCTCAAATACAAACGTGTTAATCTGTAAATGAATAAAAATGACAAGGTCCATTCAAACAAACAGAGAGAGAAAGGAGAAAAATTACATATGCCAAATTGCTCAGTACTCCCCTTTTTCTCCCTTTTGCTGTGCCCCACCTCACATATGTAGCACAGTTGAGTCAATGTTGTGAGCCCATCAACACAGATACTCACAACTGGGACCCAAAGTGAATGCAGTGTCATGTAAAAAAGTTACATAGATTTCAATTTTCATTGTCACATAATTAATGGCACAGCCTACCTCTACGACTAACCCATGATAGTTTCTTTCCACATCTACTTACAAAAAGGAGCTAGATTCCACAGCTCTGGAACTTCTTTTTAGCCATGATTTGTCTTAACCATCTTTCAAGTCAATGTTGGAAGAAAGGGTAATACTATGATCTTCCCCTTATATACTCCCCTTATATATCAAATTACTACATAATTGAATGCATTTGCTCCTTTTAACTTAATAATTTTGTTTCTAATGGTCATAATTTAAGTATAAAAGTACGTATTTCAGAAAATGTACTCTGGTAATTAAATAATTTAATCTTTGAGAGATAATATTACTGATCAATGAGATTGTTATGATTTGGGGACAATAGATTCAGAGGCTATAGATTCTAAACCTACTGGGTATATGTAGCCTTTTTGAAAACTTGCAGACTTTTTATTATACATTTCCCTTGACATTAGTTATAAACCCCTTAACAAATTATTTTTGTTAACAAGTTATCTAATTATAATTCTAAAAATCATTTTATATTTGTACCACTTTTCTATTTTCATAGCTCTTTTTGAATCTAAATGTCTGCTATCACTTTCTTTCTACCTGGAAATCTTTTTTTATTTTTTAAAAAAATTCTTTAGTATTTATTTTTGAGACACAGAGAGACAGAGAGAGAGAGAGCATAAGTGGGAGACAGGCAGAGAGAGAGGGAGACACAGATTCCAAAGCAGGTTCCAGGCTCCAAGCTGTCAGCACAGAGCCTAATGAGGAGCTTGAACTCAGGACCCGCGAGATCATGACCTGAGCAGAAGTCAGATGCTTAACCAACTGAGCCACCCAGGCAACCTAATATTTGTTTTAGTACAGGCCTCTTAGCGAGGAAATTATCTGAAAGTCTTTATATCAATTTTCCTTTGGGATGATATTTTTAATGGGAAGAGATTTGTAAGATGGCAAAAATTTATTTCAACACTCTAAAGAAGTTATTCCATTAGATCTGTCTTATTTTCTCTTTTATGAACCATCTACAGTTATTTTTTATTCAGCACATATTATATTTTACTTTTATAAGTTTATTTCAATATTTTTTGTATCACTGGTTTGTGGTAATTTTATGATGATATGCCTTGATGTGTTTTCCTTGATGATTTTCTTTTACACTGTTTGAGGTTTGTAGAGATTCTTAAAATGTGATTTTATAATTTTCATCAAATTTAGAGAATTTTTGACCAGTACAAAATAGGCCATGTTTATATTAATGATTAAATTGAGATTATGAAACCCTCAACTGTAGGTTCCCCTCCCCATTAGTGCCACTCTTCAGTTATATCAGTTACTCATGAGCTAATAAGCTCATATTTTTTTCCTACTAAGTCTTAACAACAACTCCTTTGCCTACTGGATCATCAGATTCCAGAGAGTTGATCTTGGGCCTTTCATAGATGGTGGGGACAGCAACTAGAGAGGGTGATACGGCTCTCTCCTTCATACATTATATATATATATATACATACATATATGTATGTATATATATAATATATATGTATTATATTATAATGTATATATATTATATATAGAACTCTCCATTCATTTCCCACATCACTATTGGTACCACAGGTATAACTTCTCATAACACCATTCAAGAAATAATGATACCAGATGTAAGGAAGTCACGTGAAACTTCTATTATGACTGATGTTCCTACAGTTGCAAATTCAACTCCAGCATTTTCCTTATAGTTTCTTTAAAAATATGGTTTTCACATTTTTGTTAATATTTCCTCCTAATAGGATTTTGAAAATATACATCTTGGGAACCAATGTTGCTTACTTAAAGTGAATATAGTCCCACATATGTCCAACCCAATTTGAAATTAGGAGGTGGCACATAACTTGCTCTGGAAAATGGAATATGTGTTCTATGTATGTATGCTTACTCTTCCCCACAATGACCAAGGAAGCCTATTTGATCCAAGCTCTGTGTCTGAGTGACTGTGTGAAGCAGATCCCTCCTAATAGGCCTCAACGGATGTATATGATGATCAAGAAGTGATTTTTATTATTTTAAGCAACTGAGAATAAAATACTTGATGATGTGTTACCACAGCTTAGCCTGTCATCTCTTGTCAAATATACCTTCATGTACTCCTAAGTTTAGTAGTTTGTTTTTACTACTGGGAGATGGAGTATATCAAATAATTGAAAATTTTAAAGGGGTGGGGATGGACAGTATTTAGAATTTAGAATAAATATTTTATAATATGATGTGTTAAATTTTGAAAAGTACTCAAGGGCATATACTGAATCTAAAGAAATCCATGCAAATTTTATCTATTTATTTTGTACACACTCTATCCTGAAAATGATTATTGGGCCCAGAAAAATTTCCAGTTGCATTTAAAAGAACAAGTATTGTTGACTGGGTCGGAGACTAGTCAACTGTTTTTCAAAGTTGGCATTTCCTTTTAAGCCCACAGTTGACTACATTTCACGTTTCTCTTGAATTTGAATTTTCAGTTAATGGGATGTGGGAAAAGGTGATGATCCTCTTCCAGACCTAGTCCTCCTTTTTGTTTGTTTGTTTGTTTTTATTTTTTTAATGTTTTTAAAAATTTATTTCTAGGAGAGAGAGAGAGAGAGACAGCATGAGCAGGGGAGGGTCAGAGACAGAGGGAGTCACAGACTCCGAAACAGGCTCCAGGCTCCGAGCTGGCAGTCAGCACAGAGCCCGACGCGGGGCTGGAACCCACGAACCGCGAGATCGTGACCTGAGCGAAAGTCGGACGCTCAACCGACTAAGCCCCCCAAGCGCCCCTGTTTGTTTTGTTTTAATCTAAGGTGATCTGTGCAAATGTTGAAGAAGGTAGAGCCACCTTGAATAACTCTGTCATTCTGGGTTCCTGAATAACCCAATTGAGCTGAACTCCCCTACAATAAACTTTATGTGTGTCACTGTTAAGCCACACTTCTCAGTGTTAATGAACTAACTCACTTAAGACTCGGAAATGTCAGGATTTATCTGTAACAGCACTTAACTTACTTTAACAAATTATTTAACCCACACAATTTCAGCTCTTTTCAGTTATATTCAAGCAAACACAGGCCAAGTTTCACTCCTAACAGAAATAAGCATTGCACAGAAAAGACAGAAAGCCCAAGGTGCAAAAGTGTTCTAATTAATCTTTTTAAATGGTTTCAACAACTGATATCTTAAAGCCTCTGCTTGCCATGGGATTTGGTTTTTACATCTCAGAACAAGGCATCTTCATACGATTTCTCTGTTTCTTAACAAGGCATTTATGACTTCTTTTATGCTTATGTCTTTGTTCCCAGGGATCTTCTTTAAATACCTACACCTGAATATTCTTTCAAGTCTTTGCTTCAATGTTATCAGATTGGAAAAGCTGTCTCTAATCACACTACAGCAAGTTATGCCTTGTCATTTGATTATTCAATTTATTTGGTTGTTTTCTAATATAAATTGTCATATGTACACTTACTGTATTTGTTCTTTTAAGTTTATTTCTGAATCCTAAGTAGAAAATATAGTACCCCAGGGAAAGCATCATGTCTTCTTGATTTATTAATGGGGTCATGTGCCTAGTTTTGCAAGATCATCTTGGAAGATCATTTGGAAGTAGTATATGGAAGAAACCATTCAGAAGTGGGTATGAAGCAAAATGTAGAAGGTGGGTGGCGGGAGATTGAAGAATGGCAGAGGGAGGTTATTGCAGATAAGAAATAAATGAATGTTTGGCAGAGCCACAAATAAGTATAAGTGAATAGATAAATTTAAGTAAACCTTATACTGGCTGAAATTGAATAGGAATCAAAACAATGAGTGGGGATCAGCCATGGATTAATCCCCAAGTAATGAGAGAGGAAAAAAGGCAGCATCTAGTAATTGCAGAAATAGCAGATATATGTTACCCCTTTCCTTTCCCTCTGTATTACTGGTCCTCTTCTGGCAGAAATAGTTTCTTTTATCAATGATGTTTGTTAAGAATAGAATCCTGAAGTCAGAACAGAATAGAATAGAATCCAGTAAGCCAGGATCGTTTTTTCGCTCCCAGGAGCAATACAGTGATAAGAGCAGGAAAATTGTGTGCCTAGATTAAGAAAGTGATTTATAGTAGCAGCACTAAGAGCAACTAAGTTACCATGGAGTGTCTGAGTGCAAGAGATATTTGTCTGTTTAAAGGAGATCACTTCATAGCAGTAGAAACAGCAGGACAGCAGGAAATCACAAAACAGAAGGAAACATATGCAGGAAAATATAGTGAGGTGCATAAAACCAGTGAGCTCAATAAAGAAGGCCATCCACCAGCGATTAAACAACAACAACAAAATTAATGTAAATTTGCAAACCCCTCATAGACATAATGATATTTAGATTCTGAGTATAAAATGTGTTTCTACATCCCTTACAACACACAAAGAAAGATGAATAACATTATGACCCACTGCCATGATTCCAGGTATGCATAGAGTCATATGTATTTTTTTTTTCAAATTAATGGGTCAGCTTATTCCTCATTAAGTTAACATGAGAATTAATATATCTTTCTTTTGAGTTTTGTTTCTCTTATTCCTCTTCAAATATAAAAACATTCAAATTTTGTTTAATGTTTATTCATTTTGGAGAAGGAGAGAGACAGAGCAAGAGAGGGACAGAGAGAGAGAGGAAGAGACAGAATCAGAAGCAGGCTTCAGGTTCTGAGATGTGAGCACAGAGCCCGATGTGGGGCTCGAACCCAAAAACTGTGAGATCATGGCCTGAGCTGAAATCAAATGCTCGTCCGACTGAACCACCTAGGCACCTTCAAATATAAAAACATTTTAAAGGGATACATTCATTTCAAAAGTGTTAAATATATCTTTAACCATCAGACCAGGAAAGCCATGGTAAGAAATCAGCATCGTTTACTGGTAGAACCATGTATTATCTGCTGTCACTTCCATAATGTTCATATTGTTTCATTTTTGTATGTTGGCTTCCTGCTGACTAGGGCATTCATTCTATAATTGCTTTTCCAAATTCCTCCATAAAACAGAAAAATGGCTATACTTGGTCTTCCAAGTTAACAACTCTTTATTTTCCGTTTAATATGAATAGTAGCAGTTCCTAAATTGTTAACAAGTTAAACACACACACAGTCACACACACACACACACACACACACACACACACACAACTAGGGTATATGAATGTAGGGGACAGTAGTAGAAAGGATGATAGGTTTCTAGCCTCAGTCCTACGCTTAGAGACTAAATCTGATCTGCACATTCCACTATTGCAGCATAGAAGCAAATCTGTTCCAAGAAAGCTTGATGTCAAATTTTAAATGGTGTTATTTATTAATAAAGAAATGACAGAAAATGAAACACTGTTTGCTCTGTTTCAGTTAATAAATGATATCAAAGGAGCAAGAGGGAATTTTCTGGAGTGATGAACATGTTCCATAACTTGAGTGTATTAAGGTGGTTAAGTGAGTGTGTACTTCTGTCAAAAGTCTTACACAGTACACTTTGAATGAGCTGTCTGGTGTGTAATTTATACCTAAATAGTGTTGATTTCTTTAAATAAAAGAAAAATATAGACACATTTAAGATTCGCTTATGTATTAAGATTGACTGGTACTTGGAAATACCGTGTTCATGTCCAAGCAGGAGAAATGGCATACTGGAATGAATTATGCCTATGATTATATCCAAATTTAAATTCCATAAATCCATTGACTTCTCTGTTATTTGACTTCTATGTTATTATTTTATTGCTAATATAGTTATATTTATGATAAATGTGATTATCACTATTATTTGAATGATTAGATGCTATAAAATATTACATGGCATATTTAATTAGCTGAACATTCTTGTTTTAGATTTTATTTCAAAGTTCACATGGAAAAACATATCTCCCCTATGTCTACTAAAAATATTTATTCTATGCAGAGAGGATGAATTACTCTTTTTCTAAGTTTATCTGCTTATCTGTATCTTCTATTTTTATTCCCAAACTCTCATTTCCACCTGAAGACTTTTTTCATACTTTATCACAAAATCTGTGCAGCCGTGTATGTAAGGGGCCAAAAAAATCCTCAATATTTTCTTTAGATCTTCAACTCTTTTTTGTAATTCCTCCTCTATAGCAATTTGATATTTTGTTTGTTTTAGCCATAACATAACTGTCATACAAGTAGCACTTTTTGCCTATTATCAAGGAGTCAAATCTGAACACTTCTGCCCACTGCTTCCTATTACCAGGTTTATCAAGAAAAACACAACACAGGGGCGACTGGGTGGCTCAGTTTGACTTCGGCTCAGGTCATGGTCTCACGGTTCGTGGGTTCGAGCCCCACTTTGGGCTCTGTGCTGACAGCTCAGAGCCTGGAGCCTGTTTCCGATTCTGTGTCTCCTTCTCTGACTCTCCCCTGATCTCTCTCTCTCTTCAGAAATAAATAAAACATTAGAAAAATAAAACAATACAGTCAAACTTTTACTTTACTCTTCTGGAGAACAGACAGGGCTTCAGTACTGGATATCAGTCCCCCATGGCTACAGGTCCCTCCCAGTGGCAGCTGAAAGGGACATACCCCTGTTGTGATGCAGAATAAAGATCCCTCTCCTTTCCCATCAAGGGACAAGTATAAGGATTAAGTTGGCCAGGTGCCGTATGACATACAGTTAACCAGAACAAAAGAATACACAGTGAGTCTGAAACAAGGAAAGACTGTCCCACACAAGGTGACAATCCCAGCATAAGCTGTGAGAATTCTACCTCTTGGTAAGGAAGTGATCCAGGCCCAAGCCCCATTCTTACGTAGTCCAGTGGGCATGAAAAGACTCCATGCAGAGATATTAGCTAAAGTTCTGGTGATAAGCATATTACAGTATACAAATATATCAGATCAATACATTGTACACCTTAAATTTACATGCTATATGTCAATTATATCTCAATAAAATGTTTTTTTAAAAAGGATTTTTTAAAAATTGCCAGGACCACTGTCTTACACCACACAAAAAATTAACTCGAAATGGATTAAAGCTTTGAATGTAACACCTGAAATCATAAAACTCGTAGGAAAATAGTAGGTGGTAAGTTGTTTGGCATCTTGGAGATGATTTTTTTGGATGTGACATCAAAAGTAAGAGCAAAACAAAAATAAACATGTGAGACTAGAGCAAACTAAAAACGTACACAGCAGAGGCAACCATCAACAGAATTAAAAGGTAACCTACTAAATGGGAGAAAATATTTTCAAGTCATACATCTGATGAGAGTTAATGTCCAACTATATAAAGAATTCATAATGTCAATAGTAAAAAAACAATCCAATTAAAAAGTGGGCAAAAGATCTGATAGACAATTTTTTTCCAAAGGAGACATACAGATGGCCAATAGCTACATGAAAAGATGCTCAATGCCAGTAATCGTCAGAGAAATCCAAATCAAAACCACAATGAGATATCACCTCACCATTGTTAAAATGGTTATTATCAAAAAAGAAATAAGGTTGGCAAAGATATGGGTAAAGGAAATGCTTGTGCATTGTTGGGGGGAGTGTAAAATGGTGCAGCCACTATGAGAAACAGTATGGAAGTTTCTCAAAAATATAAAATAGAACTACTATATGATACAGCAGTTAGACTTCTGGATAGTGATCCAAAGAAAACAAAAACATTTATTGAAAATATGTATGCATTCTATGTGCATTTCAGCTATCTTGATAATAGCCAAGATATGGAAATAGCCTAAGTATCTAGCCATGAATGAATGGATAAAGAAGATGTGGAATGTGTGTATATGTGTGTATATATATGAATATTATTCAGCCATAAAAAGTGAAATTGTCATTTGCAATAATATGGACAAACTTTAAGGGCATTATGCTAAGTGAAACAAATTAAACAGAGAAAGACAAATATCATATGATCTTGCTTATATGTGGAATCTAAAAGAAACAAACAAAACCAAGCTCAGAGAACAGAGAACAAATTAGAAGTTGTTTTCATAGTGTTCAAAAGTATTTTTGTCTGTGGAGAAGTAACTTTCTTAACACTAATTGCTAATAAATATTAGATTAATTGTAAAAAAATAAAGAGAGAAAGAAAGAGAGAACATATTGGTGGGTACCAAAGTAGGGAGTGAGGTGGGTGAAATGAGCAAAGGGGGTCAAAAGGTATAAATTTCCAGTTATGAAATAAGTTAATCATGGGGATGGAATGAAAAGCATGGTGATTATAGTTAAAGATACTTGATTGTATATTGGAAAGTTAGTTAGAGAGTAAATCTTAAAAGTTCTCAACGTAAGATAAATGATGTTTTAATTATGTATAGTGATGGATGTTAACTAGGCTTATTGTGGTGATCATTTCACAATATATACAAATACAGAACCATTTTTATGTTGTATACCTGAACCTAATATGTTATAGAAGGTCAGTAAAATAAATAAATAAATAAATAAATAATAAATAAAGTTAAAGAATTTCATGAACAAGAGACTGCTTTTCCCAACTATATGGTCACTATATTCTTGATTCAGTAAGAATTCAGATACTAAAGTATATTTATTAAATCAAACAAAAAATGTAAAAGTTATTTTAAGTTAAAAATCAAGTTTATTTCTTTAATGTATTTATATTGTTTCTTTATATATTCTAGATAGCAGTTCTTTGTCACAGTATTTTCTCCCAGTATTTGGCTTGCCTGTTTATTTTAACAGTTTCTTACTATTGATTTTTATTTATTTGAGAATGTTGTACAATGTCCTTTTATTTTTCTCACAGCTGACTTTTTCTTCAGTTCCCAAATGATCTTTCCACCTAAAAGTATTTATCTTTTTAAATTCTTCCAAGCCATCACAATAAGCTTCTTTAGTAAAAAAGATTCAGACCTTTAAAGGCCAAATACAGTTGCTTTTCCTGGCTAGAATTTTATGTAACTGCTATTTAACTGTTCTCCTTTATGGTAAAATATTTTGTCATTAGTGTTTTCAAAAGTAGAAGTAGTCATATTGCTTCCATTTTCTCTTTAATACTTAACCCTGCAACAGTATTTATGTTTACTATGTGTTTAATAATACATTTAATTAATCTATAAATTTTCTATATCTTATATTCATAGATTTATTCAGAGCCTGTCATGGAGATCTCCAAAAAGTGTAATATATAACAATTAAAATAAAACCGTATAGAATCTAAGTGAAGTAAACAAGTCCTATTTTTCATTGTAAAGTGGCAAATTGCAGGAAAGTAGTTTCCTCTTGGGGGATCACATGGGCTATTATCAGGGAAGGATACACAGGAGATTTCTACAATAATAATAATATTCTGTTTCTTCTATTGGAGTATTATGAGTGCTTAATTTGTAATTATTTGTTAAAATGTACACATAACTGGCATGATCCTTTTTAGAGGAATATTTACAGGAAAATGAATATATATAAACATATATATGTTTATTACATATGTGTATATTATTCTATTACATTATATATTATCTATATACTATGCATGTTATGTTATATTACATTGTATATACATACATTTTTAGTGAATGAAGTTTGCATAATAATATGTAATCTATTTATGGAAATTATATTGGTGCCATTAGCTTAAAATACATTTTATTGAAAATATTTAAAAATCAAGGAATAAAAATATATACAAAAAATCTATTAACCAATTTGTAGACATTTCAGGCATTCATAATAAGTACTCTCAATCATTCTCACATTATGCAATGACCTATGTATGAAGTAAAAGTTAAGTTTCAGTGGTACAGTAAAACAAATTATGGTCAATTCAACATAAAAGAATAAGTAGTCTATTAAAATAAAATAAAGTCAATGTAGAATTTTAAAAATAAAAATAGTATGTGGAACCCAGATGATGGAAGAGAAAAATGGAGTTATATTTTTCTAATCGGATGGTACATCAGCTCAGTGATATTTATTATCTGATGAAACCACGGCTCACCCTTTAGCTTCAATGATCTAAAATTTGTAATGTGCAGTTCAAGTGGCTATCTAATTGTTGAGCCTAGTTAGCAAGTCATTTCTGCTGTAGGCCTGTATTTGCCAAAATAACATGTGTAATTTTTAACTCATATGCTGTATTCCATCATTTTGTAATCTTTAGGTAATTAAACTCAATTTTAGACTGCATTAGAGTTAAATTATGTTAGTAATTATAGTACAATGATAAAACCCCAGGCTATTGATCCAAGGATATTTGTGCATTCCTTTATTCAGTGCACTGTTTGAAACATGATTTATTAGTGCCTTAGGCTAGTGTTGATAAAATGAAAGATCTGAACTTAGGATATCCATTAAAACCCTTTGGGGACCCGAGAAGATGTCTTCAATTCTTGTCCTAAGATCATAGTTAAACACACTAATGAAGTAAATTGATTCTCTTTTCATGTTAATTTAAATGAGTGTTTTTCAAATAGTTAGCAGTGAAGAAGGGAGAAGCAAAGAAGAAATAGGAAAAGACAATGAAAAAGAAGATAAAGAAGGAAAAAAGAAGGAAGAATGAAGAAGAGGAGGAGGAAATCAAGAAAGAGGAAGAGGAGCATAAACACTAGATTC
Organism: Crocuta crocuta; assembly: GCF_008692635.1. Classification (NCBI taxonomy): domain Eukaryota; kingdom Metazoa; phylum Chordata; class Mammalia; order Carnivora; family Hyaenidae; genus Crocuta; species Crocuta crocuta. Next base: position 4,470,568 of record NW_027527957.1, read on the forward strand.
AGAAGTAGACACTGCTAAAGGATCAAGAGCATGAGAAGGAGGAGGAAGGGGGGGGAGACAGAGGGAGGAGATGGACAAGCAAGGAAAGCAGAAGGAGAAACCTACACTATTTTTTTTTTCTTATGAGAGCAGCACACTCAATTTGAAAGCATTTTGGAATTTCTTTCAAGCTAATCAAAGTTCTATTAATTTATTGAACAATGATTTTTCTAGCTAATTAATTAATGCCTATAAATGGCCATTTAAATATAGTTCAAAATACCATTTTTCAAGTGCCATGCACATTTCCAAATAAAGATACCATCTCAAAAACTGTTTCTGATAAATGACTAATTTATTCACATAATAGCCTAATCCATCCCTTGATTTTATGCTTGTTTTAACTTATCTGTTGTTACTGGCTGATTATATTTTTTAGTTCAAAATGTATCAAAATTGTACTTCTGTAAAAAATTCACAAATGCCTAACTTACTTTTTTTTTCATAAAATCCCTACTAGCTGCCAGTCACTACAGTTTATAGTACAACATAAGCTCATGAATACCCAGGCAGTAGATCCCAGACACTTGAACAATGCCTAGGAGGTAACAGTCACTCAATTAATAAGTGTCAAGTGAATGAATGCAAGGAAAGAAGAAAATGAGGAAGATATATGAGCTCTATGTCCTTTCACCAACGGATTATTGTATTTTTAGTAGATATTATTTTCTTAGATATATCATCAGTCTTATGAAGTCACTATTATTTTTATGCATATTCACAGCTTTAAAGATATGCTTCAAACTCTCAAAAATGAAGGTAGAGAAAATTAGAATTATAGAAACTGAATGTCACCTAAAAAAACATTTTTCTAAAGTGAAATGACTTAGAATCTATTTTTTCACAGTTCTTATCATTGGTAATTAATTTCAGGTAATGAATAAGTAAAAATATGTAGATACTGAAATGTTCAGTGGGCAAATCAAAGCGCTGTGCATTCTGTAGGAAATCACAAAATCAGTGAGCTATTAAAACAGTCTGAATCATTATGTAAACTATTCACTGATATAACAGTTTGTGCTGCAGGCTGTCTTTGCCCTACTTGTAAGTATAAAATTACTTTTCAGATCATCAGTATTTTTTAAGAAAGAAGAGCATGTTTATATATTGCTTTTTTTCCCCACAACAGACTACTTAAATGAAGATGCCAGCGGATAATATTTTATTCAGCTCACTGTCCTTGCAAACCATTAAGCTTAACCCTAGTAGCATTTTCTACTCGTTACAAAGTTAGGAGTTTATTAAATGTCATACATAATCAATGGCATTCCTAATCAGTGATACTTGTAAATACAGAGGCCACAGATTACTATTACAATGCTCAATTTTGATGTTTTTCATTAATGTAACTTAATACTTCAAGTTAGAAAAACTAAACATTGTATAAATAAATATGAAACTAGTTGCCATCTACTTTTGCTTTTACTCTTTGGCCTAAGATAAAACGTCATACAAATTATCCTTGCTTTCCATTCTGCTGGGTGATGAGAAATAATATAAATCATTCAAATGAGTAGCTGCTAAGATACTTCTTACTTTTCCTTTTGATTTGGTAGGAGATTGATAGCCCGGGTCTTTTTCTTTTTTAATGTTCACATATGCTTAGCACTATTTTTTGTCTACATAACTGTGAAAAAGCAACAAAAAACATGCCTTCGGTGATATGACGGCACCACAGTCTCCAGAGAGGCTTTGGGTTTGATGGACCACTTTTCATTGGCCCATGCTTCCTGTCCATATGTCTAAACTGCTTGCAACACTGAGTGTTTAGGCTTTCTGCATTTTTCACCTTTTTTTTTAACTTTTCATGCAGAGCAATAAAGGATACGGGCTACATTTCCTCAACCTGTTTTTTTAAAAATCCCAAGGTAATAAACAGAAGCTAAATTAAAAATTTATGTCATACACCTAGTGTGAATTTTAATGTAAAATAGAAAAAACATTTAGAATAATAGTAGTTAATTTAGACTCTGTCTTTTTCTTAAGATAAGGAGATCAATATAACAAAAAACTAAACTTAAAGGCTCTAGTTTCCTAAGATCATTTTTCCTCCTTTGTACCTAGCTTTACTAGGTGTACTTAGCTACTTAGTTTGCTTAGTTACTTTGTTACGGTCACCACCTAACTTTTGGATATTTTATCCTAGATTGCAGATTTTAAGAGGTGTCAATATGGACGCAATATGGAGCAGGGAATAGAAAGACCGTTTGCCATTGTTGCCTTGTTCATTAAGTTTTCCCTATTTACTACAAGCTGTATAATACATTGTGTGTGTACATGGACATCACTTTTATTTAATGAAGGGAATTATAACATGAGGGAATGTATCACTGAGGAACATAATCCAACATATCACACAGGAGTCTCATGTGGGTGGGGTGCCTGGTTCATTAAGTAGTTCCCTCTTCAGATTTTGCCTCATTCTCAATGACTTATTCATCTAAACATCTTCATGGAACCATCAACCACCCTCTGCTATTGCTAAAGTATATCCAATTAAGATAGTTACAATTTGTCTGAAAACCCTCTCTGCTGCAAGTGGACTCACCAACAGAGGTCTGAGTCCTTCAGTGTGGAAGAAACGTCATGGGAGCAGAAGTTAAGAAGGAAAATCAGTCCCTCAGAAGAGTCCAGATAAGTAACTCTTAAGGAAATACATAATCATGATTTTTTTTAAACTTAGGAACTTTTACTGCCTTTATTGAGTTAAGCTTATCTGAGGAGTATCCCAAGGGTGAGTTTTAAGAAAAATTTTATTTACTTTTTCTGTGCCTAATTAAGTAAGTTCTTTTGTTTGGGGAAATATTTAGTTGTCTAAGTATAACTGCATATCAAAGCCACAGTGTAGACCGTTTCTATCTGCAATCGAGAAATGATCAAATTATTTCCCAATTGTTTCAAAATAGAGGGAGAAGGTGTATGTCTAGCCCTCACCTCTGACCCCAAATCAGAAAGTGTATACTTATGACACTGAAGAGGAAAGTCAAACAACTATGCACCCATAGGGGACATGATCTGTGTGGGAAAAGTAAATTCAGATAGGAAACAAACAGTAGCACATTATGAAATAAAACACCAAAAGGGCATAAAATTACCACCATGAACTAGGTAGAATGAGATGAGTTATAGATATTTTTGGTTGACTTTAAAGGAGTATTATCATAATTTAACAGAAATATGGCAAATATATGTTGTAGACTAGGAAAAAGATATGTGGAGGAAGGGTTAGGTTCAGAAAAGGGTACAAGTTTGAATTCTCAACATACAGTTTGTATTCAATTTTGTTTTGAACCATATGCATGTATTATATGGAACACTTAACATCAGATTTAAATTTAAAAAAGAACTAAACCACATCAACCCATCAAAATGATTCTATATTAACATACATAGATACCAATGGATGCTCCCCATTTGTAGGCTAGCTTATTTAATTTCTTTGCACTTACATGTTTCTGTCTGTGTGTCTTTGCTTATGTTTATTCTTTTCTATTCTTTCCACCTTTAAAGCATTTCCTGGAAGACTTGAATCCTTACTCAAAAAATAATTATTGAACAATTGTTATTTCTATTCATAATTATAATTATTCATAGAAATAATTATTCATAATTATTTCCATAATGGTGATGTTTTTTAAAATTATTTTTCACAATACCTATGACCAGTGTGTTGTAATCAAGATTTTCCAGGCACAACTTTATTTTACTAAAATAAATTGCAATTAACAATATTTTGATCTGCTCTTAGATACAACATAACTTTAAATGCAGGTAATGTTTAATATATGAAGCTGGGTGGACCAGAAATATAGAAACAAAAAGGATAATCAATTGTCATTGATTTTGAAAGTACAAAGAATGAGATTCAAGGGATGTCATAAGCAACATCTTTTAGTTTTGTTTGTTTTCTGCATTTTTCAAGAGTTTCTCAGAGCATTGTTTGAATAATTTTAAAAAAATTTATAATTTTTTAAATTTATTTCTGAGAGTGAGAGACAGCATGAGTAGAGGAGGGTCAGAGAGAGAAGGAGACACAGAATCCGAAGCAGGCTTCAGTATCTGAACTGGCTGTCAGCACAAAACCCGACGTGAGGCTCAAACCCACGAACTGTGAGATCATGACCTGAGCTGAAGTCGGAGGCTTAACCAACTGAGCCACCCAGGCGCCCCTTGAATAATTATTTTTGAAAGTCATGTTTCCCTCAATCTCATATTTTTCTACAAAAATGTTTCTATAAGAGAAACCATTACAAATTACCTCTTGGTAATGGAAATGTTAACTATAGTTTGAATACCATTTAGAAAGCTCCTCAGACATTAAAGTACATTTTAAGATAATTTGGTAGATTTCTTACTTTCCACTGTTTAGGTTTATTTTTTTTCTTTTACATAATTCAAGATCAGTTTCCAATTACTAGTCACTAGTTGAACCCTCAAAAACTGCTGATTATAACAGATACAGCAAGCAGATGGCATCACAGCGATTCACTTAGTATTGCTTCAGTGAAATTTAGGAGTTGTTTTTGGTCAAAAATAAAGAAACATGTTTGTTAAGCTCATTGACAGCTAGGTACATCTTCCTTAAAAAAAGACTTTTTTCCTAAAGTAATTTTCTCTAATTTTGTCTATGTGTTTAAAACAAAGAGGAAAAAAACATTTATTATAGGAGCAGCTATGCATTTAACAGGTATCAATTAGGAGCACTTTGTGTACTGTAGGCTCAGTGTTGCTTTTATTTTGGAATGCATTTGATGACTAACATTTTAGTGACAAGTCAGATTATACATTTTAATGGTTCTTTGTGAGTCTTATACTGGCTAGGGGTAGAATTAAACATACCCAGGATTTGTAATGAAGTCTGATGGGAACAATGTATTATTATATCTCCAATTCACTGTTCCTAAGGCAAGCCCAGGGCTTACATATTTCCATGGGTATAAAGTGATAATGTCTTGCTGTTTGCATCAGTTGTGATGTTGTAGCTCACCACAGGGACCATGGAAACACACACACACACACACACACACACACACACACAAGCATACTAATTTTATTTATTTTGAAAGTAGATATTTTCAGATCTTAGATATTATTGTCTTGATTTTGTCAAAAGGTTAAATGGCTAGTTTATATCATTCTGGTTCTTTCTTTAACCAATGGTTTTATTTATTTTATAAGAAGATAGATTCCTTTAAATCTCACTCTCACCCAAATATATTATATTTCCTAAAAACAAATAGTATACCATAGACATTGGTAATTATGTAAATTAAGTATGTAAATAACAAGGGTTAGTACACAAGAAAAAGATCAAAGCAGCATAAGACTATCTGCATTGTGAGGGATATTTCACTTTGCACAAGTTACCTACATTTGTACAATACATTTGTTTTTTACTACCAACTATGTATATGTATGTACATTATAATCAAAATCCATTTATCCTTAAAACATAACTACGGTTCATAATCTTTACTTGGTTGTTGTTCATCAAGCTATTTTTATAACTGAATAATTACTTACTAAGAAATTAGAAACCAGGGGCTTCTGGGTGGCTCAGTTGGTTAAGCATTCTACTCTTGACTTTGGCTTAGGTCATGATTTCATGGTGCATGAAATCATGCCCCACGTCTGGGTCTGTGCTGACAGTGCAGAGACTCTTGTGTCTCCCTCTCTCTGCCCCTCCCTGGTTCTCTCTCTCTTTTTCTCTCTCACACTCTCTCTCTCAAAATAAATAAATAAATAAACTTATAAAAAATAAAAATAAACAGCAATGTGCTGTCATAATATAAGTGTAAAGAGGTCAGAGATACAGGTGACATTGTGATATCACAAGTCATACAAGAAGCATTAACTTATTGTATCAACCATGTTTATATTGAAATCTCTCTGCTGTTTTTATTAGTGGTTCATATTTGAATTTTAGGATTTTGTTTAGGATAACTATGTACTTATAGAGTTGTGGGGTTTTTTTGTTTTTTGGGATTTTTCTGTTTTTTTGTTTTTTGTTTTTAGTCTCTGTTCCACATTTGGTCTACTGTTTTATGGAAATAAGAGCTCAAAACTATTAGAGTGAGTCCAAATGTAGACATCACTTGGTGAAATATTGAGAGAAAATGATTTAAGTAAAAGATAATTATCATTTTCACAGTTTTGTACATATCACAAAACATTATAAACACATTATATAAATACATTATGTAAACGTCTAGCATACAATGTACTGTAGGAGGTCACATGAGAATTTTCTACTATGGCAAAAGAAAGAGATGTGACAATGATTACAAGTTTGCATATATGTTCTGCTTGCAGTTCTTGAATTATGTAGAATTATCTCCAATCTAGAATGCAGAACTCATGGTATCTGCTGTTCTAGAAAGGGAATGAAAACACAAACTTCTTTCAGGTGGTGTAGCAAATAGCTAAGTATATTTAGATCAGATATCTTGGATTATCAGTCTGGAATTAATTATAAGAATTTGATCACTTTAACTTCTCAAAGTCTTGCTGTCATTATTTGTAAAATGAAGATGGTAATTCTTCATAGAATTGAGGGTAACATAGTAGGTAAGATAAAAAGGCAGAGATACTAATCGTATTGTAAGCACATTTAAATATATATGTATTATACATTTTAGATTAGAGAAATAAATATACAATAGAAATTTGCAACAAATCACTACTAATAAGAAATTTAAATAAATGGAAACCTTAGAGAAATATTAATATCACTGATTTAATGAATTGGCAATGTATACACATAAATTTAAATTATCTAATGATGTAATGCGTAATTAGTATAGCTGTTAATTGGTCGAGTCTGTATTATCTGTTTTCAGTGATGTGCTCAACTTTTTCTAGAACAGCACTTCTTTAAGTATGTAGGTCTGTTATGATCTTTATTTGGAATATTTGTTAAAGTGTAGGTTCCTGTGCCTCAGGCTGTACTTAAAGAATCGGATTCCTCCAAGAGTCGAACCCTGAAATTTGCATTTATACCAAACATGCCAGTTCATTCTTATATACATTAATCATTGAAAAGCATTAAATGCTATAGACTTGAGAACTCTGGCAGAACTACTTGGAGTAGATATTTTTTAAAAAAGATAAAATGCAAGCTTTCTTGGTTACATCTCTATGAATATTAAATAAATTAAGTTCAATGAATGTTACTTTATTTTTAACTACTCAATATCCATTTCTATGTCCTCTTAAAAGCACACTGACATCCTTAAAGGAATGGCCTGTTCCCCCTTGGATTCAGACTACTGCATATATAAAAGGTGACTGAAGTTAGAATACTTGTATGCCTCTTTTTAATTTGAATCTTGAGCTGAAAGGAACAGCAAAAAATTGAAGATACTTAGTACACTTTACCTTTCTGGTGTTGGCACTCTGACATGATGGTTTCTTTTATGACCCTCTCTACTTTGCATCCCCACTTCCCAGCCTCTACAGCTAAATAGGCTATTTATCACTCCGAAATCTGTTCTGTTTATCAGGTTTGTAAGAACTTAATACATTTTACTTAGACAACATCAATTTCCATTACTCATAGCCCAAAACAAGCAAATAGTAAGAAGAAAATAAACTAATGACAGATATTCCTATAAGATGTTGATATAGTCAGGAAATATGATGTATTTTTGAAGAATGCCACTGAAGGCAGTGAAACGCTATTCAAACTCAGAAATCCTGGCCACTGCTATACCCTATGACAAAACAACTAAGTAAGTTATTGCTGGTGGTCTCTTGTATGCCAGGAAGGTCAGCCTCTGGGAGAATCACAGCATATCATAGTAACAGTATGCAGCAGTCAAGAAATATGGGATGGTGTGACCTTTTATTAGGATACTTAAAGAAAAAGAGTGAAAAGTGCCAATCTCTGAATTCTCTTCAAGAAATGATCTGAAACCCAGGGATATCTGATGCCTATGTTGAAAGAATCTCTTATGTATGTCTTTATTCACAGGGCTATGATAGCCAAAAAATAAACTTGGAGTTGGCTGAATTATATTACCAATTCAATTCATATCTTACAGTCCTCTAATGTAAAACTGGGGAGTAGTGATGAAAGAGGAAGTCCTCTGTCATTAGGTGGAGCTACATGAGAATGCTTGAAGAATTCAGAGCATCTCTAAACTTGAATATCTCTGAAGGCTCCAGATGCTCCCCACTTATCAAATGAAACAGCTCTTCCATCTTATCCGATAAGAAAGTTTCTTTCTCTCTTGAATATAATCTACTCCCTTGTCATCAAACTGAAAACCTTCTCTTGCAGTTGAAAGTCAGTCATATTCTGTGACCTACTACCTTGACATTAGACAGTCTAGAAAGTCCCCTTTCAGGGAGAATCAGTATCATATAATGGTATTTTATCAAGTGTCTAATGAGATGGATGCTTGTAAAATAGACTTTATCAACAATCAAAGCCCAATTAGTTCTTCTATTTTTTTCTGAATTATTTATCTTCTCAGCATTCTTAAAGTTATAATAAATATGGAAGTGGCTAGGCCCCAAGCACCATCCCATATTCATCCCTAACTCTTGCTTTTTGTGGCTTTGTGATTTTTCAACTTAGCTAGGCCATACTACAAGGCAGGACAGCCCTTCCTTAGCCATGTCTGGATACAGTGGAATGCAAAAAGGCATTTTGTGTCAGCTTTGGAATGCAGAAGCCAAGCAGACATATGGGACAGAGGAACTAGATGATGTTGCAGTTCACACATATGTCTCCTATTTGCTATATCACTTTGTTGATGTAAAAAAGACTGTTATGGTTCCAACACAAGTTGATATAAAGAGTTGTTCTTTTATTCAAATATTCTATAAATAACCTTTAGCCATTGGCATGGGTCATTGCACACTGAATAAAATAGGACATTAAAATTTTCGAGGAGACATGAAGATACTGGCTTGGAGAAAAGTAATTCCATGATACCAAAAATGCCATTATGGTTCACTAATAAGAGAGAGGGCTTGACTGAGGAGCTCAGGTAATGAATTGTTGTATGTTTGTTTAGTTTTGTTTATCTTATTCCTCTTCTTGCACCTTGATGCAGTTATTGATTTTGCACATGATTGATTTTTTTCCCTCCATTTTGTTAAAGAGAAAATAATTGAAGTAGCTTTCTTTTACCCATCAAGGGACATATTTGAACCTTCCTATTTTATCTCATGGATAAAGAAACACCTCTGCGTGGTGTTAAGAATACAATACACATTGACTTTTAACCTATTAATGCCATTCTGGAAAGTTGGAAATACAGTACTAAGTACACTACATGACTTGTTAAGGCACATGTGTAGCAAATTATGTGTCTGTATTATTTACCAACATATATAAATAGACAGGAATCCCATGTAATATAAGAGCCTTCTGTATTGTGTAGTTTGTGGGGGTTTTGTGGCTTAAGTCAAATGGAATTACTCCTCTAAAGCAAAGAACACATAGTTGAACTTATACTCCCTAATACTAGGTAGGAAGTTGCAATATGGTCTTTGAATTATGAAGGCAAAAATGGTCATAGTTGGCTATCCAATTTTCACTCATTTTCTGTATCTTCCCAAACCTGTCAGCTTTACAGAGGACTCAGATCAAGAAAGGATGTTTCAGGCGGACCAAGAGTACTATTGCTATATATCTCTGATGATCCAATGGGCATTAAAATGTCTCTGGGATGCTTTCTAGACCATAGCAAGCCACAGTAGGATAATCATAGTAGAGATCTCAGAGTGTTAAGAGCACAAATTTTTCCCCTTAATAATGAAAAAGTCTCATTTTAAGAAAGAACTCTTGCTATTAATCTCTGATGGAAATTGAAAAAAATATGTCTTCTTTAGGAGATTAGGAGACTTTACCTATCTACATTGAGTTTAATATTATCTAATAATATTAGATAGTATGAATGCTCAATAAGCATTCTACCATCAAGCAGAAGAGTTATAGATAAGCTAAGACCTAAACAGATTTTGAAAGTTCAAGTGAATTTCAAAAGTACATTGCTCACCTTTCAACATGTCTCTTTTTTCTTGTCATTCTGTTGTCTCTTCTTCAACCTACATCTAAGGCCTCATGTGAGGTTTTGTGACCATTAACAGAAAGAATCCCCAGCACTTCATGGTATTAGATCCTGGATTAATGAGGACCCAGAAGGACGATGGAGAAGGAAACTTTCACACTGGCAGAACTTCAACAATTATATCACCTTTCCTATTGTGTCTGAAAGGAGAAATAACCAGAAAAGATCTATATCAATTTACAGCAGGGAGCAAAGCATTGTCCTGAAAGACTGCAGGTATATTTGTCTATTATAAGGTTCATTAATAACATCCAGTTTGGAGAAGGCTCTTTATACTTTTATACTGGGAAACTAGTACATTCATACATATCAGTTAGCCACAAAGGACTTCGCCAATTAAATGAATATGGTGGCATTGGTTTTGGTTTTATACAGGAGTTCAAAAACGTGGTCTATTCACCAAAGTTAAATTGGTTACAAACCCTGCTAAGTACCCAATTTTTCAGCTACAGCCACCAACTCCAGCTACCAGTAGCATGAAACAACAAGTAAATAAAACTAGGCAAACAAACTATTGTTTACTACCAATTTTAAAGCAAAAAGACAATGACTGATACTCTGATTTTGGATTTTTTTTCTTCATATAGAACATTTTCTTTCTGTAAAGAACCCCATTACTTGAAGGTCTGAGATAAAATGTGTAAGACAGCATCATCACTCTACATTATATTTAACATTTATACTCCTGGGACCCAAATCATTTCTGCTCGGGCTACAAAATTTTATAGATTTTTGTTTGCTTTGTTATAGGGAAACAGCTGTTGCAGCTATTAATTACAGCCCTCTCTCCTTTTTGGAACCAATTATGTGCCCATGACAGTTGGATAAAGAAAGATTAGAATTATAGCCACCAGGCTATATTCATAATTGGTATCCCATTTTGAAAACTGTGGATAATTTCTTGATTAATTGCATTGTTCTGACTATTCCATCCTTAGGAGAATTTCCTGCACTTGTACTCCCCAATTTCTTATGTAAACAGAGTTATTAAATACTGTTAAATCTTTTGAATCTACTCCAAACTTTAGCAAATTTCCTAAATGTGTAGGAATTCCTAAATGTGTAGGAAGTAAAGCTCCAGCTGGTAACCCTTAATATAGAGAAGAATTTGATGTATTCCTTCCATGTGAAAATAACCAGAAAATCCAATATTTTCCAATTTCTTCTAAAAATGCATTTTCAAATCTCAAAAAGTACCTGACGTCAATATAATTTTCTATATAACAAAAAAAAAAGCTGGAAATTTTCAAAGGTGAATGTGGAGAAGCAAAGTAAGAATGAAGTCTAATGCAGCTATGGAAGTTTGGCTAACAATACCTATTCCAGTCTTCCTCTGGTGTGACTTTCATTTCTTGTGGAGAGCAGAAAGCTAAAACAAAAAGTTCTTCATTTTCAGAGGGTGATCCAAGTTTAATTCAGGTTCCACATCAGATGCAATCACATGACACTCGAAATTTGAACTGAGATAAAATACTTGCCCAATATCCCATTTACCAATGTGAAGTAGAGCAAATGAGGCATAGGTCTGGAGCTAAAATCAGTCTTTGGGGCTTGCTGATTAGCAGAAATGGGTTTTACTTAAATAAAATATTGATCTTTATATTTATTTATGGAGTTACCTTGACTGATTTTTAATGGTCTTTTAAAACCATTACTGACATATAAACAAAAACAATAAAAGTTGACATATAATATTATGTCAGTTTCTGGTGAACACAATGATTCTCAACAATACATTCAACAATTCATAGCTCAGCGCTCACTACAATAAGTATAGTCACCATCCATCTCCATATAATATTTTTGCAATATTAGTGACTATATCCTCTATGCTCTACTTTTCATCTCTGTGACTTACTTATTTTATAACAAAGTTTGTACCCCAATGCCCCCCACCTATCTCACCCATCTCCCCATTGAACCCTGAAGCTATAGTGTAAGCTTTCTGATTTTGCATATGAGGTGGTGCTGTTCTGGAACCAGTACCAATAGCTAATGTAGCATACCAGATTAAGGCAGTCTTATTATTTATATACATAATAAAAAAGATGTTTCCTGATTTGACTAGCAGCTTCCTGATCATGAGAAGAAGCAACTCCTTTGGCAGCATGATTCTGAAGTATAGCTTTGACATTCTAGAATCTCATCCTACAGTTTTCTATTCAGCATCTTAATTAGTTGTATAAGCAATCTGGCATGCTGTAATAAATCCTTTTTATTCAAATTATCTAGAGTGGAACTCATCCTCTGCATCAGAATATTGACTAATGCAAACTCCGAAAAGAATATAGAGAACACATAAAATAACTAGTTTTTAAAGGCTATTTTTTACAGTAAATCAAGTAATTGAGTTGAATAATAATTAACCCTGATAACTGTCTCCCATTGTGATTTCACTCTTTTTCACTCCCATTTATTTTTACTTCCTTCTCTCTATGGGTCATCTGTTGACTTGCCATTTAGAGGAAAGATAAGAATAGACTATACATTCAGCTACATCTGTGAGGAAATGTTCTTTTGAATCCAATGACATGTGTCTAATTTGCATTGTTTTATTCTTCTTCAGTATGATGCAATGATGTTAATTCAAATCAAACTCATTTTCACCTTATTTTCAAGTGTACATTCTTCCTTTTCTCTTTTACTCAAAAAAAAGAATTCTTACTACTAAATTCCTTCCTTTTTGTCTTCATTACTTTTTCTTCTCTTTTGAAAAACTGCATTTTTAATGTTAGCATTCTTTGTTCTTACAAAATTTTTGATAACTTTTATTTTTATAAGATAGAATATGTGAGTTGGAGACTTTTTCCATATTTCTTTCTTATAAAACACCTTGTCTGTTTCTTGCTCGTCAACATGGTACAAATGAAACTCCCAGATTACTGAAATCAACCTTTTAAGAAACTGAATTCATTAAAGTGAATTAACTTTAACATATTGATCTAGGTGTTTTTATAGAAATAACAAAACTTGTATGGTATAACTATAGAAGTCATTAATATTTAAATTATGGTTACAATTTGCAAGCTGGGTAAAATTTTGTCAAGTGCCAAACCTGGGCCAGATTCAGGGATTATTGCTTAACTTCTCTTTATTTATATCAATTTTCTTCCCTGTAAAGTGGGCTAATGATAGTGTATATTCCATATGGTTGCTGTGGAATTAAGTGAATACACCCACACACATAAACAAACACACAGGTGCTTGTCTCACAACATAGGCTCTACAACTATGCATTATTAAGCTGTTGCTGTCACTTTTGCAGTTCTTTCTTTGAATCAAAGAGATATTCCTAACGAGAATAAATACATGGTAGAGTGGCAACAGAGTTAGTCAATGTGATTTTATAATCCCTGGAACTTCCATTCTCGCCACATTGTCTCCTCTTTTCTTAAATTCACAAGAGCATCCTACACTAGAGCATGTGGCTTAGATGCCATCATCTGCATCCATTACCAGAGGGAGAGACTGATAGCACCAGGGGAAGATGAGCCCACCCTTAAAAAAAGAGAGCTGCCATAAAACAGAAACAAGAGTGGAAAAAGAGAACTAAATAAAGTAGAATGACTGGAACAGCTGTATTTAAATTACCTTTAAGAAAATAAAAATTAACTGCAAAAGAGTAAGGAAACATATTGGTGATATGACATAGTAATGAATTTTCATAAAATAGAACCAATGGAAAATAAGAGTTGCATAGGAGAATTAATTTAAATAGACAAATCATAAACCAAAGAGTAGAACATATGCATGAAACACCACATTAGTGAGCTGAAGAATTAGACTGAAGAACTCCCAAAAATACATTAAAAAGTTTAAAAAATAAATGAAAATAAAATCATGCTAAGAGGCATGAAGATTACAAGTATCAATATCTCAGATAACAGGGGTCCCAGAAGGAAAGAGAAACAATGGAATGGAAAGAATATTACTGATGGCATATTTCACATAATCAAAGAATGATACAAGAAAGCACATTGAAAGGATTCAGTATGCCAAACATGATACAAAAGAAAAACCTGTACCTGAAATTTGAAAAAGTTGAAATAACTATGGACCAAAAATCATACACGGGGGGAAAGAACCTTCAAAACAAATATACTGGCTATAAAAGCGGAACAGAATTTTCAAATTATTAAACTTTTCTTTTCCATTTAAATTGTAATGAAAAGTACAATAAAGACATTATTAGTTAATTTCTCTTATTTTGTTTACCAAAAAGCATACTTGAAAGAAATTTTGAAGAAAAGTTGAAAATTGGAAGAATAATATAGATGATGCTGGAAGAAATATGAAAACTGAATATAATCAACCAAACAAATGGAAAGAAAAATATACATCCACAAAACTCCATGAAAAGTTGTAGAGAATATCACAATGATGTCAGAGAAAAAGAGAACATAAAAATAATGTGAGACCATACAAGTTCTTGTCTTCATTTAGAAATTTATATATTTAGATAAATTTCATAAATCAACAGGGGTGAAAATGCCTCAAATATAAACCTTAACTAAAGAATTACAAAATATATTACTTTTTACTTAGCAGCATATATAACTATGCAAATAAATACATACACTTTAAAGCTGGCAAGGAAATAGAGAAAATAAAGTACATTGAATGGAAATATGAACTGGCATCTTAGAAACAAGCCCTAAAATAATGGTAATTAGTTTGAGTATAACAGGTTCAGACACATTAATTAAAAGATAGAGATTTAAAATTCACAAAAATAATGAATCACTTTTTGTTGTTTATAAAAGATACATTTAAAAGTATACTTGGGGCACCTGGGTGGCTCAGTCGGTTGAGCATCTGACTTCAGCTCAGGTCATGACCTCACGGTTCGTGGGTTCGAGCCCCGCGTGGGGCTCTGTGCTAACAGCTCAGAGCCTGGAGCCTCCTTCAGATTCTGTGTCTCCCTCTCTCTCTCTGACCTTCCCCTGCTCACGCTGTCTCTCTCTCTGTCTCAAAAATAAATAAAACATTAAAAAATAAAAATAAAAAATAAAGTATACAGAAAATATGATAATAGAAGTTGGAAAATATATATGTGGAAATTAAAAGTATACTTTTTAAGTTAAGTTGGGCATGGAGAAAAAAGGCAGGATTATACTGGATTGATTGTGTTCCTCCTTCAGTGCAGCATGCCTCACTTGTCCCTTTGATCCACTCCACTTGCTCATTGGAGCAACATCTAACCAACTTTGCGTCATCATCTAATATCATCAAGTGATAGTACAGCTTCCATCAGGGCTCCTACAGGGGACTTTAAGTAGCTCTGACTCTCTGCTTTCATTGACTAGACTGACAGAGTAAATGGATCCTCCCACCAATTCCCAATTCAGGTGAGGCACTGCCCCATGAGGCATGAGATCTGGCTACATCCAAGGTGGCTTGGGCCTAGTTACACAGGACAGACACACAGTACAGTTAACACACCATGAGGCAAAGTAGAAATGTGAAAAGAATAAAGAGAGTGGAAATGTAGCCTTATTCTCCCTTGATGGATGCATTCACCTCATCTGTATTTCCTGTGAAGCTTAGTTAAAGTATCATCTTATATTTGCTCCCCCTGCTTTTCCTTATGCAAGAAATGCCTCAAATGAAGCATTAGTACCTATATTTGCTTCAGCCCTCTTCTCTAAGAAATCAAGGCTAAAACACTTGATACCACAAGAGGCCCAAATCCTATTTTAGAGTTAACCTTCCCACTTTTATATAAGAAATGAAGATCTTTATTTATGGTTGTAAT
The DNA here is from genome assembly GCF_008692635.1 of Crocuta crocuta. Taxonomy (NCBI): domain Eukaryota; kingdom Metazoa; phylum Chordata; class Mammalia; order Carnivora; family Hyaenidae; genus Crocuta; species Crocuta crocuta. The sequence goes on from NW_027527957.1 coordinate 4,486,444, forward strand.
TAGGGTGGGAGTCAACCTGTGGTTTGCAGTAACCACACAATACTTATCTGTGGTCAATTGGAATGAAGTTCATGTGAAAGTTAATATGTTGCAGGGGGGAGGGGGTACTGACTATTGTACTTGAATAGTAGAGTCTCAATGATAATTGTCCTGTAGAAAACCTGCTTTTTATGGCACTTGGGGCTTTGCAAAAGAAACCCTCAGTTCCAGAAGTGTTAATTAGCAATTTAAATCATGCTGTGAAAGTTAGGGTATCTTTATGATACTCTTCAGTAGAAATTCTTATATTCTGTAGATAATGGTCAGACCCTGCTGAACAGCAGCTTCAGGATCTAATTACAAAGAATGAGGAATAAAGTTATGAGATTTACATTATATTTAAGTTTGTTCCCTCATCAGGTAGGAGAGGATCCTCTGCTCCTAGGATAATAACCTCTGAGTACACAAATCTGGGAAATTTAAATATCCAAATCCTCTTGAAATTCCCTGGCTAACAGTAACACCCTTTCTCCTTTTACAGAAAAAATAAATAAGTGAATAAAATGAAAAGCAGATTTCTTTGCAGACTGCATAGTGACTCCACCTGAAGTAGATAACCTGACATAACAAAGCTTGCTCTTTTCAAGATATCCAACACTTATTTCTTGGTGCTGATGACCACATCATTTTAATTGGGAATATGGCTTCTGTGTCAGAAAAATAAAAGGATCTCGAGAACTTGGGTGGCTCCGTTGGTTAAGCATCTGTCTCTTGATTTTGGGTCAGGGCATGATCTCGTGGATCATGCGATCAAGCTCCACATTGGGGATTCTCTCTCTCCCTCTCTCTCTGCCCCTCCCCAACTTGTGCTTTCTCTCGGTCTCTCAAAAATAAAATAAAATAAAAATTAAAAAGAGCTTAATTTTCTTACCATAAATGGGGGAAAATAGTTTATTAATATGTACTAGAAGGAACCTGGGAAACCTGAATGGAGATGTGTCTTAAGGAGTTTGATCTGAGTGGGAATAACATGAGGTAGAACAAAGAAGAATACACTGAAAAATGGACTTATTGCCGGCTAAAAATTCAGTGTTCTGCCAGGGAAAGACAGAGCCAGCCAAATTCACTGCTGTAATATCACCTTGAACCCTGACAATAATGATTCCCTATACTGAATGAGATTGAGATGTCAGTGTGTCTTTAGGGTAGCATTAAGGAAAGCCTCTGAGGTCTCAGTGAGTAGAGGATGTTAGAATGGATTTACTACGTAAGACCTGCAGTTCTTAAATAAAAATATTTTTAAAAAGCGGGGGGGCGCCTGGGTGGCTTAGTCGGTTAAGCGTCCAACCTTCGCTTGGGTAATGATCTCGCGGTTCATGGGTTCGAGCCCTGCGTCGGCCTCTGTGCTGACAGCCAGCTCAGAGCCTGGAGACTATTTCGGAGTCTGTGTCTCCCTCTCTCTCTGACCCTCCCCTGCTCATGCTGTCTCTCTCTCTTTCTCCTAGAAATAAATAAAAATATTTTTAAAAAAACAAGACCTGTAGTTCTACTCATTATGTTCTTATTATATCAAATTTCTACTCATTATATTCCTTGGAAAGGCCCAGAGATCATGCCCTTTATTAGGGAATAAGGACTGCATAGGGAGGAAGATACCAACATCTTTTGAGGAGTTTGGTATTGGCCATCTTCTAGCTAGAGTTAATAATGGAAGATGTTTCCATGAACCAAGCTTCCTAATTTCAACATGGATATCAGCATTTACAGAATGGCAACCATCATGTTATGACACTTTTAACTTTAAGTTGTAAGATGGTTTTAATTCTTCATCTGCAGAATGGCTGGGAAGGATGGCACTGTGTCTGAAGTTTCAGGACAATATAGTGACCTTTAGTAGTTCATAATATTCCAGGAGGCATAGATAAGGAGCCAAGTGGAAGGCTGTTTAACCAATATAACCAAAATACAATTGAAAATCAATGAGAAGGTCAATATGTCAGCTAACACCATGAAAAATAATTCATTATCCTGTTTATACAAGTAATCTAGTTTTCAAAACTAGATTATACAAGTAATCTAGTTTCAAAACCAGAACCCAATGACTGAAGAGGAAGCAAAATCATCTTAAGGAAAGATGCTGTAACACCACTATAAATATTCATAGAAAATATTCCTCTGATTTTTCCATAAAGAACCTATGGTAATGTTCTCAGACACTATGTAATTGAAACAAGTAAATACATAAAATTTCAAGAAAGGGAAACGGCTTCTGTGCTAACATGGATAACCGGTGAACCTCAGAAGTTAGAAATGGAAATTCCCAACTGTGCAAATGAAATACATAGCACAGGAACACATGAGTAATCAAGCAATGAATCCACATTTACATTCAAAGTATTTTCCTAATTTCGAGCTTTGGGATTTAGGAATCACATGGAAAATAAAAAGCAAGGGTTTGGGCTCATGCAAGGTGAGAAGTTAGGGAGGAACAGGGAATACAAACTCATTTCCATTCCCATGTAAAACGAAGGCCTTTGAAGAAACACAGGCTCAGTGAAAGGGCAATGAGTGGGACAAAAAAATAATCTGCATTTATAGCAAAAGGAGACACATAAATATACAAACATGTCTGCTTTGCTTGGGTTCTAGATAGAAGTTTGTTTTGTTTTGTTTTGTTTTGCTTTGTTTTAAGATAAGAATGTATAAATACAGGCCTATACTTATAATGATATGGGGTTTGAGATTATTTGTTGGTAAAGCC
>NW_027527957.1:4489554-4491743 GCF_008692635.1 Crocuta crocuta
ACCAGTCTTGATGAAGCAGAAAATCCTCAACCCAGCCTTACAGGATACCACCAGCTTAGACAAACATCACTTCACATGTACAAACACATCAAATGAGTAAGAAACAAGAAAAACTGCAGAGGGGTTTAAAGGCCAACCTACTTAGGACCATAGGTGCACAAAAAAACACCCCTAAAGACAGAAATAAATTAGAAAATTCTATCAAGGGCCCCTGGGTGGCTCAGTCAGTCCAACTCTTGATATTAGCTCAAGTCATGAACAGACAGTTGCTGAGATTGGACCCCATGTTGGGCTCTGCAATGACAACACGGGAGCCTGCTTGGGATTCTCTCTCTCCCCCTTGCTCTACCTTTCCCCCACTCCAACTCTCTCTCTCTCTCAAAAGTAAATAAATAAATAAATAAATAAATAAATAAATAAATAAATAGAATGAAAGAAAGAAAAGAAAAAAGAAAACTCTATCGATGTAACAGATCAGAGAATTAAGAATCCTAATGATCTCAATTACTAAAAAAACTGAAAAGAAAAGAAAACAAACACATAATGTCCTCTGCCATTAATAAGCTTTTCTCTATATGCTTCATCTACTAAAGATTAGTTACCAATATCTCTTAACAAATACCATTCTTCATAGCTGAAATATTAGGACCATTTCTTTAAATCAGGGGTTAGATAAATCCTTAATACTTAAATGATAAAAATAATTTTCAATAGTTAAGTTATTCAGTTGGTAGTAAAGGAAAAGAATTCATCCTGGCAATAAAATGTTAAAACAATATTATTTATTCACTCATGGAAACATATTTACTACTTAGAGTCCAGAATACATAATTCATTCCTTTTACCAAATATTTTAAAATACCTTGGAATTTTATGTAATTGCTAAAACTATATCTTTTCTTTCACCTTCAAACTAAATAACTGTCAGTAGTTATGATCCTGTTATATACTTATGTGATTTATATAATCAATTACAGTATTATCCCTTAGACATGGATATGCTAATTATATTAGTGTATAACTAATATACACTAGTGGTATACAACCAATGGTTGTTCAAAATAATGTGTAGGCAGAATACAAAGTATTTATGTCTATTTGAAGGAAAAATAGTTCATTATCATTGTCTCTTTGTACTCTAGCTTTTATAGGCAATGCATATTATAATTTTAATCACTGTTTTTACTGAAAACTCTATAAATGAGTTGCTTGAGCCTTAATTCACATATTTCTATTTAATTTTAATCACTGGGATATATAATATCCATTATAGCAACACATACACATTTTAGAAAGAAACTATTCTCTCTTTTTCTGGTATAATAGTAGTATTATAATTTTCTTTGTCATTAAAAATAAAATGTAAAACGATAATACATGGGATCTAGGTTCAATGAAACTATCTTTAAAGAAGCAGGAAAAGAAAAATCTCTCTCTGATTCAGATATGTATTTGATCCAAACACTTATTTTTAACTTGGCTGATTCGTATTCAGAAATATTTTTCTCTTGAACTAGGGTTTACATAGAAGTTAGCCCATAAAATCCATATACAAAATATGGGAGCTATATACTACATCTCCATCATTGAACTCAAAGAAAAATATCTCTAAAAAATAATAGTTTAATAAAACAGAAATGTTTTCATTGATTGAATCTTGATTTTTATGTTGAGTATTGTTTCCAAGTATTGTTTATTTTGAGTATTGAGAGGTTTCAGAATACATATTTAGATAAAAGTTAATTGATTATGAAAGTACTTACTTCGTTCAGGACTTTGAAAAAATAATGATTCTTATTTGATGCCATGCCTACTTTCACTTAATAATTTTTATGTAATTGAAATGGACTTCATTGTTTAGGCTGTAGAGTATGATTGAGATATTATCTGAGTTACCTGTGAAACAAAATTATAATTAAAATTATGTATTTTCCTTGAGTAATTAGGAAAAAAGAGAAGTTTGGGTGATGAAGTGAAAAGAATAAGTAAAATATCTGTACATATATGAAAAGAAATAACCTGAAGTTAACTAAGCGGTAGAAAAGAAAAAGGGAAACCTCGTTTAATTCTGCTTTGTATATGAGTCACAAAGATTTTAAAAATAAGATATTAAAACAAAAAGAAGTTATCAGCTTCCTTCCCCGGATTCAGGCCCCATTTTTCGGGGTTTACTTTTTTTTTTTTTTTTT
>NW_027527957.1:4494130-4600750 GCF_008692635.1 Crocuta crocuta
AAATAAATAAATAAATAAATAAATAAATAAATAGAATGAAAGAAAGAAAAGAAAAAAGAAAACTCTATCGATGTAACAGATCAGAGAATTAAGAATCCTAATGATCTCAATTACTAAAAAAACTGAAAAGAAAAGAAAACAAACACATAATGTCCTCTGCCATTAATAAGCTTTTCTCTATATGCTTCATCTACTAAAGATTAGTTACCAATATCTCTTAACAAATACCATTCTTCATAGCTGAAATATTAGGACCATTTCTTTAAATCAGGGGTTAGATAAATCCTTAATACTTAAATGATAAAAATAATTTTCAATAGTTAAGTTATTCAGTTGGTAGTAAAGGAAAAGAATTCATCCTGGCAATAAAATGTTAAAACAATATTATTTATTCACTCATGGAAACATATTTACTACTTAGAGTCCAGAATACATAATTCATTCCTTTTACCAAATATTTTAAAATACCTTGGAATTTTATGTAATTGCTAAAACTATATCTTTTCTTTCACCTTCAAACTAAATAACTGTCAGTAGTTATGATCCTGTTATATACTTATGTGATTTATATAATCAATTACAGTATTATCCCTTAGACATGGATATGCTAATTATATTAGTGTATAACTAATATACACTAGTGGTATACAACCAATGGTTGTTCAAAATAATGTGTAGGCAGAATACAAAGTATTTATGTCTATTTGAAGGAAAAATAGTTCATTATCATTGTCTCTTTGTACTCTAGCTTTTATAGGCAATGCATATTATAATTTTAATCACTGTTTTTACTGAAAACTCTATAAATGAGTTGCTTGAGCCTTAATTCACATATTTCTATTTAATTTTAATCACTGGGATATATAATATCCATTATAGCAACACATACACATTTTAGAAAGAAACTATTCTCTCTTTTTCTGGTATAATAGTAGTATTATAATTTTCTTTGTCATTAAAAATAAAATGTAAAACGATAATACATGGGATCTAGGTTCAATGAAACTATCTTTAAAGAAGCAGGAAAAGAAAAATCTCTCTCTGATTCAGATATGTATTTGATCCAAACACTTATTTTTAACTTGGCTGATTCGTATTCAGAAATATTTTTCTCTTGAACTAGGGTTTACATAGAAGTTAGCCCATAAAATCCATATACAAAATATGGGAGCTATATACTACATCTCCATCATTGAACTCAAAGAAAAATATCTCTAAAAAATAATAGTTTAATAAAACAGAAATGTTTTCATTGATTGAATCTTGATTTTTATGTTGAGTATTGTTTCCAAGTATTGTTTATTTTGAGTATTGAGAGGTTTCAGAATACATATTTAGATAAAAGTTAATTGATTATGAAAGTACTTACTTCGTTCAGGACTTTGAAAAAATAATGATTCTTATTTGATGCCATGCCTACTTTCACTTAATAATTTTTATGTAATTGAAATGGACTTCATTGTTTAGGCTGTAGAGTATGATTGAGATATTATCTGAGTTACCTGTGAAACAAAATTATAATTAAAATTATGTATTTTCCTTGAGTAATTAGGAAAAAAGAGAAGTTTGGGTGATGAAGTGAAAAGAATAAGTAAAATATCTGTACATATATGAAAAGAAATAACCTGAAGTTAACTAAGCGGTAGAAAAGAAAAAGGGAAACCTCGTTTAATTCTGCTTTGTATATGAGTCACAAAGATTTTAAAAATAAGATATTAAAACAAAAAGAAGTTATCAGCTTCCTTCCCCGGATTCAGGCCCCATTTTTCGGGGTTTACTTTTTTTTTTTTTTTTTTGAGTTTTCACTACTTAGTTATTCTATGATTAGTTGCAAAGCTTTGAATCATGTACTTCTTTTCCTTTATTTCTTAATTTTAAATTATTTAGATAAAATGCTTTAACTTGCTGCAAAAAATACAAATTACACTAAATTTCTCTACCTCCCACATCTGCATGGACTTTTGGTTTGTGTTACTTTGGTTATGATTATTACATTGTCAGGTTTAACAACACTGGCACTCTTTCCATACTTCTAATTAAGACCTCTGTGCTTTTACCTGCTTAATACTGGAAACTTAACTCACTACAGTAACGTTTTTACATTTATAATAGTGCAGTGCCGTATTGAGTATTGTGAATAATCCAAAAGAAAACAGATAAATCTATGCCTCAAATATCCACTGCCCTGTGGTGAATTTTTCATTCATACAATACACTACAAGGTAGACAAGGATTCCGTGTGGTCAGGTGAGCGGAATGAATAAGAAGGAGCACAGAAGGGTAGAGTCCCAAGGGAGCGGGGGCAGGAGGCCTCGTGGGGACACGAGAGAGCCTGGTGGGGTCAGGAAGAGGCTCAGGGCATCGTGGAAGGGGCGGGCAGATGAGAGCCCAAGAAGCCCGGAAGACCAGAGGGCACAGTACTGGTCAGCCCCGTGTTCCCACTGCAAGTCCACATGCTTTCATTGACACTCAAAAGCTGAAGGCTTTATGCCTCTATTCTCAATAAAATCACACATAGCGGCAAGAAAACCTAGAGGATCGGCTTTTGGCTAAAATTACATACAATGTGTTTGGAAAGGAAACATCAGCTACCTATCTCTTACCAGAAGCCTGAGTGTAGCTACTGATCTTTACTTTTACCAAGAAAAAGAAAGGCATGAACACCTCAGACACTGTAACATCCCAAGACACCAGGTCTACAGTCCAGCAATAGTTAACAGGATTCCAGGTGGAAAGGGGGACATTGGGGGTGAGGATCGGGCTTGGCTGGGGGTTAAGGCCTCAGGGCTGGCTGAGGCCAGGCCTCGCAAGGTGTGCATGCCCCTGGAAGCTATATCCTGGGTGACATTCTTAGCTACAGAAGGTTTGAGCAGGGTTAGCCAGCCCTCCGAGCTGCGGATTGTGTAGCCAGTAGGACCCACGTCCCTGCCCCAGGGAAAAGGTGTCAAACCACCTCCACCCGCCTGAACTTGAGCACCTAGTCCTTCCCAGAATGCCTTTTGTTTTCCTGCGCCAGACAGAGAGGGGAGCTAGGGCTGGCCGGCAGCCCACGGGGCGAGGGGAGCAATTGTCTTAGGTCGCAGTGTCCATTCACCCAAATCGTAACTGGTAACACCACCTACCTTATTGCGGGAATGTGGTTTGCCAAATCATCCGGCTAAAGGTCATGGTGGCCGCTTTTCACAGAGCGCCTTGTGTCAGAACACTCTTGCCCCCTCTTGCGGAGTGACATCCCTCCAACTGTGCCACCAGTCAGGCAATGTCATCCGGGAATCTAAGCCCAGAGCCACAGGGGAACGCGGTCCAGCTGCACCTGGGGCCCACTCATCTTCCCTGGACAGTCCTGGGCTTGACCGCATCCACAGCGGGGCCCTGGAGTGGCTGTCGCAGCTGGAACCGACAGGAAGGGTCGAACAGACACCAGACCTACAGCCTCGGCCAGAGCTTTGGCGGCCGCCACGCCCCCTTTCCCTTCCTTCTCTGGCTCCAGGCCAGGAGGCTCTGCTGCAGGCTGGGGCTGGCCTACCTCATGAGTCATCTCGCTTCCAGAAAAGCTCCAGGGATCCTGGTAGGTTTGGGGGAAGCAAGGTCAGTAGGACTGCTAAGTGCTGCCCAGAGATTCTTGGGGCTCTGGGTGTGGAGTGACACCCCAGGGAGAGCTGCTGTAGATCAAAGGGGACTTTCTCTGGAAACGGAAACTTTTCCTGGCAGTGCACAGGCAGCAAACCCCCAGCCCAACCACAGTCACCTCTCGCAACTCCCCGCAGACGCCAAGGGGAGACCAAAGAGAGTCAGCCAGGGAACTGGACACCTTAGTGTGATCATGGCATTGGCTGTGAGTGGTGTAAACCCTGGGGTGTAAGAGGTGAGACCCTTGGGGTTAGGTATGGCCTTCCAGGGTCACTGGAGCACCCGGGGAATCCCTCTCTGCCTTGGTCCCCACCCTGCCCCGTAGGCACTGGTTGAAAACTGCCTGCCACCAGGAGGCGGTCCCACCCTCTCAAAAGGAGGAGGAGAGACAGCTGTGAGTCACCTTGAGGTCTTTGTCCCTTTTAATTGAAGAATCACAGCTAACTGGCTCTATTGTGCAGTCCTCTAGAATCCTAGAAGTCTGAGAGCCTTTCACCACTTCTCTGGTCTCTAACCCCTTTAGTCAAAGCTGCAGTGTTTCCACTTGTGTAATCCTATAATCTCCTTATCCAGTGATAGTCCTTAATCAAATGCACCTCTAAATTCTTCCAGCCTCTTCCCATCACCCAGTTCCAAAGCTGCCTCCACATTTTCAGGTATTTGTTAGAGCAGCACCCCACTGCTCTATGTCAAAGTCTGCTTTAGTCTGCCTGGGCTGCTTTGACAAACACCATAGACTGGGTGGCAAAACAACAAACATTTATTTTTTGCAATTCTGGAGGCTGAAGCCTGACATCAAGGTGCCTGAAGGGTTGGTTTTTCTTGAGGCCTCTCTCCTTGGCTTATAGATGACTACCATTTTGCTGTGTCCTCACATGGTCTTCTCTCTGTCCAAAATTACAGTTTTATTTTAACTTGGAAAGTATCCATTTACTATTTTCCGTTGTTATTGATGAAAAATATTATGTTAGTATAATTCTCTACTTCGATTTTATTCCTGGTATCCGAGAAGATTCTCTCTTCATTTTGGGGTCTCTGATATTTTGCCATAATGTAACTATGAGTCTTTAATCATTGGTCTTATTCAGCAGGCAGCGGGTCCCATTAATGTAAATATCTGTGTTCTCTACAGCTCATGGAAAATCTTATTAAAGTGTTTCATCAAATCTAAAGGTGCTGTTGACTGTAAGTCATGCCATATTTTGTGTACTATTAAGAAAGAGAGAACACTGCCAAATAAACTGATACATACCAGTGATTGTAGGATGCATCCTAACTTCTGAGCTCTTACAAATGTGAAAACAAATGTGAGTTCTAGCATCAGTGAAAATGGTTTTCACTTTTGTGTCTGCTCTCCCTGTTTCTTCAGTTCACATGGACAGCCAGGTTTCTTTAATCTATCCTTAATTTATTTTAATTTATCTTTAATCTATCTTTATCTTTATCTATCTTTATCTTTAATCTATCTTTAATCTATCACTTAATTCTTTCCTGCCCCACCTTTATTTATGCTTATTTCTGTGAGTATGAGTTTGCTTTATAATATTTACAACATACTATGTTGTATTTTTTTCTATATTGACACTTTATGAAGTGGTTTACTTTGAATACTCTTAATCTCATTGTGCCTCCTAGGTAAAACAAATTCTTGGTGTATTTAAAGCTTATTTATGAAGAGAAAAACTGAAAAATATTAGAAAAAGGATAGGAAGAATTAAATTCATCTTAGGCAATTTTTTAGAAGTACTAAAAAGCAGAAATAAAGATTGATGAGATGTACAAATATACAACAAGTGTATGAAAAGATACTCTACAGTAATCATCAGGAACATGCAAATCAAAACTGCAGAGATATCACCTCACATGTGTTAGGATGGTTATTATAAAAAATAAAAAACAGAATAACAACAACAACAACAAAACTCCAAAAGCCCACAGCTAACTGGTTTTGGTTACAGATGTGGAGAATTTGGGAACCTTACAATAATGTTGATGGGAATATAAAATGGTACAGCTTCTATGAAAACCAGTATGAAGTTTCCTTAAAAAATTACAACTAGGACTACCATATACATTGGTAATCCCACTTCTGAGTATATATCCAGAAGAACTGAAATTAGGATCTCAGAGATTTCTGCACTGCCATGTTTAGCATTATTTACAGTGGCAAAAAAACAACCTAAATGTCCATCAGTGGATGGATAGATAAAGAAAATGTAGTAAATCCATACTATAGAATATTATTCACCTTTAGAAAAAAAAGGAAATGCTGCCATATGTGACAAAATGTATGAATCTGCAGGACTATGCTAGATACAATAAGCCAGACACAACAGTACAAATACAGAATGATTCCATTTTTAGGAGGTACCTATAAAGAAGTCAAACTCAGACAAGAAGAATGGTCTTTGCCTGGGGCTGGGAGAAGAAGTTTTTGTTCAACAGGTATAAAGTTTCAGTTATGCAAGGTAAGTTCTGGAGGTTGGCTGTACAACATTGTTCCTATAGTTAACAATAATGTATTGTTCGCTACAAAATTTGTCAAGAGGGTTGATCTTATGTTAAGTGTTTTACAACAACAACAACAATAATAAGAGTAATTAAACAATGGGGAGAGAAGCAGCTAGCCTCTTTTCATGTCTGAGCCAGTAGGGGAAGTTCTTTAATGCGTAAGCCATTCGGTGAATCCGGTGGGGTGGTAATGTCTCAAGCACTACTGTTACTCACAAAATATCCACAGCTATTAAAAGTGTATTTTGTTTACATCTTCAACATTATACATTTTTAAGACAAAAAAATAATAAAAATAAAACAGAAAATTCTCAAACAGCCATTTTTGTAGTTTTTAAATTTTGTGTTCTTGCCTATTTTAGCCCTGTGATGCATTGACATTATTGATTTGTAGGATTTTTTTTTTATATTAAAAGTGCTTACTTGTCTATCAAAAAAAAGAAAAAGAAAAGTTACAAATTAATTCATTTAAAATAAATAAATTTAAAAAACACACATGGACAAATGTATGAAAAACTAATCTTAAATGCAAGGGCCAATGTAAAATGATAGATTTATATCTGGAAAATTCAACAAATAATTGATATTCGAATATAGAAAATATATATATTTCAAATAGTAGAAATACCTATAAGCCAATAAAACCTAGTCAAATTGTATGACTAAAAAATTCGTATTTGTTGACATTAAAGATGCAGAAAATTGCTCATCTAATTAGGTATTCTAAAACATGAAAGTAGAAGTGATGCTGATTTAATTTTCATACTATGATTACACACACACACACACACACACACACACACACAAAGTCCAATAATACCAAAAATTAGAAAATGGCATTTCTCTTGTATTACTGAATATAGGGTTAACTGGTAAAAGGAATTTGGAAAATGAGTTCAAAACATTTATAAAATTGGAAAATGAACCAGTTTTTACCAACCGTCAGGTTCTAGATAAAGAAAATCTACATTCACATTAAGAATTTTATATGATATCCATTCCAATGTTCAATGTGTTATCTGTTAGTTATTTTTTCTGTTCTTAAATTTTTGAGATTTGACAATATTTGCTATTGAAATCTTCTCCCTACTAGGTTTAACAAAGGTATAACAGAGGTTTCACAATATTTGCTTTATTAAGCAAATTTGCTATGGTTCTCTTAGACTGGCTTACTCAAGGCTCTTTATTAAGCAAATTGACTATGCTTCTCTTAGACTAACTTACTCAAGTTAGCTCTACTTGTTATCAATAAGACTGGTAAACTTCAGTTATTATTGGTCCCTACTATAAATTGACATTAGTTAAGAAATTTCAATCTTTATCTATCTGTAAGAAAAAGAGTATATAATTTTATAGGTAATTCATTCTGGAAACAGGTATATTTTCTTTTCACACCTATTTTTTCAGCTCATGAAAAAATAAAGTTATAGCTCTTATTACCCTGCAGAACTAGACCCAGGGTTGTCTCAAAGTCCATTTGCACTTTTAGAGTTAAACAAACTGCAATAAATGCATGTTCGTTCAGGTAGAAATGAATATTTTTACTTCTAGCTAACATTGCTTCAAGCTATTTCTGAAAATAAGAAACATAACTGTGTGTGACAATTCTCTAATTTCTTAAATTATCACATTCTGATTGTATTTATATTTCAAAAGTGGTTAGTTTATGGACTATTTACCTTGTCTAGTTGAACTGATAACTTTTTAAAATATATTTTATATGACACTGAACTATCCATTTATGATGCTTGGCAACTTACATCTATAAAATGATCTGGACCTCAAATGTAAGATCCTTGATTATCTTTCCAACTGTTTCATAAGCATAAAGTTACTCAGGTTTTCTACTTCTTCTTGGTCTAATTTGGATAATTTATGATCCCTTGGAGAATTTCTTGTTTATAATGTTTATTTAAATGCATTGGCGTAAGTTCAATGGATTCATAGATTATAAATAGTAAAATTTTAGGCTGGCTCTAATCTTATCATTGATTCCCTGTTTATATTCTCTTTGATAATGAAAATTCGTTTTTATACATTTCCAAAACATATCTTTTAATATTGAATACATTATATATTTTAACATATTTCTTAGTACTTTAGAGAATATTTAACACCCAGTGAGAAAATATTCCACTTTACCAACAAATAAAAAAGAGCTAATGAAAATCAGTTCAATTGCAGTATGCATGATTTCTCACATCTGTCAAATTTCTTGTTTAATCCATGGTAGTACTTGCTCATTTGATGGTTCTTGTTTGTTTGTTTTTGTTTTTACTCATCTCACTTGATATTTCCCTTCGGATCTCTGATTTGTCTTTTTAGGCACTGGATGGAAAAGCTATATATGCCTCTTTGGTCTGGAAAAGCTACATATGCCTTTTTGGTCTGTCTTCTGGCATTTTTTTTAATAGAAAATAAGATTGAGAGATTGAACTTATTGTATGGGGTCCTTTGTTTACTCATTTGGATGGAGATACTCCATTTATCCTCCACAATAGCAGGCCATGTGAGACATTGTTTTTTCATCAACCCCAACTCACATAGTCATTTCTCCTCTGCCTGGTACATATACCTAGTACTACTGTCAGGGATAAGACAGATGGAGAGGTAGAATATGCAGGATTTGATTCGCCAGGAATCATACTGCACATATTTTACAATTCCTGATTTTGATAACTTTTCATTTTCTTGTATCCACATCTACTTATGAAAAGGACTATTGATGCCTCTGGCACACACTGCTAGATATCAATCCAATATCCATTCTAGTCTTCTTCATTAATAATAGAAACTATAAAAACTTCAATTTAGTTTGGAGAGGCAATGTGTAAAGCTAAACAAAGAAAATGAAAACTGTATATCACAGGTTATCTTTTGAGAAAGATTGCCATAGGACAAATTTGGCCAAAGAGCCATACAGAAATGAGAAAGCCTATTTAAAATAAGGTTGGGTAGTATAGGCTTCTCTTCTTTTTCATTTACTTTTAAAACACAAATTTTCACATAGTTTTTCACATAGTTAAATATGTTTATTTAGAAATATTTCACATAGTTAAACTATGCAATTTAATTTTTAGTACATATTAAACCATCGCTATAATTGAGATAATAAACATATCCAACCCCCCCCAAAAGTTTATTTACATTTGTATTGCCACCTACCTCTTTAAGATCCCCATCCTAAGATGACCACTGATCTTTATGTCATTATCTTTTAGTGTAGAATTTAGGGCAGTTCTGCAGCCCAGGAATGAATCCACTTGATCATGGCGAAAAATTATTTTGATTACTGTTGAATTCAATTTGCTAGTGTCTTGAGAATTTTTGCATCCTTGTTCATCAGGGATATTGGCCTGTAGTTTTTCTTTTTAGTGGGGTCTCTGTCTGGTTTGGGAATCAAGGTAATGATGGCTTCAAAGAATAAGTCCAGTAGCTTTCCTTCCATATTTATTTTATTGGAACAACTTGAGAAGGACAGATATTAGCTCTGCTTTAAATGTCTGGTAGATATGCCCTGGGAGGCCACCTGGCCCAGGACTCTTACGTGCTGGGAGATTTTTGATGATAACTGATTCAATTTCTTCATTGATTATGGGGCTGTTCACATTTTCTATCTCTTTCCTTTTGAGTTTTAATAGGGTGTGGGTGTCAAGAAATTTGTCCATTTTCTCCAGGTTGTCCCATTTGTTGGCATATATTTTTTCATAGTATTCTCTGATAATTGTTTGTATTTCTGTGATGTTGGTTGTGATTTGTCTTCTTTCATTCATGACTTTTATTTATTTGGGTTCTCTCTCTCTTTACTTCTCTCTCTCTATTTTTGAGAAGTCTGACTAGAGATTTATCTTTTTTTTTTTTTTCTCAGAAAACCAGCTCTTAGATTCATTGATCTGTTCTACTATTTTTTTGGATTCTGTATTGTTTATTTCTGCTCTAATCTTTATAATATCTCCATTTCTGCATGCTTTGGGGTTTCTTTGCTGTTCTGGGTCTAGTTGCTTTAGGTGTGAGATTAGTTTATGTATTTGGGACCTTTCTTGCTTCTTGAGATAGGCCTGGATTACAATGTATTTTCCTCTTAGGACTGCCTTTACTGCATCCCAAAAGGTTTGGACTATCGTGTTTTCATTTTCATTTGCTTTCATTTCTTTTTTTTAATTTCTTCTTTAATTTTCTGGTTGACCCATTTATTCTGTACTAGGATGTTTCTTAACCTCCATGTGTTTGGAGGCTTCCCAAATTTTTTCTTGTGGTTCATTTCTAGTTTTATAGAGCTGAGATTTGAAAATATGCATGGTGTGAACTCAGTCCTTTTATATTTGTTGACGGCTGTTTTGGATATGATCTATTTTGGAGAATGTTCCATGTGCACTTGAGAAGAATGAGCATGCTTCTGATTTTGAATAAATATTTCTAAATATATCAATTAAGTCCATTCGGTCCAATGTGTCATTCATACACATTGTTTCCTTATTGATTTTCTGCCTAGAGGATCTGTCCATTGCTGTAAGTGGAGTATTAAAGTCCCCTACAAGCACAGTATTGTTATCTATATATTTATTTATGTTTGTCATAATTGATTTATATATTTGGGTGCCTCACATTGGAGACATAAACATTTATAATTATTAGCTCTTCCTGATGGATAGACCCCTTACTTATGATATAAGGCCCTTTCGTCTCTTGTTACAGTCTTTGTTTTAATATCTATTTTTGTTTGAGATAAGTATGGCTACAGTGGCATTCTTTTGATATCAAGTAGCATGATAGGTGGTTCTTTATCCCCTCACTTTCAATTTTCAGGTGTCCTCAGATCTAAAATGAGTCTCTTGTATACAGCATATAGTTGGATACTGTTTTTTTTTATCCATTCTGATACCCTATGTCTTTTGATTGGGCCATTTAATCCATTTACATTCAGAGTGATTATTAAAAGATATGAATTTAGGGTCATTGTGTTATCTGATCTTTTATAGTCTTTGCTCACAGAGTCCCACTTAGAAACTTCTGCAGGACTGATGTAGTGGTTATGAACTCCTTCAGTTTTTGTTTGTCTGGGAAATCCTTTATTTCACTTTCTATTCTGAATGACAACCTTGCTGGATAAAGGTTTCTTGGATGCATATTTTTCCTGTTCAGCACATTGAATACTTCCTGTCATTCACTTCTGGCCTGCCACATTTCAGTGGACAGGTCTGTGACTACCCTTATGTGTCTACCCTTGTATGGTAAGGCCCATTTGTCCATAGCTGCTTTCAGAATTCTCTCCTTATCTTTGTATTTTGCCAGTTTCACTGTGATATGTCATGGTGTTGACTTGATTTTGTTTATTTTGAAGGGAGTTCTCTGTGCCTCCTGGACTTGGATATTTGTGCTCTTCCCCAGATTAGAGAAATTCTCAGCTATAGTTTGTTCAAATAAATCTTATGCCTCTTTCTCTCTCTTTTTCCTCTAGAACTCCTATGATACAGATATTATTTCATTTTATTAAATCATTTACGTCTCTAATCCCCCCTTCCCATGGTCTAGAAATTTCCATTCCCACTTTATTTCATCTTCTATTTCACCTGTTATCTCCTCTGCTTCTTCCATCCTTGCCATCATGGCATTTAGATTATTTTGCATTTCACTTACAGCATTTCTTAATTCATCATAACGATTTCTTAGGTCCTTGTTCTCTGCAACAATAGATTCTCTGCTGTCTTCTATGCTTTTTTCAAACCCAGCTGTTAGTCTTGTGACTGTTATTCTAAATTCTTGTTCAGATATATTGTTTATATCTGTTTTGAACAATTCTTTGGCTGTAATTTCTTCCTGGAATTCCATGTGAGGAAAATTCTTCCATTTCATTATTTTGTCTAGTTTTCTGTCTTTTATGTGTTTTAATAGCTTTTATGTGATCTGCACGTATGAGTACTACTGTATTAAAAAGTGGTCATACACTGTACAGGGCCTGTCACTGCAGGAAGTGTTTTGGAGTGTGTTGTGTGCACTCTGTTGTAGTGTCTTTGGTTGCTTTATCTCACTGCTCATAGTGGTGGATTGGACCTTCCACCAGATGAGCTCTGATTTATTCATTGAAGTAACCCTGGAAAAAAGGAATAAAAGGTGGGGGAAAACCTCATCCCATGCAAAGAGAGAAATGACAGGGATGGAAAAAAATAAGATCAAGAAAAGAATCAAAGAAACTATAAGGTTTAAACCAAGGAGATAGAGAAAGAAATAAAGAAGGAGATACAGAAAAAGTATAAAAAGGATAGCACAAAAATGCTTAATTAAACAAACAGCCAGAACAGAGAAAGAAAAAAAAAAAAGAAAAAATATATATTAGAGTTAGATATAATCAAAAACTATGAAGCTCTGTCCCACTAAGCTGTTTCTTTCCACCTGTGGAGATTTTTCTTTCACTTTGCGGCCTGTATTCCTGGTATTCCAAGTGTTCTGTCCTCAATACTGTTGTGTTTGAGGAACAAGAGAAATTCTGTTTCCCCTACTTCTTTGCCAACTTGATTCCTCCTCCTCATTTGTAGTTTCTTGATAAATAATTATATTGAGCATTTTTTTGTTTCTATTTGTCTTCCTACGGTTTGCTCAAGTGTCAGTTGAAATATTTCCAATTATTAAATCTGTTGTTTGTTTTCTTATTACTAAATTTTGAAAATTCTTATATATTCTGGATAAAAATCATTTATCAA
The DNA here is from genome assembly GCF_008692635.1 of Crocuta crocuta. Taxonomy (NCBI): domain Eukaryota; kingdom Metazoa; phylum Chordata; class Mammalia; order Carnivora; family Hyaenidae; genus Crocuta; species Crocuta crocuta. The sequence continues at coordinate 4,506,970 of NW_027527957.1, forward strand.
ATGTGAAAGTAACAAATATTTTCTTCTGGTCTGTGGCATGTCTTTTCAGTAATTTTAATGATGTATTTTTGAAAATCAGCAATTTTTAAGTTTCATACATTCCAAACAATTATTTGTTCCTTTAGTAATCACATGTTTGATGCTGGAGGAAACTGGAGGCTCTGGCTCCTACAGTACAGTAAAATCAACACAGCCCAAATCCATGACTGATTTTCATAAAACCTCCTATTTAAAGCCTATTTAACTCAATTCCTATTGTCATTGTCAAAGAACAGTAGAGCTGATCATTAAAGTAATAAAAACAGATTTTATTCAATACTATTGTGATAGAGGAAAAGAGACCTCAAAATAGAACCAGTCTCAATTTTGAATACAACACACAAAAATGGAAATTTATAGTGAAGGAGTGGGCTGGTGGATGGAACATTACTAAAAGGAAATATCAAGAGTATTGGAGGGAAGGAGTATTTAAGGGTGTCTTTATCTAAATGTAACAGTATTCTTGTCAAAAGCAGACCAAGGTGGTCAGGTGTCACTTGGGGTATGGTGGAGGATGATAAGAATTTTGGTCATTTAATCAGAGTATGGGATTCTGGCTAAACCAACTTAAAGGATTTTTGCAGTAATGGGGCAATGGAAGTCCAAAAGTCTAGGCCTAGATGGGGGAAAACATTCAGAGAATCCTTCGTTAAATTGGGTTAAGAAAGGACTCGATCACTAGATATACATCATGCCCAGTTTCCAATAAAAAATTATAAAACATGCTAAAATACAAGAAAATACATGGTCTGAAGGGAAAAAGGAAGCATCAGAACCAGATTCATACATGGTAGAGATTTTGACATTACTAGGCTGGGAATTTAAAGTAGGTAGGATTAATATGATAAGTACTCCAATGGAAAACATAGACCAGATACAGGAACAAATGGGCATAGAGATGAAAATACTAAGCAGCAAAAGAAAATGCTAGAAATCAAAAACCATTGTTGAATGCAGAATGCTTTTGATGAGCAAAGCAGATCACATGGCTGAAGACAAAATCAGTGAGTTTGGAAATGGTCAATTTCCTTCCCAAATTAAAATTCTACAAGATGAACCACTGAATAAAATTGAACAGAACATCTAATAACTGTGGGACAATATCAAAAAATGTAATGTATATGGAATTGGAATTCCAGAAGGAGAAGGAAGAGAGAAAACATATTTGAAGTAATGACACATGTCAAACCACAGATTCAGGAAGCACAGAAAACTTCAAGCCGAATAAACAACAAAATAAAACAAAACACCAACAAGAAACACACCTAGATATATTCAAACAGCAGAAAAGCAAACACAGTGAATGAACAAAGCCAGAAAAAAAGTAAAACACCTCTAATATAGAGAACGGAGGATAAGAATTTCTCATAAGAACCTAGGAATAGACTGAAACATTTGACATGCTGAAGAAAAAAAGAAAAAAACCCACCAACCGAATTCTTTTTTATCCAGCAAAATTATTCTATAAAGTGATCAGTGAGTAGAAATAACATCTTTCTCAAAAACAAACAAGCAAACAAACCAAGAATCAAGGTAATTCATCTCCAGAAAAACTGCCCCATAAGAAATGTTAATAGGCATTAACATTCTTCTGCTTCTTTAGGCAGAAGAAAAATCATGGAAGTTAAATACTTGCTTAAATAATAAGAGATGAAAATGGAAAAAGAAATAAATCAAGATAAAATATTTTTATTTCTCTTATTCTTATTTGATCCAAAATATAATCCTTCATTAAAACAAAAATAATACTACTATATTGGTTAATTATAATATATGTGTTATATAGTTATATATATATTTATATATATATTGTTTTTTGGGAAGAAGGATTTGGAAATAGGCTGGTGAATAGTACATGGATTACATGTGATTTAGTGCTATTTGAAGATGGATTTGCATTAGTTAAATATGTATATTGTTAATCTCTATGACACCATCAAAAATTTTTCAAGTAAGTACAATTGATATACTAAGAAAGGATATAAAATGAAATCACATAAAGTATTCAATTGAAAACATAGAAGGGAGAAGGGAGGGCAACCCATAGAAAACACAAGCATGGCAGATATTAGTCTAATCATATCAATGATTGTTTTAAAATGAATGGTCTAAATATACCAAGTAAAAGAAGTTAAATTCAACACAACTAAATCCAGTTTTATTTTTGTGTATATATATACATATACACACACATATATATATAGAGAGAGAGAGAGAGAGCATATATATATACACACATATATATATACACACATATATATACACACACATATATATATTGAGCATATATATACACACACACATATATATATACATGCACACACACATGCACACACACATACACACAAGAAACCATCTTTAAGTACANTAGAGAGAGAGAGAGAGCATATATATATACACACATATATATACACACATATATATACACACATATATATACACACACATATATATATTGAGCATATATATACACAAACACATATATATATACATGCACACACACATGCACACACACATACACACAAGAAACCATCTTTAAGTACAAATATTTAGTTTAAAAATAAAGTGATGGAGAAATGTATACCATGCTAACAATAAAATAAAGCTGGAGTAGGTATTGATTTCAGACGACTTCTATGTCATAGAGCATATGTAATGATTAAGAGGGCAAATCTTCAAAAAGACATTATGATCCAAAACATTAACGCACCTGAAAACATGGGAGACAAAATTGAGAGGAGAAATAGATAAATCCATTGTCATACATAGATACTCACACATTTCCCTGTCATCAATAATAAGATTGATGAGGTGAGACAGAAAGTTAGTAAAGATATACATGATCTGAACAGCTCCATCAATCAACTTTATCAAATTAATATTTATAGACAGAAATCAATACAATTAATACAACTTTAGTCAGACTAACAATGAAAATGAAAGAGAAGATACATATTAGCAATATCAGCAATGACAGAGAGGTCATTAATGCTGATCTCATGAACATTAAAAGAGTAATAATGACATACTATGAATAATTAACCCTTATGCTTACAAATTTGATAACTTAAATGAAATGGACCAATTATTTCTTGAAAGACAAAATCTACCAAAGCTTGTAAAATATATAATCTGAATAGTTTCTGAAAAGTATGGCTCCTGCACCCCGCCCCCCAAAAAACAGTCTTTTTTTTTTTTTCAGGCTCAGCCATAGACAACTACAAAGCTGTACCTGGTAGACCTCAGGAGAAAGCTGGCCTCTGCACATCAGGCTGGGTACAGTCAATTAATTAGAGGCTCTTGAGTTGACTGCACTCACCAGCCATACTCCATGAACAAATATGTAGTTGCATTGTTAGCCCAAATGTCTTACATTGAAGGCATCTATATCTGAGGTCTTTGGCTGAGGCCTTACTCACATGCTTCTACCCAGACCTTATTGGGAGAGGTAGACATGAAGACACTTTTACCCACTCTAAATCTGTACTCAATAACTTTCTACTCCTAATCCTCCCTCTGTTTCCCTCGCTCCATCTCCAGGGCCCATAAAACTAAAAACACCTTTTGATCCAGTCTCTGTCAATTGTGACCTGACCCTTTCTTCCGTGCTGATACATCAGACCCTGAACCAATGCAATGACTCATGGGGGAAAATGGAACATGGATGATTAAGCATTTGGGAGGGGGTGGGAAGGAGGGTTAGGCTTGCACTTCACTTCTCCACTAAGTGATTAAAGGTTTTGCTGTTATTTTCATTTTGGCATGTTACTGATTTCATTTATGCCTCTTACACCTGGCTTCTCAACTCACTCTCCAGCTCAGCTGAATTCATGACAGCTCTATCTCTGCTAAATAAATTGAATCACTAATTAATAACCTTTAAAACAGAAACTTAGGCCTCAATGATGTCACTAGCAAATTCTACCAAATATTTATGAGAGAAATAATACCATTTCTCTACAATCTCCCCCAAAAAATAGATGCAAAGGAAACACTTCCCAATTCATGTATGAAACCAACATTATTTAATAAAAGACTAGATAAAGACATTGCAGAAAAAAAAGACAAACTAATGTCTCTCGTAAAGTTATACATGAAAAATCTCAATAAGGTAATAGCAAATTGAAAAAAAAATGGACAAAAAGAATTATACTCCATGAACAAATATAATTTATTCTAGGAATGCAAGGCTAGTTCAACATTTAAAATTCAAGAATGTAATTCACCGGGTTAACAGGGCAATGAAGAAAAATAATACGATCATATGAATTGACATACAAAAAGCATTTGACAAAAATCCACCACCAATACATTTAAAAAATCTCAACATATTAGGATAGAGACCGTCCTTGACTTAATAAAGACTATTTAAATAAAGCTTAGCTAATAACATATGTGATGGTGAAAGACTGAACACTTTTTCACTAAGATTGGAAAGAAGATAATGATATCCTTTACCATTACTCTTATTCAACATAGTACTGAAAATTCGACCTTATATAATTAAGACCAAATAATTAAATGAAATTTATACAGTTTGTACAGAAAGAAAAGTAACAATATTTTTTTCAAGTGGCATATTATGTGGAAAATCCCAAAGAATCTATAAGAAAAGCCCTGTAATTAATAAGTGAATATAGCAAGTTTGCAAGATATAAGATCAGCATGCAAAAGTTGATTGGTTTTCTGTGTAGTACTAATGAACAATTGGTATTTGAAATTCCAAAAATCTATACCATTTCCATGAAAAAAATAATGTATTTAAGTATAAAACTAACAAAACTTATGTAGGATTGATATGTGTAAAGCTACAAAAATCTGTTACAAAAATGGAGAAATATTCCATGGTCATGAATAGGAATAGTTACTATTGTTAAGAAGCCAATTGTTTTCAGCTTGAATTATAAGTAAAAACAATCCCAGGGGTGCCTAGGTGGCTCAGCTGGTTAAGCATCTGACTTTAGTTCAGGTCTTGATCTCACCATATGTGAGTTTGAGCTCCGCTTTGGGCTCTGTGCTGACAGCTCAGAGCCCAGAGACTGCTTTGGATTCTGTGTCTCCTTCTCTGTCTACCCTCGCCCACTCGCACTCTGTCTCTCTGTCTCTCTGTCTCTCTCTCTCAATAACAAATAAACATTAAAATATATTTTAAAAAACAATTCCAATCACTATCCTAGGAAGCGATTTTGCAAATATTTTAAAAAGTGATTTAAAAATATATGTGGAAAGGCATAGATCTAGAATTGTCAACATAATACTGAAGAAGAACAAAGTTGAAGTCTAACCCCACCAGATTTCAAGACTAAACATAAAGCTACAATAATTAAGACAGCATTACATTAACAGAAGAAAAGACACATAGATCAAAGGAACAGAATAGAAAACCCAGAAATAGATTGGACAACCAAATTTAACTGATTTTTAATGTGTAATGACTGTTCAATAGAGAGAGAATAATCTATCAACAATGGCACTTAGAAAATTGGATGTACCTGTGCAAATAATAATAATCATAAAAACATCAGTAACATAGAGAAAACCTTAACATTTGCAGAAAAATTAACTGAAAACACATCATGTTCCCAAATGCAAAATGCAAAAAATATAAAATTACTAGAATTAAACAGAGGAGAAAATGTATGTGACCTTGGTTTTGGTGATGAGTTTTCAGATACAACATTAATAGCACAGTCCCTGAAATAAATAATTCATAAGTTGGGCTTTATTAAAGGTAAATTTGCTTGTTCTGTAAAAGATTCTGCTAAGAGGATGAAAAGACAAGCCACAGTCTCGGGAAAAATATTGGCAAACCTCGATTCAATAACAGACTTGTAATGGACTACAAAATATTCTGAAAACACAACAATGAGAAAACAACTCAATTCGAAATAGACAAATGATCTGAATATTCACCAAAGAATATATACAGCTGGCTAATAAGCTTATAAAAAGATACTCAACATTGCTTATCTTTTGGGAAATGCAAACCAAAACAATTATGGGATACCATTTATTAGAACACTAAAATCAAAACAAGTGGTAATTGATGGAGAGAATGTGAGAAACAAGAACTTTCAACTATTGCTGGTGAGAATTCAAAATGGCGTGACCACTTTGGAAAACACTTTAGTGAGTTCTTACAAATTTAGTCTTATCTTAAGATGGAGCAGTGATTCTTGTAGTTACTTATTTAATTCCTTTGAAATCTTATGTCCACATAAAAACCTGCACAAATAGTGTCGTAAGTAATAGGATATTTTAGGGTAAGTTCATATGTAGTTCATATAAGGAGTTCCCATAAATGAGAGTCTTAGAGGAGTTTTACATAAGGAAATTTTTGTGTGTGGTATATGGGAACTCTGCATTATCTCCTCAACTTTTCTTTAATCTAAAACTATTGCAACATAAAAAAGATTACTAAAAAAGAATGGGCACTATTGTATATTTTGCTTTCTGCTTTCTTAACACTTTAAACATATTCCAAAGTTATTATATAGTCTTAGAATCCTGTTATTAGATGGGAGTATATTATTTGAAATCTATGATGTATTATCTTAAGTTCATTGCCATACTTTTAAATATTTAGTTGTTTTAAATTTGACTGAATTATATGTAACAATCTAATGAATATTTGTAAGCAGGTGTCTTTGACCATAATTTTTATTATTTCATTTAACTAAATTTCTGGAAGTGGAAATAACAGAATAAAATATTTGAGCTTCATAAATACATGTATTTATACATACACACATATATTTTATATGTATATTTATGCATACACAATATATACTTATATGTACATGTACATTTATATGACTATATGTATATATACATACATAAATATGTATTTATATACAAATACATACATCATTTTTTTTAATGTTTTATTTATTTCTGGGAGAGAGAGAGAGAGACAGCGTGAGCAGGGGAGGGTCAGAAAGAGAGGGAGTCACAGACCGAAACAGGTTCCAGGCTCTGAGCTGGCAGTCAGCACAGAGCCCGACGCGGGGCCCGAACCCACCAACCGCGAGATCATGACCTAAGCGAAAGTCGGACGCTTAACCGACTAAGCCACCCAGGTGCCCCTACATACATCATTTTTAAAGTTTATTTATTTTGAGAGAGACAGAGGCCGAGACATAGAAAGAGGCAAGGAGAAGAGAGAGAGAAGTCAAGAGTTGGGTGATTAACCAACTGAGCCACCCAGGTGTCCCATAAGGGGAGTTTGGGCTTATTCCAATTTTATCTAAGGTTAATGTGAATTTCTGTCTAATGTACACTGGAAAACACCATCTATAATATGTACGGAGTATTTGCATACTTTAGTGTTTATGTGATTAAATTTCCAATGTTTGTATTGATGAAGCTGATCTTTTTTTAATATTCATCAGCCATTTCTAGTCATATTACTTTACTATATCTTTAAATCCTTATCAGTTTTCCATGCTATTATTACTTTAATGAAAATTGCCTTATTGCTCTTTATACGTTTTTTCAGAGCTTTTATTAATGTAGTTTTAATTTTCTCAGCGAGCTTTCATTTAAATAAGATTTTCACATTGATTAATAGAATTAAACATAATCTCTTACCAAAAAAATAAAGGTAATCTAATAAAAATTGGTGTCAAATTATTGTAGTTTATTTAAGTACATTCTATTCAGAACCATAATGCTTTATGCTTGCCAAATTTTACACCTTACACAAAGGGGCTTCAAATCCCTTATATTTTACAGAATAGCATAATGATACTAGCCAGATATCATTTCCAAACTAAATTTTATCAATATTAGCAATTTGTGTACTTTCATTGGGTCTCTGTTTTCTCATTTTAACAAGATGGAGTATATTTACAATACCTGCCCCCATAGGTTTATTGAAAGTCAAAATAAAAATTGAAAGCTTTTACGTAGAAAGCAGTCAGTAAATGTATCTGCTGACAACGATGACCGCGATAGATGACATTGCACAAAAATGCTTACAATGCTAATAATGTATTTAAGACAGTCATTTTATTATTAATACACATAATTAAAACTTGTAGAGTTTGGTAATTGTTGTGTAGCTTGTAAACATCAGAATGAAAAGAATAATACTGGCTTTTTAAATCTTTGCTCTATGCCCTTTTCCTATGCCTGATAATATACCTGATAATACACCTCTGGGTGAGTATATTCTTTGAAGATAAGCTGCACACCAGGCACTCCCATGATCATTGCTTATTTGTTTTTTTAAATTTTTTTAAATGTTTTATTTATTTCTGAGAGAGAGAGAGAGAGAGAGAGAGACAGCGTGATCAGGGGAGGGTCAGAGAGAGAGGGAGACACAGAATCCGAAACAGGCTCCAGGCTCTGAGCTGGCTGTCAGCACAGAGCCTGACCTGGGGCTCGAACCCACAAACCGTGAGATCATGATCTGAGCCGAAGTCGGATGCTTAACCGACTGAGCCACCCAGGTGCACCGATCATAGTTTATTTGAGAAAGTTCTTTTGCTGCTTTGATAATCAGACACCCCCCTCCCCCAAATTGATAATTCTTCAGTTTTGGGTCACTGAACAAAATTCTATCCTCTTTTAATATTTTTAGCAGTTATCTCAGTGATAATATGACAAATTCTTGTCAGATCTCCCTCCACATGATTCCTACCCCTGAAAGAGAGCCAGCAATTTGGTGAGTGACAGGATCAAATGCAATGCATTTTTTAAGAAACAAAAATCATTGAATATTAAATGCCATGTAATGGTTTGAGCAACATAACAATATGAATATCCCATAAATGAATAAATCATATTTGTAAATGAATGATAGTAAGGAAGAAAAAATTAATGGTAAGAATTGGATGTAGGATGAAAAAGAACCTGGATTTGACCAACCATATCATGATTTGAAAATAACACTATGATCTGAGATGCTGCTAAACCACAGAGCCAATACAATGTTATTGACTATATATTCTAAAAATTGTGGAGACTCTATTATCAAAGAAGATGGCATGGTTGAAGGAGATCATAGCACTTGTAAGATACACTATTGATTGTTAGGCACCATGTCATAGTGAGAAATTGATTAAAGAATGAGTTTGAATGTTCTAGGATCTCAAAACCTTGTTGTATAAACTTTATAGAAGAAACAAGGTATTTCTGATGTAAAAATAATAAGCCTCTGGCAAATACGAAATGTCTTAAGGCATACAAAAACGATGAAGTTGCAATCATTGCCCTTTAAGTGATTATAGTTGGGAAAGTTAAGAGGGAAAAACAAAAATCAGTGTAATAGCAGTGTGACCAGAAACATAGGAACTGAACCCCATAGTTCAGGTTTGAATCTGGCTCTTCTGCTTCCTAATTAAGTTACCCATCTCATTAGGCTTTTAGAACTTGGAGGCAATCTGAAATAAACAGATATAAAGCTCATTATATTTTTGAGAGGGCTATATTCTAAATATCTGAGAGTAAATATGGCTAAGACCTAAAACAAAACCTGTGTCTCTGCATGTCCACATTCATGATGTGGACTAATAATAGCTGCTCAGAACCCACAAATAGATATTTCACAAAGTCCCTTCGGGTAGACCAAAAGGGGATAGTGAGAAAGAAGGAAGCTATAGAAGGATACAGCTGGGGTGTTTGGGGAGAGAAACAGCTCCTCCCAGGTTGAGGGCTTCCATCTTTCTGCACCTGCCTGCCCAAACGCATCTCAGAATTGCTTCCTTTCCTCTTCTTCACTTACCTGAATGAAGGTGTTCATGTTAATTACATTATCTCTGTTCCACCTATGTCCATTAAATATATGAGGAGGAAGCAAACTCATGCTTTTATTTCTTAGGTTTCTAGATCAAAGGGGAGCCATATGGATCTGATGAATAAATACTTGTACATCTTTCAGAGATCCTGAACCTTAAATTTGATGCCATGATCTTGTTATTGGACTGGGACTTGGGGTTGTTTCCTTTGAGGATGGGGTATAGTGTCTATGGGGAGACCTGAATATTTAGTGATAAAATGTAGATTGTCATTAAAACTAGTGCATTCATCATGTATCTTCAACTCTGCTTTCTGGGTATATGGGTGCACTTCTTAGCTTCCTTAACTTTGGGTAGGGTCCCCAAGATATGGGGTGTGTATAAAGATATGAATGTTATTTCTGGGCCAGAACATTTAATTGCTGGTTTGAGATGCGTCAGATATCTCTGTTGTACTGGCATAACTATAGGCAATATTCAGGATGCTGTCTGTTTTGTCTTCCTTAACAAATTCAAAGAGCATAGACTCCTTTCAAATGTGGCAGACATACATTGTATGAAGAAAAACAAAAGTCTTTGTTGTTTTAAGACATTCATGGAAATTTTGGCATTCTTTTTTACCAAATCATAACCCAGCCCATGCTGACTGACATAAACAAGATGATAGATTTAGATTTAGATATGTGAACATACAAGTGTAGATAGACAGACAGACAGAAAGATGATAGATAGATAGATAGATAGATAGATAGATAGATAGATGATAGATAGACAGATAGATAGATATCCTTATTGGGAGGAGAATGAAAAAGATCTAAAATATAAGTGTAGACACTGGTTTTTATAAAAGTCTGGGCAGTTTTTTCATAATAACATAACAAAACTGAAAGGAAAGAGGAAAGTGGCATATTTGAAACCAAGTAGCAATTGCAGAGAATACATGGTGGCTTTCATAAGAACAGTAAGTACACCGTACATTTTTTTCAATATGTATTTTTATTGTTTGGAAAAAACTACGGTGATGAGTACGGTGGATGGAAATTTCAAAAGATTATAGAAATGTATTCTGAATATAGGTGTTGAAGTATTTGAAAGTGTCTCTGAGATTCTAGCACAGGTGACTGGTTTAAGTTAAACACAAAGAGAAGGCAAGTCTGGGATTGGAAAAAGAAAGAATAACAGTGTAAATGGAAAACAATCAGCAGTAAGAAGTACTGCTAGCTGACTAATATAAAATGAAAGGTGATGGGACTACGAGGTACAAACTTCCAGGTGCAAAACAAATGAGTCATGGGCATGAAAAGTACAATATAGAGAATATATCAAGAATGTTGGAAATAGTTTGGTGACAGATGGTAACTACACTTATTATGATTAGCATTTTGTAATGTACATAGTTGTAGACTCATGATGTTGTATACCTGAAACTAAAATGGGATTGTATGTCAACTATACTTCAATAATAAAAATTTAAAAATCAAGTTTTTCTTTGGGCACCTGCCTGGCTCAGTGGGTTGAGTATCCCACTCTGATTTCAGCTCAGATAATTATCTAATGAGTTTTCTGAGATCAAGCCCCATGTTGGGCTCTCCACTGATGGTGTGGTGTGGAGCCTGCCTGAGATTCTCTCCCTTCCTCTCTCTCTCTGCCCCTCACCTTCTCGTGCTCATGCACTCTCTCTCTATCAAAAAATATATAAACTTAAAAAAAATCAAGTTTTTCTGAAGGTAAACTAACATTAACAGTATTCACTATTATCAAGCAAAAAAGTACATTTCCCTAATACTCTCAATGAAATGAATTTTCCTTTTATACAGTTTACTTCCTTAAGCTTACCTTATGACCATTGAACAAACAAATGAATAGTTAAAATCAATCATATGAGAAGGATTATATTTCTCATTTTAGAGAAAAACGAAGCAGAGATTAGGTATTTTTTTTAATTTCACAGTTAATAAAAAGCAGAGATCAATTTCAAACTCAAGACTGAACAATTCTGGGTCCCATGATTGTTTACAGGAAGGTATGCTGCCAAGTTTTGTGATTTTTTTTTCTTTTTCTAAAAAAATTATCATTAATCAAAGGCTCTCACCAGCATTTTGCCCTCTATACCACCTTGACCATTGCTCACAAGTATCTTCAATGTTCTATATAACTCTGAAAGTGGCACGTGATAATTACTTCAAGAGCAATGCTTTAAATCCTTTAAATCATGTGACAAGGCAGTTTCTTTCTCCATAGTTCCTATAGTGTCAGCCCAGCCATCCTGTTCGGAGCAGCTGCCTGCATGGATATTAAAGCCAAGACTATGTAGTGAACAGATTTGATTGTGTTCATGATGCTGTCTTGTTCAACTGTTCTAATGAACAACAACTGTATTAACATTTGGATAATGGGTTTTTATGATATAAAAAGGGTGACCATTTATGGTCTGGATGTTTATGCCTTCTCAATATATCCGTAATAGGCTATTAAAAAATAAGATTCTTCTATTCTCATCATCACCGTTAACAAACATTGCATTTTACATTGTAAAATTTAAGAAACTTTTTTACAATAAATCTTATTTGAGAATTTTCAACTCAAAACAGACCTCTAAAAAGGTTTATATAGCTAAGCTGCATTCATATTTCCAATTGAAAAACAAATTGTTAATCATGCCATCTAGAATGTATGCCTTTAAACTGCTGTTGCTTGTGAACTATAAGACAAAGCAAAAGTCCTAACAAGAGTTTTCTTTGTGAGCTAAAACTATAGCAAATTTATTTATTTGATTTAGTCAAATAAATGATAAGTTAAATAGTAAACAAAAAGACAAAACAGCTATTTGAATGGACAGGTCAACAGCGGAAACCTTACAAATGTTATTCTTCTATAGATGCAACTATCTTTGTCAGTTTAAAATTAATGTTTATACAATTATCCTTGACTCTCATATTAAGCATGGCAAGTTAAACAGGCAAATAGTCAAACTTCAGTTTATATCATCACTTAAGCTGATAGAGAATTCATGGAAGTAAATAAACTATGTATAATTATCTCAATGTAAAATAAAAAATGACATCTCTAAACATAATTGACAGATTATCTAAAGACCTTTGTGACTCTATGCCATTCATTTCCAGATTACAAATATTAATTTTTAAAAAGTAAAATTATACATGTGGAAAAATAACTAGCAGAGTTATGTTTAATTTGATGCTTGCAAATTTAAAAAATAAGAAATGAATCAGTATATTCTGGAGTTTTTCTCTTGTACAATCAAATGATTCAAAAGTTGTTCTCCCAAATTGAAGTTACGTTATGATCTATTATAAAAGAACAGATCATATAAGCTCAATTTCTTTTACTTTATTTTTTCAAGGTTTTCCTTCTTATTATTTAAAAAAAATTTAATGTTTATTCATTTTTGAGAGACACAGAGGGACATATTGAGAGTGGGGAAAGGGCAGAGAGAGGCATAGAATCCAAAGTAGGCTCCAGGGTCTGAGCTGTCAGCACAGAGCCTGAAGTGGGGCTCAAACCCACAAACTGTGAAATCATGACCTGAGTTGAAGTCCGATGCTCAACCTACTGAGTCACTCAGGCATCCCCTTCTTTCTTATTATTAATGAAACTTATGAGAATTTATTATCATTTAATCATAAGTGTACATAACTTTCCCTTTCACAACTTTCTTATTTAAATGATAAATAAAATAATTTTCACAAATAGTTTATTCAAAGCTTACTTTGTAAATTATATTCTAAATGTATAAATAGGTTCTGGCATCAGTTCCAATGTATGAAGGGTTCCCCACGCCAACAAGCAATTCTTTGGGCACTCACTAAGTGTCTAACAATTCAACTCAATTCTGACACGATGCACCTGGAGGTGGCATCAGACTATGCAAGTTAAGGGCTCAGTCCCACAAGACAGCCCTAGCTCCCAGCCAACACCCACTTCAGATGCCAGTTACAAGCCCAGGCTGCTTTCAGTGCCTGTGACTGGTGGCTTACAGACTGGAGGTTTCCAATATCCCCTCCTTGGATTTAAAAAGCCAGTCACAAGTTTAGGTTCTTACCTGTACTCCTTTCCAATTGGCTGTATATCAGAGGTCCCCCCACTTTTTCCTTCTGTTTGATTAATTTGCTAGAGTAGGTCACTGAATCCAGAAAAACATATAACTTACTAGATTACCAATTTACTATAAAAAGATATAAACATAAATCAGAAACAGCCAGATGGAAGAGATGCTTAGGGCCAGGCATGGGAAAAGGGTGAGGAGTTTCAATGCCCTCTCCACACATAATACTGCCCAAACACCTCCACATGTTCACCAACCCCAAAGCTGCCTGAAACTGTCCTTTTGGGGTTTTTAGAGGCATAGACATGAGTAATTAAATTATTGGCCTTGGCAATTGATTCAACCTGCAGGCTCTTTCCCCTTCTTGGTGGTCTGGTGTGGGAATCAAAGTTCCAACCCTCTTATCACCTGCCTGATTTTCCTAGGATCCAGCCCACATCATTAGATTGTGGCTGAGTTAATGAAGGGTCCAAAGGCCACTTCATTAACATAACAGAAGACACCTTGATCACTCACAGCACTTAAGAACCACCAAGGGTTTTAGGAGCTCTGCTAGAAATCTGAGGCAGATCACAATATCACAATGCATTATTTTCTTCTCATTAATTTCATGAAATTTCCTGCCATATTTCAAACTTGATACACCAATTTTAATAAAGTCCTGATGTACTACACAAACAAATATGGAGGAATAGAGGGTGATCATGAATAAGATATTACTAAACAATTTCCATATCATACAATTTTATTTATAGGCTCCAATTGTTACAATACTCTCTATAGGGTTGTTGTCACTAAAACCATCAAATTTGTTCTACTACATTTATGAATATCTAGAATTAGCCTAATTGATTTTGAAAGTCTATCATTATTTTACAGTTTTTTGTATATTATGAATTTATTATAACTTTTTGAAATATAAAATACAACCAGAGAAGTGCCACCCCTCCATAAATATCCAGCTCAATGAATTATCACAAAGGAAATACCTGGATAACTACCACCCAGATCAAGAAATGAAATAGTACTGCCAGGTAGGAAACTCTCATTGGCCCATTCTCTATCATAAGCTCATTCCTTGCTAAATATTAACACTAAAAGTAGGGTTTTCTTATTTCCTGTGTTTATATAAATCAAGTCATTCGCTAATATTTTCTTGCATTATTTAATTATACATAAGTATACCCTTTAAGTCTAACTACTCTGACTCTCCATTATAATTGCAACCCATCCATGTTTATGCAAATAACTAGACTGTGTTCATTTTCATTGCTGTATATAATATTCAGCGGTATAAAACATTATATTTGTTTGATAATTCTTGTTTTCCTTGGACTTATTGGTTTCTAATTTTGCTCATTAATACTGATAATACTTTGAACATTCTTGTTTATTCTTGGAATATATTTCATTTATTTTAAATATAATTCTGGAATGGAAATTGTTGAATCAAGGTATCCATGGCTTCATAGCTAGTAGAAATTGCCAGCCTGAATTCCAGAGAAAGGATACCATTTTGTAATCCCCATAGCAGTGTAGGAAAGTTTAGTTACTCCACATCTGCTCTATAATTTACTATTTTCAGAATGTCTAATCTTCACCACTCTGATGGGCATGCAATCATATTTCATTATAATTTTTAAATTAAAATTTTCTGGTTACAAATGAGGTTGTTCAACTTTTTATATTTTTGTTGAAGTTAGATATCATCGTTAATAAAGCTCCTATTCAAGGGCACCTGGGCTCAGTTAGTTAGACATCCAGCTTCAGCTCAGGTTATGATCACATAGTCTGTGAGTTCGAGTCCTGCATCAGGCTCTGTACTGACAACCAAGAACCTGGAGTTTGCCTTGGATTCTGTGTGTGTGTCTCTCTCTCTGCCCTTCCACCACTCAGGCACTCTGTCTCTCTCTCAAAAATAAATAAACATTACAATTTTTTAAAATAAAATAAATAAATAAAGCTCCTATTCATGAGTTTTGCCCAATTTTCTAATGGCATGACTATTTTTCTTGATTATTTTTAGAGGTTCTATCAATAATCTGGATGTTGATTTAGTTTCTTTGTCTTTGTTATATCAGTTGCAAATATCTACTCCATTTTGCAACTTGTAATTCAATGTTTCACTCTCTTAACTATATCTCTTAATACACCAAAGTTTCGTTTCAACTTAGTCCTATTTTTTCAATCTTTTCTCTATTAATATGTATTTTTTAATTTTTTTGGTCAGTAAAAGGACATTCTTTACCTCACATACACAAATATATTCTCCTATGTTGTCTTCTAGGAGCCTTATGATTTTGCCCTTCTTTTTTTTATTTAAGTTTATTTATTTATTTTGAGAGAGAAAGCAAGTTCAGGAGGGGCAGAAAGAAGAAGGAGAGAATCCCAAACAGGCTCTGCACTGTCAACATAGAGCCCACCGCAGGGATCGAACCCACAAATTGTAACATTATGACTTGTGCTGAAAACAAGAGCCCGATGCTTAACTGACTGAGACACCCAGGCACCTCTGATTTTGCCTTTCATACTTAGCTCTACAGTAATCAGGAATTTGTTTATATGTACAATATGAGGTAGGGGTAGAGTTTTGTTTTTAAATTATTAATAGAAACATTTATTTAAAAAGACTATTTCCCTGGTGCTATCCAATACCACCTTTATCACAATCAGTATTTCATATGTGGATAGGACAGCTTCTAGGTTCTACATTCTCTTTGTCCTACCTTAAAATGAGAAAGCACGTTTAATAAATCTAGTTTTTATAGTCTTGATACACAGTAGTGTATGTATATCCTCCCACATTATTTTTCTCTGCAAAAATGTCTTAGCTGTACAGGGTTCCCTGTCTTTTAATTTATATTGTAAAATCACCTTGCTGAACACAATCAAGAGTAAATAAACAGAAACCATGAGAAGTTTGGTTGTGAATACGTTGTATTTGTGGGTAAGTTATAGAAATATTGATATCTTTAGAACATCGAATTTCTAATGTATAACTCTGGCATTTCTCCCTATTTATTTAGATATTTAAAAATTCCTTGAAACGTTTTACAGATTTCAACATACAGAAAAATCTTAAACATCTTTTGTTAAATTCATTTCTAAGTATCTTTTTTAATGTTATCTTTAAAAATATCACTTAATAAGTGACTGTATACAAAATGTGATGCAGAAATCTGAAAAACTAAATTCCTGATCTTTCTAATTTATTGACAGATATTCTGAATTTATATTTACTTCATTACAGTGTTTGCTTATGTAGTTCTTTTCTTTTCTTTCTTTAAGAGAATGTCTAATACACAAAATGTTTGATAGAATTACTAGTGAGCCTTTTTGCCTTATTCATGATCCCTGAGAGAAAACTTAAAAAATTAACCATCAAGTATGATGTATAATAAGACCTCTTTATTAAGATAAAAGAATATTAAGAAAGTTCCCATTTATTTTTTGAATGACTTTCTGTACATATTTGAAAAGTTTGTGGCTTTTGTTTTGTTAGTGTGATAAACTACATAAATACCTTTTCAGATACCTTAACAACTTAGTAGTCCATAAATGAACTCAGCTATTTTACTATATGATAAATATATTTCTTCTATTTGAAAGGAACAGTTTTCCTCATGCTCTTTTTAGGGTTATTGCTCTATGTTCATGGAGAATTTGTCTCGAATTCACCTCTGCTGTAATATGCTTGTAGCAAGACTGAGGACTGATAAAACACATAGGGAAAAATCAATCTTTTTCTATTCTTTGGGATAGTTATAAGTTTGGCCTTACTTTTTCCTAAATGTTTGGTAGGAATGGTAAGTAAACAGACATGAACTTGGAATCTTTTTTGTGAAAGGTTTTTAGATTAAGATTTATTTCATTTAAAAATTATAGGATGAGTCATTTTTGTACATCTATTTTTATTACTTCTGATTATTAAAAATAATGAATTTTATTCACATTTGCTAATTTATTACATAATGTCTTTCATTTATGTTTGATGCTTTTAGGGTATATTGTGATGCCTCTTTAGTCTTTTTCATTCCTGATCAGCTTCTCCATTCTTTACTGAGTTCTATTTACAGCAGTTATTTTAATTGCTTCTTTTATTTTTTATATTTGTATAAATTACTTCACAATTTTTAAAATATATATTTTTTTCTTTTCTCTATTCATTAATTTGATGTTCTTTTTCAATCTTATTGGAATGATACTTAAGTCAATGACTTTTAGCCTTTTTCCTTTTTTAATATATGTAATTAAAGAAAGACTCTTAACTTTCTTTCAGTCATTACCTTATCTGTATTCCACAACTATAGTTAAATTATATTGAGATATAACATTCATAAAGTACTTAAAGTTCAATAACTTTAATATACAGGCTGATGATTTTTTTCTATAAATTTTATATCCATGTAAACCTAAATCAGTTAAAAACATACACTGGTTTAGAAGCACCAAGGTTATTTTGTATCACTTTCTAAGCAATAGAGCCCTGTTATAATCATAATCAATAATCTGAATTCTCTCTTTATCCTTAGATTTTCTTATGCTATAACTTTAAACGAAGGGAATGCACTCTTTTGACTTTACTGCAAAATAATAGCTCTAATATTTATTCATGTTGTTGTGTGTATTAGTGTTTGTTTTGTTATTTTGGAGTATTCTATTATATAAACATAGCATAAGTCAAAGGTCAGTTTTCCTTCTGACAGACATTAATTATGAGTAAAGTTATGAATGTTCCCATGTGCACCTTTTTGGAGCACAGAGGCATTTATTTCTCTTGTTATTTGTTATGTACGAGTAATATTTTATTTGTCATAGTTTGAATATATGTTTACTTTTAATGGATATCACTGAACAGTTTTCTATAGCTGTTGTACCAATATGCATTCCAATTTATGATAATGATTGTCGTAAGTTAACAAATTTTCAATTTTAGCCATTCTGATGACTATGTAATATGTTGCCTTGTGATTTTAATTTGTATTTTCCTGATAAGTAATGATGTTGAGCATCTTTTCATATACTGATCAGCTATATGGATATTCTTCTCCTAGTGAAATGCCAGTTCAAGCCTTTACCATAGTATTTAAATTAAATTGTCTTTCACTCATAGATATGTAGGAGTTCTTTAAAAATATGTGTATATGATTAGTTTCTTTGATATATGTTGCATGAAAATCTTCCATCTTTTTTTCTTTTTCATTCATTCAGTTGCCTCTTCTGAAGTAAAGATATTTTTAATATGAATGAAGTGTAATTTATGAATTTTTTCCTTGAATGGTTAGTGTTTTCTGTGTCTTAACAAAAAATTATTACCCCAACGTCATGAATTTTTAAAAATTTTCCTATAAAGCTTTATGTCTTTATTACACATATTTTTTAAAGTTCATAACAAATTAATTTTGTACTAATATGAGGTGAAGGTCACTATATATTTATTTTCTCTGTAGGCTAACTTAATACATCACAAAGCAAACTATTCCTTTTTATAAATATTTTAATTTTTTTATTATTTCCTTTCTGAAATGTATTTTATTTCTGCATTCTGTGTCCTATTAAACTTTTCTATATGTTTAATCTTCCACTAATAACATGCTGTTGTGATTATTGCAACTTCACAGTTGTATAACGGTCCAACTTTGTTGGGATTCAAGATTGTCTAGAGTACCTCAGGTTTTTTGTGTTTTTATTTTTAAAACAGACATCATTGTTTGCAAAAAGATCTCAAATATTTAATGGTATTGCATTGAATTTTATACCAATTTGGGAAGTTGACATCTTTAAAATATTGAGTTATCCAAGGTACTAAAGTATAGCTTTCTGTTTATTAGGTCTTCTTTATCCTATCAATTTGACATTGCACATACTTGATTACATTTATGCCTAGGAGTTCTGGGTTGTTGGTTGTTTTTTTGATACTATGGTATTTATTTTTTATGCTTTTTATTTGTTTAGATATTTAGAATAGTTAGGCATATGTTCATCAAATGATAAACCTTTCATCTACACATACTTTTGTACCCTCAGCTAAGTCTTTTCCCTATCAGATATTGGATCATATTTTAGATAAAATAGACTTTTGATATTTATTTAAAGAAAATTTTAAATCATTCTATATTCTATAAGTTTTCTATTTGGGCTATAAAATCTGGTAGATACGGTGGCCATGTATCAAACCAAGTTAATATCCTTTAGCCACCCCTAAATCTTGAACTTCTAGATCTCTATAATATTGCTCAAAATGTATTTAGAATTTCCCATGAATATATTTCAACAAAAATATTTTTTTAAAACTTAAGAGGAGTACTCCTGGGTGACCCATTTGGTTAAGTACCTGGCTTCTGATTTTGGCTCACATCATTCTCAGTGTTTCCTGGGATTGAGCCCTGCATTTCTCTGTGCCAATAGCACATATCCTGCTTGAGAACCTCTCTCCCTCTCTCACTGCCCTTCCCCAACTGGTGTGCTCTCTTTGTGTCTCTCTCAAAATAAAATAAATCATAAATAACTTAAAAAATTAAGGGGATGAATTTATATAAAATTTCTGTAAGATTTTCTTTAATGTTTTGTTTATTTCTGAGAGAGAGAGAAAGAGAGAGAGAGAGAGAGAGAGACAGCGGGAGCAAGGGAGGGTCAGAGAGAGAGGGAGACACAGAATCTGAAGCAGACTCCAGGCTCTGATCTAGCTGTCAGCACAGAGCCCGATGCGGGACTCGGACCTACAAGCCACGAGATCATGACCTGAGTGGAAGTTGGACACTCAACCGACTAAGCCACCCAGGCGCCCCTAATTCCTGTAAGATTTGTAAGTCTCCTTTAAGTTTCTTTTCTTCCATCCCTCCCTCCCTTCCTCCCTTCCTTCCTCCCTTCCTTCTCCCTCTCTCTTTCTCTCCCTCTCTTTTCCTTCTTTCAAAATGTATTTATGCATTTATTTAGACAAGAGATTGAAGACTGGCAGTTACAAGAAGCACTTACTTAGAACACTTTAATAAAACATACCTTCATATCAAATGCATGAAACTATGGAATAATTTTTGTTTAATTATAAGCCAGTTTCCTTTTCTTAACCTAACATCAGGTAGACTGTTATTCTTATATATTTTTATATTTGCTAGGTTATTTAGGTGTGAACTAAAATCTTAGGTGGGAGCTATCTATGCAACAGTATAGTAGACATTTTAGTAGTTGCAACATTATCCCCTAGATAAGCTGTTTAGTCTTCAAAGGCAAAAGTAAGTAGCTTTCCTCTTATAACAGAGCTATTATTTGATGATGCTATTGTCAGTATCAAAATAAATCTGTCAAAATTGAAGAAATCGTATTTGCCACAAACCAAATTGAGGGCCTTATTTGAAATAAGTTGTAAAATAGGTAGTGGGAGGGGTTTGATTTCCCCATCAATAAGGTGATACACTTTAAATCACATTTCATTCTTAGACAAAAGTCAGAATGCCATTCTAAGAAACACTAAAGCCTTTTTCTATTATTTTGATGGAGAGGCCTCTGCAGCTTATAAATCAGATATAAACTTAGTGTGCTAAGGCAGGCCATATACCCTTTCCATGTACCCAATGTGCTATACAAGAAGAACAAAATGCTATCAATCTTCAAAATCTACAGTACAGTAAGGTAAATTGCTACTGCCTCATTCCCTTGCTCCGATTTTTCATCTCAGATGCCAGGGCAGGAAAGTCTATAAAGAAAGGCTTATTCAGAGTCTCTTGTTCCTATTTTTTGTCAGTTCTTTATACCATTTACTCAAAACTCGCTACCATTTGCCTTGCTGCCTCCGTAGCTATATTCATTATCTCAGCTCCCCAACTACTAGGTGAGCGACCCAACATCCGTGTTTCAGGCAGAGAAAAGTTCTCAGTCAAATATCCGAGATAAGACAGTAGACAGGTAACTAGAGTGACCTAATTACAGTTCAGTGGAGACGGTTCAGGTTTACAGACCTGGTTTCGGTGTCCCGTCTCTTGGCCCCACTGCCTTTCAGGCTGAGATGTGCTGTGGTTTGGATGCAGGATCATATTGTCTGCCCTGCCATCATCAGCCAACTCTACTCTTCCCTAGGGAGTAAGACTCGTGGTCTATGACCACTTGAGTGTAATTGAAAATTTACTAGTTAATTAAGTTATAATATAAGGCAACGATTTGTATTTAAAAATGTGAATAACGAATTGCAGCTGAATCTCTTGTGTTTTCAACAATTTCCATTTCTGTTGAAAGGAAAATCAGACAGGAAGGAAGTTTTTCCTTGCATTATACTCTTATGTGCCTCACTATTGGTAGAAGAATCTCATGAATTTCAGAGAGATGTATTCTTGACAAGTATTTGGTTATTTGAATTTTTACCTTATCAAGCATGCCAAAAAAGAGATTAAAACCATGAAAAATTTTGGATAACAAGTAAATTTAAATTTTAGTTTTGAAATATTGATATTGATAGCTATAGAAAAAGGTCTTATTTTCTTAAATTAATTTTTAA
Organism: Crocuta crocuta; assembly: GCF_008692635.1. Classification (NCBI taxonomy): domain Eukaryota; kingdom Metazoa; phylum Chordata; class Mammalia; order Carnivora; family Hyaenidae; genus Crocuta; species Crocuta crocuta. The sequence goes on from NW_027527957.1 coordinate 4,529,303, forward strand.
TTTTTATTAGATTTTTATTTCATATTCAAAAGTTGGTTATTATTTTTTATTTAAATGTATATCATATTTCACATAACTAATTATAGTACAGTGCCAAATAAATATTAAAATATAGCCAGCTCTCTTTATTAAAAATATTTTTTAAAAATCCACAAAATTATTACACTCTAATTTTAAAAATTAGACAGTTTCATAAAGTCATTTCATAAAATGGGTTATTGTGAACTTTAGAAAAGCTCTGATTATACAAGATCGAAACATTAAAAAAATGAAAAACTGATCCAACATTTAACGATAGTGAATTTAATGTGTCATTTATGCATTTTAAAAAATCTTGTAAATTTAATTTAGTCTTTTGATGAAGAATATATTTTATTTTCAATTACAAAAAAATTTCTTCTTTTTTTATTTTTTTTTTGATTATTTGTATCTATTGTCCAAATCTGAGAAACCAGGGAGGCCTGGAGAAATGAAAGGAAAGAACCGTTCACTCTGCGACTGTCAGAGAATTGATAGACTTGTCAAGCTGGGAAACAAACTTGACCAAATCTTGCCTTTAATTTAAATCATACCAATGGAAATTGCTTGTACCTTAGATCTAAATTAAGTGTTATGTTTATTGATGCTTCTTCTTCATTATAACCGTTCAACTTTAATCCTTGAAAAGACAAGGAGTATTTTTCACATGCTTCGTATACACACTAAGTTACAGTAACCAAAGCTGTTCTGATTGAAGAGTCAGTGTCATAAAAAATGTTATTCTCTGAGTATATATGATATTCCCATTCCCAAAACATGTTTTCCCCAGATTAAAAAAAAAAAAGTATTGTGCTAATTTTTCTATTTGTATCTGTAATTACAGATCTCCTCTGTGTGTGCGTGCGTGTATGTATACATATTCAGCTTTTACTTATCTTATTGCATATGCTATTACTCTCCATGAGTCTTGGAACTCATTTTTTTACAACCATTCTCTACTTCCTGCTCCATTTCTTCAATTATTCTTGACTGTGACAACCTTAGCTTTCAGTTTTCAGTTTTCATGGTGCCTAAGAAAAAGCCTTTTTCAACATTCGTGTCCTCTTCCTGATCTTGTCCCAGCATATTTTCTTCTTACTTGTTATTCAAAGTTTTTTATATAAGGTATTAGAAGAGGAATTCTCTGCTTTTTTGAGTCAAGCATAGTCTTAAAGACACTTCTGCTCATTCATTCAAGACAGGATTTTAAAAAGAGCAATGACAAAATTTCCTTGGGATGTACAGTATATAAGCTAACAAACAAAAAGAGACAAACACACATAAAAGACTCTTGGGGAATGTGGGTGGCTCAGTCAGTTAAGTGTCCAATTTCGGCTCAGGTCATGATCTCATAGTTCATGAGTTCGAGCCCCGCGTCAGGCTCTATGCTGATGAGGCTGCTTCTCATTCTGTGTCTCCCTCTCTCTGCCTGTCTCCCACTCACCTTGTCTCTGTCTCTCTCAAAAATAGATAAAACACTAAAGAGTTTTAAAAAAGAGACTTTTAAGTATAGAGAACAAATTAGTGGATGCTAGAAGAGAGATGGTTGAAATGTGGAAATTGAAAACATACTTGTCCCCATGAGCATTGAGTAATGTATACAATTGTGGAATCGCTGTATTGTACACCTGAAACTACTGTAACACTGTATGTTAATTATATATGAATAAAAAATAAAATAAGAATCATTTATTCAGAATGTACTGAAAAAATATTTAGAAAGATCTGTAAATGATATACTTTCAGTGAAAAACAATAATAAAAGGCAAACATGTCTACTGTCATGCTGTTTATTATATTCTAGTAGGAAGAGAGAGAACAACCATCTAAATGTAGACTATGATCTCAGATATTGATAAGTACTATGAAGAAATGTAAGACAGAGTAAGAAGACAGAGAGTGCTGAGTGAGGAGGGGTTCTATTTTAGCCCAAGGATGATTCCAGGATGCTCTAAGGAGTTGGCATTTGAAGACATAGATGAAATGATAGAAGAGACCAGAAGATCTGTTGAAAGAATGTTCCAATGTCAGAGGATCGAAATACCTTAAGCTGAGAAGTGAGTGCAGCATGAATCAAGGAAGGACTTTTGGACAGTAAAATATTTTTAAAAATAAAATATTTATTCAATATTTATAACCCTGAAACATCAAACTATTGGTATTCCCAGATGAGAAAAATGGGCAAATTTGTAACTCACTCACATCTTGTAAATGTATGAATTTGGATTAAAATCCTGGCAGTCTGATTCCATAATCTTTGATATTATCCACACAACTATGGACTGCTTAAAGCCTTTGCATCCTTTCCCTTTACCACTCATTAACTGCTTCTGTCAGACCTTTGTATTCTTAGAGCCTCCCGTACTAAGCTCATTACTTTCATACCCTGGAATATACTCCATACTCATTGTATTCTGTTCAATATCTTCATACTCTACCAGACACACAGATATATGAGTCTCTTTGGGCCTCTTTCATTAAACTAGCTTATTTTTCTCAATCAAAACAATATTTCTGACCAACTACAACATACTTTTGATCACTTCATGCCTATTATTATGAACTTATATTTACTTGACTACTTTCCTCGCTTCTATTTATTTTAATGAAGTTTTCAGATATGTGTCAGTAATCAGTAATCTTGTTTTAACCAATAAAAGAAATATTGGGGCGGGAAAATTTAAAAGTTAGATACATATTTGACTTTGAATTCTTCAGCATTCTAGGAAAAAAGGAAGCATAAACATTTGTGTAGTTCATTACACCTCAAGTTTTTTAAAAAAGTAAAAGGTGAAAAATTTATTTGAATGATATACTTCATCCAAAGTGTATGTCCCATGAGCAGTAATGGGGAGTGGCAGACAGGGGAAGCAATTCTGGAATGCTCTGGGGTCATGAATGTTGATAAGATGCTAGAAAGCAACTTTTGAAGGATCATAAATGAAAAATGAAACTTTTCAATTTGGTTGAGGCTGAACATCCTTCCAGAGTGAAACTTGGCTTAAAAAGAAAGAGGTTTGTTTGGTTTAGAAAAATCATTAATGCATGCTTTTGCCATGCTTCATGCTAGTGGTAATAAGTCTCTGACAAGCGGTGGTCAAAGGGATACAGAAGAAGGAGTGTTTGAATCTCAGGAGGTGCTACAAGCTACAGGTTCTAGTTGGATTTTAATCTAGATTGTGAGGAAAAGTGAGAAGGAAAAGGTGATGCTCTTTCCATCTCAACTGACAGGAAGGTGAAATAAATTAGTTCTCTCAACCTGACTAATTTTCCAAACTTTCACACACTTAGTTTTAATCTGGAGGTTTGGTTCCCTGACTGTTCATTCCTGCTAACTACTAGCTATAAATAACACTTGAGTCCATCATACAAGTGATATGAAAAATTGATGTGAAAATCTAGTGAAAGGGAATCTATTTTATGTTTGCCAACTCCTGAGAGCATCCTGGTATCACTGTGTCTAAAATAGCACCCCTTCTCACTTAGCGCACTTCCGTCTTATTTTGCCTTATATTTCTTCATAAAACTTATAGACATACATAAATATGTATATAGGTATATCTACATATATATGTATATAGACATAAATACATATAGGTATACATACAATACATTCATTCATACCTATATATTTGCAGAGAGAAAGAGAGAGAGAGAGAGAGAGAGAATCCCAAGCATGTTCCACAATGTCAGGTCAGGACCTGATGTGGGGCTCTAACTCACAAACTAAGAGATCATGACCTGAGCAGAAATCAAAAGTCAGATGCTCAACTGACTGAGCCACCCAGGCACCCCCAAAACTTGATATTTTAAAACAATAAACAGTTATTTAGCTCATGAGTCACTGAGTCACTGTGGGCCTGGCAGGTCTAGGATGGCCTTGGTTGTATACCTGCTGCAGTCAGCTGGGGGGTTAGCTGGAAAAACTGAGGGGATTTGGCTTTGCCGAGTTCATTTGGACTCTTCTGTGTATCTTGGGTCTTGGCTGAGATGAATCAACTGACTGACTCTGCTCTAGTCTTATTCATATAGAGGCTGCAGGAGTCCAAGAAACATGCAAGGCTTCTCCAGTCTGAAGTTAGGGAGAAATATATAACCTCACTGTGTCTCTCTCTTGGCTAAAACAAGTCCCTGTACCAGCTCAAATTCAAAGAGTGATGAAAGATACTCCACCTCTGAAAGAAACATCTGCAAAATTACTCCTCAAAGAACATGGACATAAGGAAGTACAAATAACTGCGCTTTTCCAATCTATCATAAATAGTCTTACATATTTGTAAAGAAACTATTAACAGCCTTCTTTAGCCAACTTGCTGCTCCTAAGTTTTCCTTAAAGAACCAAGGGATTTCTGTCTGTATCATTGTAACATTAAAAATAATTTATTAATGAAGTTCCCAGTTGCTTGCATATAATTTTCTTCTTCTCCTGCTATCTCTGTGGCATACTTAACAACTTGTACCCTTGGGCTCTGTCTCCTCTGGATGTTACTAACTTGCAAAACAGTGTGTTCATTACTACCCCACTGCAGCAGTTAATTGAATTTCAGTACTAGTCAACTTCAGCCAAGGTCATCTTAAGTCAGCTTCTATTTTGACAGGAATCTATTAGCATCAGGAACACCAAGCAGTTAATAGCTATATTTTAAGTTTGGTTATTTTCATTTTTTTCTCTCCTTACATCTTAATAAATGGAAACACATATCAAACCTTACAGTTATGAATTAAAATGTCTTTCCTAGTAAATGACTTATTGATGCTGAAGTGATTAACCTTTCATTAAAACTTGATATAAAATTCTTCCTTCCATATATCTATGTTTATTACTCAAGCCCCAAAGGAAAATACATCAAACATAGGACAGCTTGGTTTTGTAAAACACTTTTGCAACTCAGAGACTCATAAAATCTGGGATTTTCTAATGTCTCCTCTACTCTACCTACTTTATAATAAAAGAAAATAAGCTACATAAGCGAACACACACTTTCCTCAAGTGTACCCTTCTTTCTACCTTTGGGACTGATGTGTAAAATTATCTAAGGTAATGCTCTATAATTCCTATGTAACATATAAATAAAGAAGTGTGAGTACTTTGGTAGAATGTTTTCTGCTATGAATCAATGTAGAGCCTAACTTTGTATATCTCTTTAAAACAACTCTGTGACATAGTTGAAACATATTGCATAAGGGCCCCAGGGTTTTTAGGAACTGAATATAAGTGCAGTGTCACAATTTCTTCAACTAAGAGAAGTTATGTGTCTCCATCCAGAGGAGCCTTTCAAAGCCTCTGTCCTATTTATTCCTTTAGATCCACAGAGGTTATGATTCTGTGATCATGACACAGCTGTCAGCTCATACAGAGCCATCACCTTTTGCCTCGTCTTCTGTTTTGACTCTGCTTCTCTTTGATAACATTCACTCTTCCAGCCTCTAAAGGCCACCAAATTCCCCAGTCAATACTTCACTGGGCCGAAGATGTTGAGAACTGCCCGCGGAGCCTGTTACGGCTGGTGCCAGGACAGTGCTGGGGATGATCACACAGTGTCCACTAAAGGGCGTTTAGGCGAACAACCAGGCTGCTGTGAATTTGCTTCACTGTTACAGAGAGAAATCCTTCCCTTGTATCATAATCTGTTACATCAGTAAAATAAAGCTGTCTTATTAGCCAGACTTTAAAGAGCGTTCGTGTGAACTTAGCTTTTTTATAAAACAATCAAAAGCATAAAGAAAGAAAGAAAATCCCAACTCTGATCATCTCTGCCTTTTTTGCCCCCAAATTCCTTATAGGAATAGGCAGGGTCTGGTAACAACCTGCGTTTGGAATACTATGCTGTACTTAGAATCTCATGACTAGTGAACACCGCTCAATGAAGACATTTCTAGGTGCACTTTTTCTTTCCTGGGAGATTTCCTGGACTTTGCCAGTTATAAAACCTAGATGACTCAAGACAGTCCAAATGAGCTTTGGGAGCACATTCACTTTTTACTCAAGTTTCTTGATAAGGAAAATTAAACTTTATAGCAACTATGGGGACAACATTCCACTAGTATATTTTTTGCAGCTTTAGTGAGATGTAAAATATTGTGCAAGGTGAAGATGTAAAATCTAAAATAGGTGGCACTGGCTTCATGACCAAACAAGGAGATGTGAGGAAAATGAGAAGTTCTCATGTTCCTTATTATCCTGTAGCAAAATGTTTGGTAAGTTGTCATCCTGGTAACTTGACAGAATATTTGCATAACTACAGGCTTGTGGTTTTCTGGAAGCAGTTGGAATGATCCGAAATATTGGTAAGTATTAATTATTCCTAGCTGCTTTTAACAAAATATTATATTATTGGTTTTTAAAGTTTATTTATTTATCTGATAGGGAATGCACACAAATGGGAGAGGGGCAGAGCAAGAGAAGAGAGAATTCCAAGTAAGCTCCCTCCTGCCAGCAAGGAGCCCAATGCGGGGCTCGAACTCACAAACCATGAGATCATGGCCTGAGCCAAAGTCCGTTGCTTAACCAACTGAGTCACCCAGTGGTGCCCCTTAACAAGGTTTTATAAGAAAAAACATCTCAACCAAAATTTGGATTATTTGCTAGGAATGAATGGCATGAAGACTAGAGACTGAAGGACAGGATACTTGTTCCCACAACATCAAATATTAAATCATGGACCCAGAACAGGGTAACAAAAACAAACAGCAAAATTGGCAAAAAGGATCATTGAGACCACACAATAGTTTCTGGTGCATAGCAGTGATAAAATCAGCTGACAGAATTGGAAAGCCTCTTTGGCCAGGCAGGGGAGCAAGTCCTTGGTGTATTTGTTTCCTATTACTGCTATAGTAATTTTCCAAACATTTGGTGACTTAACAAAATAAAGCTTATTCTTTTGCAGTTCCAAAATAATATATCAAAGATTAATAATAATATTGGGAACTGTGCACAACACTGTTCCTCATGCCATTCTCAAAGGCCTCATACCACAAGCTCTCATATACAATCAGTCCCAATCCTGCAACAAAGATTGTATTAAATAAAAGTATCACCTTCTAACACGTCTGTTATTTCAGATAGGTTTATTGTAACTACTAATAAAGTAAGAAAAATATAGATTTAAGGCACTTAATAAAACAGGCTTACAAATTCTATCCAAAAAGGAGTATTGTGCACATTTACTAATGCATGCGACCAGAAGTCTACTAATTTTTTTTTAAAGAGAATTTTGTAGTTAATGACCACAAGATTGGTTTGAATAAAAAGATTCAGGCCTTCACATGTGCATCATAAGTCACAGACTATGAAGACCTCAACCTAAAGGAGAGTTCTCTGGCACCTACGACAGCCAAAGAAAAACATGTCAAGGAAAACTTATAAGAAGTCATGGATAATAATAGGTAAAGGGGTACCTCCCAGAGAACAGACACAAGGTCTTTCTAAGTTTGGGTGAAGGGGTAGGTAGAATTCTGGCAAAGATGTTCACCTCCCCAAAATTCCAGATTCTGTGTTAGTTAATTACTGGTTCCTAATGGTAAAAGGGACTTACAGATGGATCTTGAGAAGAGGGAGCCCATCCTAGATTACTGGGGCAGAGTCAATGTTTTTATGAGACACAGAGATAAGGATCAGACTCTGTAGGAGCATGTGTAATGATGGGGGCAGAAAGAAAAGGGCTATGTGGTGCTGTTCTAGCGCCAAGAGTCTAGAAATCTCTAGAAGCTGGAAAAGTCAAGGGAATAATTCTCCCCTAAAGCTTCCAGAAGGAACCAGTGCGCTGACATCTCAATTTTAGCCCAAAGTCACTTCAATATCCCAAACTATAAGATAATAAATTCATATTGTTTTACAGCAACTAAGTTTGTGGAAATTTGTCATAACAGCAATAGGAACCTGATATGCTAAGAAATTCACTCTGCTGCCTGGTCAAGGAGGCTTTCAAATACTGTCCAGTACATAATCGTTGCTGTGGACTAGAAACTTCTATGTGATCTCAGTTCTTTTGCCAAATTTTTGTTGGTTTGTTGCTGTTTTTCTGTTCTGACTCCATGGTTTTATATTTGATGAGGTAGGAGCAAATACCTCATCTTTCAGTCTATAGTCTCAAGACGATAAGTGGTCAAATCTGGACCTGCTGCAAAGAATAATGCATCACACAGGAATCCCAGACTTTTGCTGAATAAAGTAATTTAATGGGCTCTGTGAAAGGAGAAACTTGTGTTTGAGGTATGAAAAGATGATTCGCATGAACTTCTGTGTATGCAGCAGATTGCATATAGCTGTTTCCCCAAATCTACGATTTACCTTTCTAAGACACATAAATTCCCACCTGGGGACTGTATTTTTACTACCCCTCACCACCTTTCAGGAGGCATGGGCATCTGATTATGTTTTTCCTAATGGTGTATGAACGAAAAGCAAATTCTACTTTACTTCATTAAAGGAAATTGCTGCCTGTTATGGCTAATTCCATGTGTCAACTTGGATGGTGTTACTGAATGAGATTAACATTCCAATTGGTGTACTTTGAGTAAACAGATTTCCCTCCATAATGTGTTTGGGCTCCATCCAATCAGTTGAAGGACTGAATAGAGCAAAATATCTGGCCTCCTCCAAGCAAGAGAAAATTCTCCCACAGACTATTTTCAGACCACGTATGCACTCTCAGATCTCCTGGGTCTCCGGCTTGTTGGTCTTTTGACTGGCTCTGCATCATCAGTCTCCTGGGTCTCAAGCCTGCTTGCCTAGACCGCAGATTTGAACTTGCCAGTCTCTGTAATTGCTTGAGCGAAAGCTTTACAATACATTTCTTTCTATAAACCTCCATCCTATTTGTTTGTTTCTCTGGTAAGCTCTGACTAATCCACAGCCACTGAACTTTCTCTCCTCTTTCTTTAAGCTGGGATGAAGACATTTCCTTGATTTAGCATAGACCATAATTGCGGGTAGAGTTTTAGGGTTGGGGGAACTTGCTACAGCAGAATACAACAATAATAATATGCACTGTTTCTTGACGAACTTTTTCATAATAAAGCAATAACTTATTTCTTTTCCTTGCAATTTGTATTCGTAAATAATACCACTACCTTCTTTATTTCATCTCCTTATTTCCTGAATTGTGTCTACATATAAGTATTCAAGAATTATATGTGGGTGGTATTTTTTTCCTGAGTCCCAATATATGAGCGTTTTTCCATTGTACTCATTCAAAAGAAAAAAACGGTGGCAGAAATATTCTTAGGTCACAAATTTTTCCCCCCTGAAAATTGAATTTCACAAAACAGAAGAGCCAGCTTATATGCTAACCACTGTCTTTCCACATATGAACTAGGTAGAAAGTTGGCTGATGTCAGGGAAACCAAGGACTAGGCACTTTTTCAAGTGAATATAGATCTGTTGGTTCAATAATTGCCACTCTTTATTTATATCAACAGTTTGGGAGTTGGTAGGCAAATTTTGAAAATGTCAGTGATGTTTGACTTTCCTCCCTGGTGCCTTTTCAGGTATTTTATGAAAATTTGAGACCTATTTTAATTGGAAATCTAAACCATGAGAGTAGAATCCCCAAAGATCCACAAAGCTAATTTACTCTTTCTGGGCTACAGAGACTACTTTTTGACTAAAATAGAACTTGTTTTAGAAATATTCTATCATGAGCAGAGTACTTCAGGGGTGCTGAAATACTACTCAGAAGGATATCAAGATTTTGAAAGAGACATAGAAAGACCAAAAACATAGCCACTTTCAGTCCCTCTCTTGATCTATTGTACATTGCACTAAATACTGAAGGAAATATATATTATATGTTTTATTAACATTTGTGCATAATTAAATTTATTTTTTCTTGTTTAAGTGTTTTGTAAGGCATCTATGTAGGATGAAAAAGGTGGAAACAAATATATAAATTAAATATCAAAATAATTTTAGGTGCACCTGGGTGCCTCACTCAGTTAAGCATTTTACTCTTGATTTTGGCTTAGGTCATGATCTTGCTATTATAGGATCCAGCCCTACATCTGGCTCTGCACTGAGCATGGAGCCTGCTTGAGATACTCTCTCTCCCTCTCTTTCTGTCCCTACCCTGCATGCGCTATCTCTCTATCCCTCAATTAATAAAAATCAACATAATTTTAGTCAGGACCTAGCTCAGGACCTGCCACATTGCAGACAAAATACAAATTTGGTGCAAATACTTATCTTCCACTATAAACATGAAACAAACATTTGGTGTCTAAGATTAAATATACATTAGATACAGAAAATTTGTTGATGAGGAAAGTTATTTTTCCTTAAGTTACATGAAAGAGTGTCAGTATCAAATATTAAAAAGAACATTGTCCTTCATATCAGCAAATTGAGCTTTGCTTACAGACTGATAACTGTGTAACTATATTACAGACATTTCCAGAGTCTAAGATGTTCAGATATAAACCTATGAGTGATGTAAATAGGTAAAATTTTTCTATAGAGAAACAATCTACCTTTACATTGGAAATACTTATACCGCTACTCCACACCTGTGTTTAAGAATATGTCAGTAAAAAATTCCATATCTTTAAAATTTGATTTATATTTGGATTCTTGATCTTATTAAACATAATATTATTTTTGAAGTAATATATTTGAAATCACATCCACATTTAAAAGTATAACCATTAAATTATAGTACTTATTTTGGGGAAAAAATAAACCGGCTAATAACATATTTGTAACTTCAATGCAACCCCAAATCATCTTGTAAGTATTGTATAACTTGTTATAGAATAGTGCTTTGTAATTTTGTTTTAAGTTTTAATAAAAGTTTTAAAGATACATATTTGGGTGCCTTAAAAATGCTTTTCACAAGTGTCACAAGGATTTATCTGTGCAAATACGTGATTGATATGTCTAGAGAGAGTTAAAAAGGATAGACTTAAATTTGTATTTTATAAGCACTAACTTGAACTCTATATGCTTTGATGTACAAATCATTCATTTTATGATAAAAAGTAAGGAGTTGTAGGGGTGCCTGGGTGGCTCGGTTGGTTAAGCTCATGTCATGAGCTCACTGTTCATGGGTTTGAGGCCTGTGTCAGGCTCTGTGCTAAATGCTTGCTCAGAGCCTAGAGCCTGTTTCAGATTCTGTGTCTCCCTCTCTCTCTGACCCTCCCCTGCTCATGCTATCTCTCTGTCCAAAATGAATAAAACATTATTTTCTTTTTAAAAAAATGAAGAGCTGTAGCTGGTTTGATGATCTGAAGACAAAAGAAAAAATGCTTATTTTTAATTAACTATTTTAAAAGTAATTTAAAAATTTGCCATCTTTTTTTTTCCTTTTATAGTTTATTGTCAAGTTGGTTTCCATATAATACCCAGTGCTCATCCCAACAAGTGCCCTCCTCCATGCCCATCACCCCTTTTCCCCTCTCCCCCATCAACCCTCAGCTTGTTCTCAGTATTTAAGAGTCTCTTATGGTTTGCCTCCCTTCCTCTCTTCAACTATTTTTCCCCCTCCCTCTTCCCCATGGTCTTCTGTGAAGTTTCTCCTGTTCCACATATGAGTGAAAACATATGGTATCTGTCATTCTCTGCATGTCTTTTTGACATAATGTCCCTTTTAGATTTCTGATATCACATTTGAAGATTTCAAACATTTAATGATGGTTGTAAGGATATAATTCTTTTTTTTAATGTTTAATGTTTATTTATTTATTGACATAGAGAGAGAGCAGGGGAAGGGCAAGAAGGAAGGGAGAGAGAAAATCTCAAGCATTCTCAATGCTGTCAGCACAAATCTCAACGTGGGGCTTGATTCCACAAACTGAGAGATCGTGACGAGAGCCAAAAATCAAGAGTTGACTGATTGAGCCACTCAGGCCCCCTTTGCTTGGTTTTATTCATAGTGGATATGAATCAAAATCCTGATCAAGATAAGGAAGAATTTCATCACCCTAAAAAGTTTTCTTATGCTCCTTTGTAGTAAGTTTACTCCTATTTCCCCCAGCCCTTAGAAGCAATTATTTGATTTCTGTCCTCATAATTGTGCCATTCTGTAAAATCATATACATGGAATCATATAGTATGTAGTTTCAGCAACTAATTTCTTTCACCTTGCAAGGTGTTTTTGAGACTAATGTTGTTGCATATGTAAGTAGTACTTTTTTAAATCATTGAGCAGTTTCATTGTACGAAGACACCAAATTTTTAATCAATTCAAAGTTTATGTACATTTGTGATGTTTTTAGATTGCAGTAATTATGGATAAAAATGCTATCAATATTTGCAGTTAGGTTTTTATGTGAATAACTGTTTTGCTTTATAGGACAATCTTAGTAATGAGAACCTTGAGTTTTATTATGATTACAGTTTTAATAGGAAACTGTATATTGTTTTTCATACAAAGTGCCATTTTGCATTCCCACAAATAATTCATGAGAGTTCCAGTTGTTCTGCATCCTTACCTGTACTTGGTTTTTACTGATCTTTTAAATTTTAACCATTTTAATAAGTGTTTGGTCATATATCAATGAGGTTTAAATGTGGATTTCCTTAATGAATGAAGATGCTAAGCTATGTTTGTTTTATTTTTACATGCAATCTGTTTATCTTCTTTGGTAGTCTATTCAAAGATTTTTGCCTGTTTTGCATTAAATTATCTTTTTCTTTTTGTGTAATGTTTTTTTTTTTTTTGGTCAATTCTGCACCCAAGTCCTTTATCAAGCATGTATTTAATTTCTTTTTTTAAAAATGTCTTATTTATTTCTAAGAGAGAGAGACAGAGAAACAGCGTGAGCACGGGAGGGTCAGAGAGAAAAAGAGATACAGAATCTGAAACAGGCTACAGGCTCTTGAGCTAGCTGTCAGCACGGAGCCGGACGGGGGGCTCAAACACATCAACCGCGAGATCATGACCTGAGCCGAAGTCGGATGCTTAACCGACTGAGCCATCCAGGCTCCTCTCAAGCATGTATTTAGCAAATAATTTTTCACCCCAGATTTTAAATTTTTTCTTAACAATGAATTTCAAAGAACAGATTGTTGTTTCAATTTGATAAAGTCTGATTTATCAATTTTTATTTATGATTTGCACTTTTTGTGTCACATCTAGCAATTACTGAATTAATGTAAAGTTGTCAAATTTTCAATTATATTTCCTTATTTGTTATTGTTATATCTTACATTTACTTCTGGAACCCTATTTGAGGTAATTTTATATAGGAGAAGCAAATTACATGATATAAGTGTAAGCAAATCAATTGATCTTATTATAGGAGTTTATTTCTTAACTCCTTATTTGATTCCAGGATTGCTATGTCATAAGCTAATAACCTATTTTCTCAATTACTGTTATTTCATAGTAACTCTTAAAAGTCAAGTAGTATGAGTTTATTTCTGGGTGTTTTATCTGTTCCATTAATCTATTATCTATTTTTATGACAGTGCCATACTCTCTTAATTAGTATAGCTTTGTAGTATGGTTTGAAATCAGGAAATATGATGTCCTCAGCTTTATTGTTTCTCATGATTGCTTTGGCTGTTCAGGGTCTTTTCTGGTTCCAAATAAATTTTGTAAGGATGTTATATGATGAGAGGTTATCAAATATAGTCAAATATATTTTTCTTCAATTATTGAGATTAAAAAATGAGTAGCTTCCTTTCCTATATTAATGAAATCTTCCATTTCTGGGATATAATTCAATTAGTCAATTGTCAGAAATGTATTGCAGGAATTCTATGAGCTCATATATTTCTCTTAGGATTTTTAGCTTTATGAGTGATGTCACTCTGAAAATTTTTCTTACAATTTCTATCAAGATTTGGTGTCAGTTAAGTATTAGACTCAGGAAATTATTTGTATGTATGTAGTATGTATGTATGCAGTATGTAGTTTGTATGTAGTATGATTTGAAATCAGGAAATATGATGTCTTCAGCTTTATTCTTTCTCATGATTGCTTTGGCAATTCAGGGTCTTTTGTGGTTCCAAATAATATTTCTGTGTAAAATGCCATTTTAATTTTTATAAGAATTGCATTGAATCTATAGATGGCTTTGGGAGGTATGGACATTTTAACAGTTTCAAATATTCTGATCCATGAACATATAATATCTTTCATTTGTTTGTGTCTAAGAGACACATTTTCTTTTATTAAAGTCCTGTAGTTTACAGTGCACACATCATTTACTTCATTAAATTTATCATAAGTATTTTATTGTTTTTTATGCTGTTGTGAATGGAATACTTTTTCTGTCTCAGAATTTTAGTGTATAGAAACACAACTGATTTCGGTATGTTGATTTTATGTCCTGCAACTCTATTAAATTTGTTTATCTGTTCCAATAACTTTTCGTTGAGTCTTTAAAATTGTCTATATGAAAGGCCATATCATTTGCAAATAATGACAATTTTACCTCTCATGTATTTAATCTAATAACATTTGACAAGGGAACTAATAAAATTAATGGGGGAAAAGATCGTCTTTTCAAAAAATGGTGCTGGGTAAACTGGATAACCACATGCAGAAAGACAAAAATGGACCCCTATCTTACACTCGCCACAAAAATTAACTTGAAATGGATTACAGAATTAAACACAAGATCCGATATTGTAAAACAAAACAAAACACGTAGAAAAAAACCATATGAAAGAAACTCCTTCATATTGAGCTTGACAATCATTTTTTGGATATTATGTTAAAAGTACAAACAACAAAAGTAAAAATCAACAAGTGAGACTATATTAAACTAAAAAGTTTCTGCACAGCAAAAGAAACAATGAACAGAATGAAAAGAGAAACCTGTAGTAAGAGACAAAATATTTGCAAACTATATATTGGATAAGAGATTGATATCAAAAATAGATTAAAACCTCATGCAATTCAGTAACAAAATATGATTACAAACTGGACAGAGGAACTAAATAAACATTTTCTTCAAAGAATACATCAAAATAGCCAACAGTTACATGAAAAGGTGCTCAACATCACTGATCATCAGGTAAATGCAAGTCAAAACCACAACCAAATATCATCTCACNAGAACTAAATAAACATTTTCTTCAGGGGCGCCTGGGTGGCTTAGTCGGTTAAGCGTCCGACTTTCCGACTTTCGCTTAGGTCATGATCTCGCGGTTTGTGGGTTCGAGCCCCGCGTCGGGCTCTGTGCTGACTGCCAGCTCGGAGCCTGGAGCCTGTTTCAGTCTGTGACTCCCTCTCTCTCTGTCCCTCCCCTGCTCACGCTGTCTCTCTCTCCTAGAAATAAATAAAACAATAAAAAAAAAATTTTAAATAAACATTTTCTTCAAAGAATACATCAAAATAGCCAACAGTTACATGAAAAGGTGCTCAACATCACTGATCATCAGGTAAATGCAAGTCAAAACCACAACCAAATATCATCTCACACGTGAGAATTGCTTTCATCAAGATAAGAAGTAACAAATGTTGGTTAGGACAGGAACAAAAAGGAACCCTTGTGCACTGTTGGGAATGTAGATTGATTCAGCCACTATGGAAGCAGTGTGGAGTTAATCTCACTTCCATTATCTCACTTCTGGATATGGAAAAGATATCTGCCCTCCCATTTTTATTGCAGCAATATTTATAATTCCCAAGATATGGAAATAACCGAAGTTTCTGCCAACAGATACATAGATTAAAAAAGATGTGAGATATATGTTTATCTATTCTAATTTTGCTCTATTCTCTCAATTATATTCTAATTAGTACGGAAATAACATGCACAGAAATAATTTCCTGTCACAAAAAACCTCTTTGGATACATATCTGGAAAAGAAAGTTAACAAATAATCAGATTTATTATTTTGCTGTGTGTGGCAAAGGCCTTGCTACATGTAGCCATGTGGAGAGAGAGGGAGCCTTTCCAGGTTATTTTACAGTTCAAAATTCACTTGCTTGGTTACTAATGAGCATTACTGACAATAAATATTCACACTTGGTATAATTCAGGTATTGAGCAAAGTTACCTCCCAATTATATAAAAGAAAATAAGGAATATAATATTTTACAATTAAAAACAAAACAATATAGGTGAGTATTTCTATCAGTTCTTCCTCTGTTTGCCTCATTTGTGTTTATTTATTATTCTAAGCTAATTGTCACCATTTTCTGTAGCTTCCTACTATCAATGTGTATTTTTGATTACCAGATATTTGCGAGATGGTGTTTGTGATAAAGCATTCTCTGGGGACACACAACAAAATTAGTCTGTCATCCATATCTTTATTTGGCAAGGGCAAAATTTTATACTCAGTATCAAAGAATTGCTTAATTAGTTTCAATATAAATCTTCCTGATGAAAAGAAATAAGGGAAATAGTAGAGAAGCACTAACCACTAAATTGGTTGTCAACTTTATTACTAGCTTTTCCCAAAAATTATTATTCATACTACTATTATTGAATATTATTAAATTATTCTCAGTTATATTTCCACCCTGGTTTTTTTCCTCTAACATTTATTTTTAGGGAAAAAAAGTATAAGGAAAGTTTAAAAGATTTTAAAGTAAAACTCCTCATATCTACCATCTAGAATCAACCTTGGCATATTTCTATACTTGCTTTCTCATGTATCTATCCATATACTAAATCTTCTACCAATACATATAGTTTGTATTGTAGCTCAAAGTAAATTGTTGATATAAGTCCAGTTCCTCTTAAATTTGACACAGATATTTTCAGATAGAGTTTTGTATTTGTTTACAGGTTTTTCAGTGGAAATTACATTAAATAAAATGCACAAATCTTAATTGTATATTACCTGCTTTGGCAAGTGTATATACTTGTGTCATCCTAATCCCTGTCACAATATAGATTCTTTTATTTTTTTACTTTTTAAAGTTTGTTTATTTTTGAGAGAAAGAGAGACAAAGTGCGAGTGGGGGAAGGGCAAAGAGAGAGTGAGACACAGAAGCTGAAGCAGGCTCCGAGCTCTGAGCTGTCAAGCACAGAGCCCTACGTGGGGCTCAAACTCATGAACCACAAGATCATGACCTGAGCTGAAGTCATACACTTAACCCACTGACCCACCCAGGTGCCCCAACTTCTTTTAAAAAGCTAGTTAACTTGATGATCCCCTAGTATGATTAATCAAGAACAAAAAACAGAAAGAAAAATACACTATCAGGAAGAATAAAAATCACCATACAATCTACTGATATTAAAGAATGATGAAGAAATATTGTCAACAAATTTATTCTAATTAATTTAACAATTTAGATGAAATGGGTATATTTCTCAATAAAATACAATAACCTAAATTGACCCAGATATAAAGAGAAATTCTAAGTAGCCAGATAGATTTAAAACACGATTTTTGTAGTAAAAACATCCCCACAAAAATGCCTTAAGACCAAGATGTTTTCACTGGTGATGTCTATAAAATATTTTAAAAATGGATGCCATCAATTTTATACAAACACAGTTAGGAATTGGGCTAAAGGACACTTCTCAAATAATTTTCTGAGTCTAATACTTAACTGACACCAAAGCTTGATAGAAATTGTAAAAAAAAAAAATTTAGAGGAACATCACTCATAAAGCTATAAATCCTAAGAGAAATATATGAGCTCATAGAATTCCTGAAATACATTTCTGAAAATTGACAAATTGAATTATATCCCAGAAATAGAAGATTTCATTATAAGAAAGGAAGCTATTCATTTTTTAATCTCAATATTGAAGAAAAATATATTTGACTATATTTGATAACCTCTCATCATATAACATCCTTACAAAATTTGAGATAGAAATACTGCCTCAAGTTGATATAGAACATCTAAATAAAACCTCAGTTAATAACATACATAGTGATGAAATAGTACTCTAAGGCAAGAATAAGATAATGATTTCTTCTTACACAATTATATTTAATACTGTATTGAAACTGCAGGTCTTTGAAATAAAGCAAATAATAATATCAATTTAAGGAGGATTAGGAAGAAAAAACAAAGGCTTTCTGCAACTAAATTTAACATGAATTGGGTATTAGCATTGAGGTTATAAGATAGCAAATAAGTCATAATGTTTTATCATATAATGCAATAGCATCTGAATCTTCTCATTTTTGTTTACTTGTATAAAATTTCATTGGAAAGATATATAACACGTATGCACTTTAACTGTTGATACCTGTAAAATTCATTTTAGTCAATACATATTTAATCTTTCTTTTTCTTGTTTATAAAAACCTGTTCATAATACCACTCTACTTATTCTATATCTGCAAAGGACATAAGAGTCCTAGGGCAAAATTAAATTCAATACATAGCAAAGAGAAGTACTTGGAATAACAGGAAATTAATTAATGTGTTTTATATTTATGGACTTCTCCGAAGTATCTTTATCTTTCATATCCTTTGTATGTGTTCAGCTTTAAGAATTAAAGCATGGGGAGGTGCCTGGGTGGCTCAGACAGTTAAGCATTTGACTCTTGATTTCCACTAAAGTCATGATCTCAAGGTCATAATCTCATGGTCATGATCTCATGTGTACAACTCCGCCCTGAACGTGGAGTTGCTTGAGATTCTCTCTCCCTCTCCCCCACTTGTTCTCTCTCTAAAATAAAATTTTAAACAATTATAAAAAGGAATTAAAGCATTGGGATGTGTCAATATTTGTATTTTGATAAAAGAGTGGGAAGAAGGAGACATGCATAGTGTCTATTATACTGAAAAAGTTGATGAGACAATTATGGAAGGATATAAACAATATCTTTTGACTATCCTCAAGCTGAGTCAATACTAAAACACCTAATTTAGGATTCTTATAAAGAATGACCTAAAAATAATTTGAATAATAAAGAAATGTCTTTAATTGACAACTAAAACTCTCTAGTCCTATTCTTCATGAGTTTTAGAAAATAGTAGCATGGATGAATTTATAGTTGAGAAGATATTATAGGAACAAATGAATCAGAGGCATAGGGATTGTTAAATTTTACAATCATGATTTAAAATTATAAAATTGTAAAATTTAACAGTCATGGGACGCCTGGGTGGCTTAGTCGGTTAAGCGTCCGACTTTCGCTTAGGTCATGATCTCGTGGTTCGTGGGTTCGAGCCCCGCGTCGGGCTCTGTGCTGACAGCCAGCTCAGAGCCTGGAGCCTGTTTCACAGTCTGTGTCTCCCTCTCTCTGACCCCCCCCAGCTCACGCTCTCTCTCTCTCACTCTCCTAGAAATTTAAAAAAAAAAAAAAATTAACAGTCATGATTTAGGTAACACGTGTGTGTGTGTGCACGCACACGCATGTGTGCATATGTGTGTGTTTGTGTATTCACCAAATGAGACATAAATATGTCATACAGAATAAAGAACATTAGATTNTAAAAAAAAAAAAAAATTTAACAGTCATGATTTAGGTAACACGTGTGTGTGTGTGCACACGCATGTGTGCATATGTGTGTGTTTGTGTATTCACCAAATGAGACATAAATATGTCATACAGAATAAAGAACATTAGATTTCTTTCCATTAGTAGCAACATGGAATCTTCAGATGTCTATTTCACAAGAATTTATTTAAAATGTCCGTAAATTAATTTTCTTTTCTTTGAATAGGGCCTGTAAATCAAAAAGTTTCTACATTTTGCCAGCCATGAAATATCCTTTTTGAAGAAATTATTTTAAATTTATTTTAGAGAGAAGGAGAAGAGTGCTTTAGTGGGGGAGAGGGACAAAGGGAGAGAGAGAGAGAGGGAGAGAAAGAGGATTCTTAAGCAGTCTTGATGATCAGTGTGGAGCCTGACATGGGGCTTGATCCCATGACACTGGGATTATGACCTGAGCTGAAATCAACAGTTGGACGCTCAACCAATGGAGCCACCCAAGTGCCCTGAAATATTCTTAAAAATACTTAAGCATAGAGATTACAAATCACATTTTACAGTTTCTCAAAAGACAAGAAGCAGTCTTTTGAGACATTTAGTTGCTTTAAAAAATAAGAAATATATCTTTATACAATTTAATTTTTATAAAATGGCTAGAGGTTGGAGGAGGATGCTGTGTTGTTAAAGTTACATGAATATGAAATTGAATATTAGGCTATTGTTTAAAATGTCACGTAAGGTTGACATCATGAAGATACTTAATTCCTAGTTACCTGTCTTCACAAAGGCAAAGGGTGTATGTTCCTGAAGATCTTCTGAAATAGGCTAAAAGAAGAAATAAGAAGAGTCATTTATGTCAAGGAGTTTTAAAATGGAGCCAGGAGGCCATTAAGGACATGGGTCTTATGCACATTCTCACTGAGTAGAGCCATGAACTTTTGAACTGGGCCAAATCACAACTATTTCAAAGACTCCTCACAAGTATCTGCAATTTTCTTGCTACAGTAATGTATTTTTGCTTAGTGATAGCCTTAGCAACCAATTACCTTTAGGCAAGATTAATTTTCAGCCACCACAACCAATCAAACTTCCGTGTAAACACCACATACAAACATTTCTTCTGTCTTTAAAAACCTCAGACTTCTGTTCTCTAGGGGGACTCAAATTGGGTTCCTGCCCAAATCTGTCCTCTCCTAATTGCAGTTCTGAAAACACAAATAGATTCTTTTGTTTTATTTCAGTTCTGCCTCTTTTCTCCATTCACAAAGCTTACATCAATCTGAAATTACTAAGGGCCAAAGAGTTTTGCAGAATGTAGAAATATGCCTATAGACCAAAAGTACACTGTGGTTCTGAGGAACTGAAACAATGGGCTTGATTATCTCCATATCCAGAAGCAAAACAAGAAAGGTAGCATTATGATTCTAACAGACTAAATGATATTAAAATATCACCATCTGTTTCAGGTGATTGAAGTGGAGTCCAGTGTTAATTGGATGCAGTGGTATTTTTTTATTGATAAACCAGAGTCCCTCCCATATATATATATATATATATGTTTTTTTTTTTTAAACGCACACTTTTAATGGCACACACAAGCAAAAGTATGTGGCATGGACAAAATATGGGTAGAGCCTACCAACTGGCCACTGACTAGATATGCAGTTAGCTGTATAACACCAAGAGAACACA
Organism: Crocuta crocuta; assembly: GCF_008692635.1. Lineage (NCBI taxonomy): Eukaryota > Metazoa > Chordata > Mammalia > Carnivora > Hyaenidae > Crocuta > Crocuta crocuta. The sequence goes on from NW_027527957.1 coordinate 4,550,319, forward strand.
TGCAGAGATGGCTTTTTTGACATTAGCCATATCAGACAGAGAAGAAAAAACAAACTTGCTAGACATGGTCAAGAGAGAAAGTGAAAATTTTCGTTTAATAATATACCTGAAAATGGAAGTACAAAACACAAGATGTAAATAATATTGAGCAAGATAGCTAAACATATTAAACAATCAGGAGACAAATTCAAAGTTGATGAAATGCAAGTTACAGAGACATTTCTATGTAAGAATCAGTTAGAAACAGTTGGGTCTATCATCGACAATGGAACAATTTGTCTTTGAAGAATTTTCTGCAGGAAGAGAGAGAGAGAAAAAAACAAAAACATCTCGGGAACTTGGAAGTGAATGGTGAAGGAGGTATAGAAAAGCAAAGCCCAGAACAACATACTTTGGTTTTTCAACATTGGTAGCAAGCATATTTATAAATAGATCAAGTCCTTCATATTCTTAAAGGTCTTTTATAATTTATAAATTCAATCACTTATACAGTCTATAACATTTATATAGAAGCAACTAGATTCCCATATGGTAAAAATCATTAGAAAGCAAGTCAAACAGAGGATTGCCCTTCCATGATCCTGATATTTCCTACCATGTAGAGTAAGCTCAATCATTATACCATGGTGAGAGCCTCTCTCCACTCTTTTATTCATGAAAGCATGTTGAAAGAGAAAATTTGACCATGATCAACTCAGTTAGCTCCTCAGTGGTTGCCAGTGGCTAGTGTGGGGAAAAGGTACTGACTGCAAAGAGGCAAAAATGAACATTTGGGGTGTTGGTAATATTTTATATGCTGTTTTTAGTGGTGGTTATCTTTCTACCTTTATTAAATGTACAATTTTTGATATATAAATATGTTGCATTTAAGGAATTATTAAAATTTACCTAATCTTATACTCAAAACTGAAAGATTTCAAGTCTATTAAATATATTTCAATAAAACAAATGCAATAAATATAATTTCATCATCAGCATTTTATGAATTGAACAGTTTAACAAGATCAAGTATAGATATATAGGTTGGCCATATAGAAAAATGATATTGCTATACATTGTGGTCATATAAATTGATATTTCTTTGATGCTAACTTTAATACATAGCAAGATATGAATAACTTAAAACTCAGTTTTATTTCTGGCTATATATGTATACAAGCAGAAATATGTAATTATGTTCACTATAAAGTTGTTTCTTATAGAAAAAAGTGTAAAAATAAAACATAAATTTCCTTCAGGGGGCAAGTGAATAAACAGAAATTTATTTATGGAATATATTATTTTATTTTATATTTTCTTTTTTTTCCTTTTTTAAATAATCTCTACACCCAGTGTGGGGCTCAAATTCACAACCCCAAGTTCAAGAGTTGTATACTCTACAAACTGATCCAGCCAGGTGTCCCAAGAATATATATTCTTTTAATAAATATCAACATGAATGAATAAAGAAAACAATGAATAAAAATAGCTATTTTAAATGACACTTGAAACTCAAACATGAATGTATAGTGTATATGGACACAAAATACATGGTAAATATAGAAAAATGTAAATGACAATGCCACTCAACACTTTCATGAAAGTGATTGTATGTAGGGAGTATGATGACCTGAGTTGGTTGAGACTTTAGCTATTCTTAGCAATATGATTCATTAAAATAGTTTTATGAAGTAAGTATGATGTAATGTTAGCATTTGAGATATATATACTTGCTATATTATTTCATGCAATTTTCTGAATGCTTCAACTATTTTAACATTATGTTAACCTTATGTTAAAAATCAATCACTTGGTCTAGAAAAAGGATTTCACTGTAGGGAGTGAGGGATTTGCTTAAGGGAAGAGCTTGGTTCTTAGAGAATAAAGTAAATATGTATGAAAGGGTAAATGGAATACATTCATAATTAATTGCTTCCCAGTATGGAACTGGAAAGAAGAGAAGCTCAGAGATTTAATAGTTTATGGATACAAGGAGGGAATAGTTCCAACATTTTTGAAAAGTTAGCAAGGGGAAAATTCTTACAGATAAAACTATAATTATTCCCTGAGAGACTTCTCAGATAAGGAAATTCCTACATGTACTTTCACATTATAGATGGTCAATAAAAAGGCTATTGATGTTTTCCCCAACTACTCCTAGTCCTATCTTTCTTGACTGGGAGAAAACATATAGGTTCACCCAAATCAGGCCAGCTATACTGGGAAAATAAAATATTCAAGTGATATTAGAAGAGGTAAAGATCTAAGCACTTGGCATAAGAGGAAAAACAGATAATATCTGTAACAGAGGAAAATGTATGGGTTTAGAAGTATAAGGCATGTTTCAACAAAGATGAAAGTTTCTTTGGGGAAGGAAAACAGAATTGTTACTGATTCTCTGTAAGAGATATACATTAAATGGATAAATGATACCACTTGTGTGGACTTAACAGGAAAGTATAGAAAATATTTGGTTGAAAAATGGATATTTTTGGGAAAACTAGAGTTTGTAAAATTCATAGGCTTAACTATGAGGAATGCCCCAAAAATATATGGAGAAGGTTTTTAGAAAAACAGATGTCTGTGTCTGAAAGTAGTAGAGAGAAAAATGAAAAAAGACCTACAGATTTAGGCCTACAGAAAAGGTGAAATCTTAAGAAGAGTTAACATTTTGAGAACTTAAAAAGCCTCTCTTATAGATATAGGAGAAAATAAGTGGGAGATGGAACATCAGTGGCGTATCTTACTGTTGAATAAAAATGAAGAAGAACAGATGGTTTTGCTGTCATTGAAGTAGTACAAGTTGTGTGAGTTCTGGTAAATTCCAAATGTGAAGTAAGACAAAGTCTTAAGAAGACCACTTGGCAAAAGAGTATTCTCCTGGGCCCAGGAACCAGAGATGTGAATTCTTTCAGTTGGAAATTAGCCAAGACAAATGTGAACACAAGGATAAAAATCTTTTTCTTGAAGAGAGGGTCATAGATTTAAAAAAAAAAAATACAAAGCATGAATCTCCATTGTACAGGGGTAAAAAATGTCTAAGGATCCCTATGGAGAGAGAAATCTAGAGACAATAGGAAATCAAGACTGAGAAGAATGTAAAACTCTCTTTAGAAAGTTTTCTGACATAAGATAGGGCACAGTGTTCTGATAAAACATGGGGCCTAGAGAAGTGGAAGGCTATGGCTCTCCACCGTGCACACTTTTATTTAGGCCTAGCTAGCTAGGAACACAAGATAGGTACAAATGAAGACAATTTAAATATGTTATACACCAGATAATCTGCAGGTTGACTACCTCATGGATATTCTTTCTCTCATCTTTCTCTTTCTCAACAGAATCATGGTTTCATTTCTCTATCTTCTGATGGACATGCGTTTCCAGAGAAGAATCTTATTCTAAGCCAATTCCGTTTTTATTCTGTGATAACAGTTTATGGGCACTATATCCGTAAGCCATTTCTGGCCATGAGACATGAGCAAGATTTACTGAAATGAACTACTTCTGAAAAATATTTCCGCAATCTCAGAAAAAAATTTATGCCCCCAGAGGCTTCCCACAATTTGTGTCATTGTCCTTGTGAAACTGTCATGATTCCCCAAATCCCGTCAAGTACTACTTCTCACAGGGAAGAATACTTACAGCTAGTGTCAAATAGTTTTCCATGTATTTTTTTAATTGAGATAGAGTTGACTTATTAGATTAGCTTCATGTGTACAACACAATGTTTTCTGTGTTATAAAATGACCACCACAATAAGTCTAATTATCTAAAACAAACAAAAAATCAAACTCATGTATACAGAGAAGAAATTGATGGTGGTGCCAGAGTTGGTAGTGGTGTGGGCGAATTGAAGGCTGGTAGTCAAAACATACAAACTTCCTACATTTGTGACATGCATTTTTCTTACCTAATCTTATCTTTCAATCCAACTCTAGAAACATGTTATAATATACTTGAGAAAGTTGCCCTTCTTGCTGACTTCTCTAAACAGAGGAGGGAAGTCAAACAGTTTGAATTTAAGGATGGAGCAAAAAATATATACTTTTAAAAGATATTTACATATTTAATAGGAAGATTTATTATGTCGATTTCAGGGAGAATAGAGAATTGTGAATTGCAATCTCAAATTTTTCCCCCTGTTTTTATGACTTAATAATTTAGGGGTTGTCAGTTTCTTTGTTGCTGAGAAAAATAAAAACGAAAGAGTTTCTGGCATTTGTACGTATATAAAGCAAAGACCCTTTCTAGTCCAAAGAATTTTTGGAATAACTTTAAGAAGCTGAACAAATCAAAACTGCTTTGAAGTTTTTGCTACTTACATGAAGGGGAGACAAATTTACCTTTAATAGAAATGGATTTTGTGAAGAAAGAAAGGGCAAAGAGAAGACTGTCATATGAGCATTGCTTACGTATCTGGACCTCTGGACTGCTTTTGAACTTCACTGTCATTTTGATGGCTGCAGTCAAAACCCAGAGAATATTCTGGAATCCCTAATACAACATCAAATGTTTGGATTCCAGGTTTTTTGATTTATCCAAAGGTTGGAAAATATTTCTGATATTTGGCATCATGCTTTTAAAATTATTGCAGCTCTACCTAGAAAAGAAGTCTATACATCTATCTCCCTCACTGTTTTAGATTATTTCCCCCTTTTCCACTTGCTATATTTGATCTATGTGTTTCAGGTATTTATTTGGACATAGAATAGTCCATACCACCAGGGTATTTCGTAGCATTAGATACTTCAGAGCTCAAGAATTGGAAATAGCAGAATAGGCAATTGGACACAGGGAGATCAGAAGGGAACTCCCATATCAGAATGTTGGTGACAAGCTCATTTTCTGCCCAGTGTCAACAAGCATCGTTTACTCTGCTCCCCTATCTCACAACACATTGGGAAGTAGCTTAAATGAAATGTGAAGACTAAAATCAATATCAATGCAAACTGAAGGCATTTTTTTTACCAGATAAAATTGTATTTGTCAAAATATATAATTTTGAAATGCTGCATTGTCCACCCCCTGTGAATATTTTTTGCTACTTGCAGTAATAGAATCCCCTTATTTATTGGTGGAGAGTTGTGCCAATCTGTCTTAGTAATTTACTTCAGGAACCTTAAAGAGTCACAAATTGTGAAGAAGGAATATTGACATTACAGAGTGAAGACCAGGAATTTTTTCACTGTTGTTGTTTCACTGTTTTTCATTAAGGACATTAACTGAGATACTGCTCAAGGAGTTCAATCCAAGACTAAAGGAATAGTTAATGAGAAAAATTTTAAGTACCCTGTGGTTTAGATTGGAAAATATCAGAAATGAGTAGAATGATATGATATGATTGGATGAGATGGGTAGAATGATATGATATAATGGATATGAACAGAAGAGAGAGCTAGCCTGACACCAGGATCAACATTGTTGGGCACAGCGCTTCTGCTCTAGACCAGAGGCTCCCAAACTTTCTCAGCTCACAGAGCCCTTAGTGTAATGAGACCTCTTTCATGGTGCCCTCAGGTCAAGGGAGTTTAAATGATACAATCAGCTTCACCTAAATCAATCAGAAACTGATTGCTACATTTAAATAGTTAACCTAAATTCATACAATCCTCTGAAAAAATAGGATATATAAATTAATACATAAAAATAATATTTTACTTCATTTTTAACCACACTCTTATCATTGGATATGTAAGCCTTTTGTGCACTGCATAGCTTTTCAAATCTTGGAGTTAGATTGAATACCACTACTTTTAAATTATATTCCATAGTAGTTTTTACACAGTACTTGGTTTTTACAACAGCAATTGCTGAAAACCTGGATTTTGCAAAGACATGGTGTCATTAAAAGGAGTGCACAGTGAATTATGTTTAATTGTGAAGTATCAAGTGATATCTGATGTGGTACTATTACTGTGTTTCCCTTAAAATTTAAAATACTCAATGACAACTGGATTAGTTCACCTGGGCACCTCAGCACACAGTTTGGGAACTGCAACATAGACATTGCTATCATCACAAGGGATATAAAACATAATAACAACAACAAGGTGGTTTTTTTGTTTGTTTGTTTGTTTGTTTTTTAGTAACTTTATAGTTATGTTAGTGTAGGTTCTGGTAATTTGTATGCTAGGAAAAAACTATGTTGAATCCCAGCTCTGCCATTACCAGCTCTGTTCTGTTATTTGTTTTTCTGTAACTTGTCTCCTCCTGTTAAGCTAGAGTCAGGTAGAGCCATTGTTTTCTATAAAGAGAAAAAGCTAGATCATACATGGAATAAAAATAAGAAAATTAAATAGTACCTGTCTCATAAAGCTGTTATGAGTATTAAATGAAATAAAGTACATAAGGTTTCTCTTAAGTATATGACAGATTATTCATACAAGGATTTTTACTTAGTATTATTACTGCTGAATCTTTCTGCAGAAATGTTATATTAATGATTACTGTCACCAGTACCTTGCCAACTATAGATATGTTACATGCAAATATAAATTGAAATAAAGAACCATTTTTTAAAATTCCACATTGGTTATAATGAATTTGGTGATTTAGCATGCAGATAATAATTTTAACTTTATAGGAGTAAATGACATTAGCAATTCATATTTAAATTTTTTGGTTGAATTCTATTCATTTGTATACACATCCCTTGTCTCATCTAATAAGCTGACTCTTCATTAAAATAATTATCACATTATTCTATCACATTAGTCTATTTACAATTATCTTGTAAAATTTTAACATTTCCAAAATACTCAGGGCTTGCCATACATACATGTATATATGTATGTATATACATATTTTGTTAGATAGCTAAGCTTCTTGCAATTTAACAGTCTATACTATGATTACTGTGATGACATATTAATTTGTTAAACACATTTAATGTTTTCTGTATGCCAAGCATTTTTCTAAAAGCTTCAAAATATTAATTCATTTATGAGTTATAACAACACCATAGCTTACCGAGCACTAGCTAGAGTTGAGTAGAGCTATTGCTTGCTTTAAACAGCAAGATCCAGATCATGAAAATAGTAATTGACAAGTACTTAGATTTTATAATATGTGAGGCATTATCTTAAGTGCTCTAGATGTATGTAAATAGTTTGATCTTTATAACAATATGAAAAAAACTGAAACAGAGATTAATTTTGTACCCCAGGCTATAAAGCCAACTGGAGGTAAAGAAAAAGTCAAGTATAACTAGAGAACCAGGGAGAGAGGAAAACAGAGACAGGGTGGAGAGAGAAAGAGACAGAGAGAGAGAGAGAGAGAAGGAATAGTAGTAAGAAGAAGAGAAAGAGAAGCAGAAAAGAATGGAAAGAGGAGGAGAAAGAGATAGAGAAGAGGGGAAGGAAGGAGGAGGAGGAGGAAGAGAAAAGATTTGAGGCAATTAATAATAATGCTTCTAATGTCAAGTATTGGCAGTTAAATTTTAAGGTCATGTGAAATAACAAAAGTAAGTGCTTCTTAATTACTCAACTTCACTTTTGATCGCTTCCCCTAAAACATACAGGGGTTCTTGCTAAATGTTGCTGTGGGATTGTCCATTCTTCCCTAATTTACTCCCTGCTTTTATTTGTCTTTGCATTGAGAAATTCCAAAGAGGTACTTTAATAATCTTAAGAAACTACCGCATATTAGCCATAGTGATAGTTTGATTTGTGTTATTTTATTCATTATATTATATATTATATGAATTATCACTCCCATTTTATAAATGAGAGAAATAAGTCTCTGGTAAGCTCATTATTACATTTTTATTACTTAGAATTGTCCTGAATCAAAACCAATTCTTTAGGATACCATAGTGCAAAATATATCAACTACAAGATTTGTAGATAAAACTGAAATCATTGTATGTTGTAGGTAGCTTTTTGGGGGAAGTGATATGATTCTTACAGTGCATTGGTAAATGGCCATTATGTTCTTAGAATATAGTTATAATTTTGTGGTATAGAAAAACAAAATTGAAAGATTAAATGAATCCTGGAGAAGTAATCTAATGTTGTGTGTGTGCATTTGTGTGTGTGTGTGTGTTACCTTCTAAAATCTGCCTCAATATGTCACATTCTATCATATTTCAAGACTACAGAGAAAGATCAAACGCAACGTTCTTCAAATAGCTTTTTCATTTTAAACCACTTATATTCAAAAAGCATTTCTTTGTAGTCAATCCACATATTTCCCACTCTATGTTAAATCTTTTCCTCTTATTTTGTTCTTAGAGAACATGAAGAATAAATCTCTGAGCTGCACCTCTTTATGACTAGGGAGACAGGTATTTCCTATTAACAGGTTAAATTTTAATTTCCATATTTTCTTTCAAAGTCTTATTATATTTTAGCCTTTTATCTACTTTGCATCTCCATTTCAGATTTTTAATATCAGAAACCCAAATGAGAAAAAAAATTGCTCTTCAAATGTCTAAATCTAAAGGATCACTTTAACATTCTTATAAAATATTTCTATAACCAATTCTCTCTCTCTGTCTCTCCTTCTCTCTCCTTCTCTTCTTGATCCTGGGTATATAGTTTCTACAGATATTCAAATAATATGTGACAATGGTAACTAGCTTATTTTGTTTGAATTATAATTTTAATTAACAATATTAGTAACAATAACACCAGCTGGATCAATGAGTAATTTATTTGGTACATCCCATATGTGACTAATGTGTATGTTACTATATATACATTTCTTGTATTTCTCACAATAAACTGCAAAATTCCTATTATGTGCCAAATACTAAAAAGATAGAAACTAAGTTTTGGGAGGTCAACAAAATTACCTATGATCATGCAGTTACTACCGCAGCTTGAATTTGACTCCTGGTATTTGTGAAAATCAATTTTTGAAAGTATTCAAGTACTCAGAAGGGCACTAGGAATCCTTGTTTTTTATAATTGTAGATAATACAATTTAATGTCCATCAAGGCTTCCACTGAGAACAGAACACCTGCAGTTACATTTTTTAGTTTTCTTAAAAGTATCAAAAAGTTAACAGCACAGTGAGGAATTTCTGGACCAAAACTGGAGAAGAATAGAAAAAGGAAAAAAAATGAAAGAAAGAAGGAAGGAAGGAAGGAAGAAAGGAGAGAAGGAAGGAAGGAAGGAAGGAAAGAAAACAAACATAATCTCAATAACTAAGTCTCTATTATTCTGAAAGCGTTTGTAATTGAGGAATAAAGAGCTTCAAAATGGATCTGTGTGTTTAGTATAAAGACTTATAAAAAGACCACAGTCTGAAAAATTTAGGGATTCTGATTAAGCATATGGTGTGTTAACCTAGGACCCAAATGTCTTTGCCATCAAAGTTACAGTTCAAGAGTACTAAAGCAACATACCATGCATTATAATCTGTTTTTTTTTTAATTATAGCCTTTTTAATTGTTTATTTTAATTTTGGAAGAGAGAGTGAGCGTTCAGTCCAGGGAGGGACAAAGAGAGAGGGAGACAGAGGATCTGAAGTGGGCTCTGCCTGGACAGAGAGAGCCTGAAGCAGAGCTCGAATTCAAAGATCATGACCTAAGCTCAAGTTGGAAATCTAACCAACTAAGCCACCCAAGCACTACAATAGCCTGTTTATACATGGCTTTCTAAGACCTGAGTGAAAAATAAATTCTGAACTTAGATTGATATGATCTGAGACTCATCAAAAACAAGCAAAATACATTATCTTCTAAATAAAACGTAATCATCTAAAGCTAACAAAGCAAGTATTATTACATAATACTTATTACATAAGACCCAATATAGAGTAAAAAAATGACCAACCACACAAAGAAACAAGACATTGATCAAAAATGAGCAGAATCCATAGACAATTGAAATAGTCTCATAAGGACTGTTAGTAAATATCAAATACAGGCAAATTATGGTTACTATATAACAGTTAACTTTGAGTACTTTGACAATATTCAAAAACAAATAAGTACATTTAAGAAGGAGTAAGATATTTGAAAAATAAACTGAAACACACACACATATACATTATGTATGACCATATATATAACAATATACATATTACATATAATATACATTATATCTTGACCAAAAGGATCCCTTCTTTGTAAGTGATCTCAAGCACATGAATCTCTTAGATTCCACTTGTGTTAATCTGCACTCACAGCAGGTCCACAAAGAAGAAAGGACCTGTAGATACCTGTTGATAGTCCTACACCCTCTCTGTAGTTCAATTGTGCCCCAAAATTCATTAGTAATCTTTGATATCAGGTAACATTACTGATTTACAGGGATCTGAATGGACAATTAATCCTGTGTATTTATTGTTAATACCATTGCATAAAATTCTATCATCACAGCAGTGGCTTTTCAGAAGACAGTCAAGAACTGATATCCCTAAGGGATGCCAATAGTGATCATCTGAAAGAGAGGTGACATGTAAGAGGACTGCTGGAGGATATGAGTGAGGAAGGGGGAAATCCAAGTGTGTAGGCCAAGCTAGAGGCCAGTGAAGAAAGAGTATCAAAAGAATGAAGTACTGACTGTGTCAAACGGTAGTGATAGACATTGCAATTTAGCATAATACAAAAAGTACGTTGGTGACCTTAGCAAGAAGAGTAGTTTTGGTGAAACGGCTAGAGTACATGCTGACCTCAAAACAGAATGTGAAACAGTTATTTGAAGATAGTGACTACAGACAACAACCTCACACAGAATTTTGCTGCAAAGAAGACCGAGGACTTTAGAGAAGCAGGATCAAAAGGTTTTATTTAAAACAACAAATGTTTTAAAAAATACATGTTTCAGCGCTGACTGAAATATTTAATCGAGGAGAAATTTTAATGATGGCAGAAAAATGAGTAATCTCAGGGCAAATGTCTGGGTAGGGAAGAGAAAAGGCAATCAAGGATGCAGATTGAGCAATGGACATTAAATAGGTAAATAAGGAGTTCATTTCTTATGAAAAGCAGAAATTTGCTCATTTGTGTACAGATGGTCATATATGAGAAGATGGAGTGGAGAGACTGTCAATTTTCTTGTGTGAATTTTTGCAGTGAGTTCAGAAGCAGGGTAATTATCTAAGAATGTAGATGGGATAGGAAATGATGAAGGTTTTAGGAGAGAAAATAAGGTTTGAGATAATACTGTAGGACATTAGGAAAATAAATGGATCAGATAATTATAGTACAATTCTCTGGCAGCATTAAGAGCTCAGTTTAGCTTTTTGTTCATACATTTAAATAGGTATGAGCATTTCCTTTACTCACAAAAAGCAGCACAGTTTTGCAAGCTAAAAGAAATTAGGGATTGAATTAAACCATAATTGCTATTTTGCCAACAGTATGAAAAAGTGAGCCAGGTGCCTGAAATTCAAGGGTAGATGCAAGGAAATAGTTATAGTGATTGACCACGGAACTGGAACTAGTCACATTTTTAAAAATGTGGAGTAAAACACACACACACTCACATACACATACACACTCTAATTATTATGGTCTATATCTATTTTGTCATCATATCAGGTTTTACTATCATAATAAAATTATTTTATGTTCCACAGGTTTGTTGTTTCTCTAAGCTAACAGATGAAGTTTCTATAGATTTAGTCCTGTTTTTAATTTATTCTGCTTCTCAGTGAAGAGGAAAAGAAATATTGAAACATTTTCAGTGTCTCAATTCTCTTATGTATTCTGATGCAAAAAGGCCTAACAGGTGCCTAAATTACTCTTGTGGGTACAGATAAAAATCTAATTGTCATTGAATGTTAACAAATGCAAAGTACTTTTCTTTCACCTCCACACAACAGAAAAAGCCAAACAAAACAGTACTGTAGGTTTTATTATTTACCAACCCCAATTCTGCTTCATAGATGATGGCACTGGTGCTCATAGCAACTTTCCCATAGTCACACAGTATAGACTTGAGAGCAGAGTTCAAGGTTAACTTATATTTTACCTTCAAACATTGCTTCTCCCTTTCTTGGCTAGATGGCTCAAGTAAGCAAAATTCAGCTGTTGAGAATGTATTTCATGAACAGAAAATTATGCTATGATACATAGCTGGATAATCGAAGTATTTATTTGTTTTTCATACAGTGGTGTGTGTGTGTGTGTGTGTGTGTGTGTGTCTAGGGGAAAGAGGGTATGGGAAGAAACCAGAAAACCAGGTATTTCTTTTCTAGTGATTTGAAATTTTATTTCAAGATAATTTTAAATTTTAAATGATATTAGGTATCAGAAAAAATGGGTAGGTGTGGAATGGAATTTAGAAATCATTAAATTTCATCCCATTTTAGAAATAAATAGACTCAACTCCAGAAAGTTTATGTAAATTGTTCAGATTTTAACAGATATTTCTGTACAACGCCAGGGGGGAAAACAGAATATTGAAGTAGCTTAATAATTTTAAAACATTTTAGCAGGATTCATTTGTATACAAAGTGATCATTTTATGATTCACATTTATTTATCCGAGTAATCCCAGGAGGAATTATAATAGGCAACATTATGCCAACCTAATTTCAGTCTGATAAAAAAGCTTCTTCTTCAATTATTTAAATGAATGAAGTTTTACTCTGTGTTTACAACTAATCTTCAAAAGAAATTTATGAATTGCCTTACTTTAAAAGTGGCTTTGGGTTTTTAAGCCCTTTAGATGAAATTACACCTTGAAATCATTCAAAAATGAAGAACAAAATTATCTCTTTTATTTCACAGCAGGTGACTAATATTCACTGATCCAGGATGCTGATTTCTGGGAAAGTGAATAAGATTTACTAAAATTAAACTAAACTGTTGCCAATTCCTTACCTACTTATCTGTGTTATAAAGTATCAGCCACTTTCTTCCTCTTCTTTCTTTCCCATCTTCCAAAGTGGTTTCTCATCTTCCAAAGTAGCTATTCCATTTTGTATTCCCACCAGCAAGGAATCTGAATTCTTGCAACTCCACATCCTGGCTACAATTTGTGCTTGACTGTGTTCCATATTTTTGTCATTCTAATAGGTGTGTAGTGGTAACACACTGTTGTCTTGATTTGCATTTCTCTGATGACATATGATGTGGAGCATCTTTTCATATGCTTATTTGCCATCTGTATATCTTCTTTGGTGAGGTGTCTATTAAGGTCCTTGGACATGTTTTAATTAGGTTGTTAGTTATTGTTGACTTTTAAGAGTTCTTTGTATATTTTGAAGAGTAGTCATTCATCAGATATGTTTTTTTGCAAATATTTTCTCTGTGTCTGTGGCTTGTCATCTAATTCTCTTGATAATTGTCCTTTGCAAAGTAGAAGTTCTTCATTTTAATAAAGTCCCGCTACTTTAATAGCTGTAATAGTAATGTTGCTATTGATGATGTTGTTGATCTTTATATATTTTGGAGTCTCATAGGAGACAATATATTTAATAAACTTTATCAAACAGCACTTATTTAACAAATATCTATATTGTACTTATTATGTTCCAGCCACTGTTCTAAATGCTATATAAGGCTAACTCATTTAACTTTCAAAAAAACACTTTGGTGGTTATTTCATAGTCCCCATTTCAGAGATGAGAGTACTGCAGCATAGAAGGTATGTCAGTGACTTGACTAAGTAGATGAGGAATTGGGGTTACTACACATGCAAATAGGCTATGGTCCCTGTATCCTTTGTAATCATTTTCCATGTTGAACATGGTTTTTGAAAGCATTGTTTTCCAGTCATTGCTTGATAATCAGGTGGTACATTCATTCTCTTCCCATTATTGGGCTTACACCAAATAATGTCAGCTTTTGAAGCATTGTGGTACTTGATATACAATTCCAAGAGATTCTTTACATTTAATCTTTAGCCCACTATGGCTTTCTCAGAGACTAAAATATTTTCAGGTTTAGAAAATAAGTGTTGGGTAAAGAACCTAAAATGGAGAGAATAATCTGACATTTCTTTTTCTGAGCATCAGAGCTATAAATTCAATTGCCATCATGATCCATCTGGGTTTTTTTTTGTCAAATTACAACAATTTTTGAAGAATTATTAAATGTGTATAATTCTGGATATCATAACATGAATAAGAATTGCTGAATACTGATGGGAAAAAACACAGCTCTATATATTTGCATCATCGTATAAAAATTGTGGTTTTTACTCTCAAATAAGCTATCAAGTTTGCTGTCAATCCTTCTATACTTTAGTCATCTTGTTTAGTAAGTTTATTTTCCGATTTTCCATGAAGTTATTTCCAACTTCCTTCATTCCTGTAAATCTGTAAGAAAGTCCCTTGCTTCTATGTCTCATAGTTTATTCTACAAATGACATAATGAGAAAACACTATAATAATTATTGTTCAGCCATTTTATGATCTTTCAATTAATCTATTCTCATATAAATCTATTCTCATATAAAGTAGTAATATTAAAGAAGCCTAGGTATTCACTTCTCCATTTGGAGAATGGGAGATTCTAAAAGTATTTTATTAGTAATCCCTAATTACAAACTTCTCTGTGAAATTCCAAATAGCAGAAAACATTAGGTTACATCACAGAAATTCTTTAAGAAAACATGGCTGCTATGGGGTGCTTGGGTGGCTTGGTCGGTTAAGCATCTGATTTTGGCTCAGGTTACGATCTCACAGTTCTTGGGTTTCAGCCCCGTGTCAGGCCCTGTGCTGACAGCCAGCTCAGAGCCTGGAGCCTGTTTCAGATTCTGTATCTCTATCTCTCTCTGACCCTCCCCTGCTCATGTTGTCTCTTTCTCTCAGAAATAAATAAAACATAAAAAAAATGGCTGCTACTTTCTCCATGTAATTTTTCCACTCACCCACAATCTATGCCACCCATTTCCATAAACTTTTCATAAGTAGTTCATCTGGGATGATGACTTTCCACTATTCGCCCAGGTCACATGAAATGTGTAAAATATCACCGGTACTATTTATTGGGTGTTGAGCTTCTAAAGTGAAGCCAGTTTTCTTTTTGTTTTATGATTTAAATTTCAGAAGCTCAATAGTACCTAACTTGCTTAAAACCTTTTAATGGCAGCCTTAAAGCTGCTGTTTCTTATCAGCAGTCTTAGGAATAGAACTACTAATATGTTTCCCTATTCTATTATACTCCTTTGGATTCTTTTTATACCTATTATACAGACCAGAAACGTATTCAAATGAGTTATTTAATATGTCTCACCAGAACTATTCATTCTGTTAAAGTAACTTACAAATTCATGCCATAAACAAACATTGATTTTGGCTCTAGAGGGCTTTTGTAATGAATTTCATAATATTCTCATATCCTTTTTGTAATTAAGCCCACTTTAATTCCAGGTCTATCACCTTCTTAACAACGCAGGTGCATATATGAATAGAATCATACTGCCAGTGGGTATGACTACATATTGAATTTGCGAGTCATTTTCTTGATGACCCCTTATTTATTTAGTCTGCTCTGCTTGTCTCTGAGATGATTTTATTAAACAAGTAATAAAGAGGTGTAGGTACAAAAGGGTACATATAGAAACATGTAGGATACATCGCACATTGAATACAAATGTGCTGTTGAGAATGCATAATATCACAAAATAATGAGATGAGAAAATTTTGATAGTAGATATCCAGAGCAAATATAATGGCCCAATCTTGGAATGAATCAATAAACTTCATATGTGACCAGAGAGCAAAGAGTCTTTACAAACACAAAGATCTTTCTTTCAACTTGCCTTTTTTCATTATATTTAATAAGAATGAATTTGTGTCTTTTGCATAAATTGGAACAGTCATTCAGTAGAAAATCAGGGCAGTGGGTAAGGTAGAATGGGGTTAACCATTACTAGTGGAACTTTCATCTTATGAATTTGCCCAATATTTGCATTCAGTTACAAAAATGGAAAATGAATAATAATGTTTAATATGAATATAAATTGATAGACTCTCTTAGCATAAATACGCTATTAACATAGAAATGCTGTGACATTTTTATTTATGTTGAGAGAAAAGAATGAAAATAAATGAGTACACTCATGCTGTATTTGTGCTAAGTAGTATTTTAATGTCCAGACAATGTGTGGGCTATGTGACCGTGAAGGAGGAAAATTACATGCACTTATTTAGCCAACTAGAAGCAGGAACCTAAACGCATGTTTTAAATAAAACCATAAGATTCTGGTAACGTTTTATCATAGTGAGTATGCACTGCGTCTGGTGTGAATATAGCCACACTCCGCTTCTCACAGCATGCGAACAGCAGTTGGCTGCAGGCTAGGTCCCCTCTGAAGTCACTTGTAAGCCTGATTGAGAGAAAGAACAAAGAAATGAAACAGAGGTATATTCTCTTCTCAGACATGCCTTTAGTGCATTCAGGCATTTTAGACAATAAATAAATAAATAAATAAATAAATAAAATAGTCCTTGAAGTTTAACATCTCAGTCTGATTTTTGAAAGACCAGAAAAATCAAGACCAGATTTTATTTACATACACATATAAAAATTCTTTTGTTATATGTTTTTCTAAACTTAAGACTGCGTCTACTTCTCTCTAAATCTTTCATAAATAATCACTACAGTATAAAGTGATTTTAGATTAGGAAAAAATGAGGGGACTATTTTGTGTGGAGAACTTGAAAAGAGTAAAGGTGAAGTAAGTCACAGTAACTAAGCCCACATAATATAACCATGGTATGACATACAATAAAGAGAAGACAGTATTTTGAGCACTATAATATTTCAGAAAAACACAAGTTAACTATTTACAAATAAATGTCTCCAAGATCATAACTTTACAATCGAATACTTAGGCTTGTTTTTCACCTGTAGAGCTATTTCTTGATTTATGGCATTATTTTAATCTGTTACAGGAGAAACTGCTCTGTCCATTCTTTTTCTTGCACATAGCCATATATTATTATCTGCAGACTTATCAGATGCTTTGTGGACATTTTTAAATGCTAAACAGTGATGTTTGCACTTGCAGTTAAAATTTGTATAAAGCATCAGGAATAATATGTCCAATGTAGCTAGCAGCTAGTAAAAAAAAATATGAATTAGTTTTTCTTTTAAATAATCATGTATGTAGAACAGTGGCATTACTTTACACATGATACTCCCGAGTGGTACATTGTGGAAAAGGAACAGCCTCACTTAATATAGATATAACTAGAATTTAATTTTTTAAATCCATTATTCATCTACTTTTTAAATTGGAAAAGTGATTCAAGAAGGCAAAATACTTTCTGCTTATAAATATACCACCACTGACCACTGTTTAGTTTCAACAGTCAGTAGTGAAGTGCATTACATTGAAACAAAAATTTAATTTTATTTATTTAAAAATAGTTTTTTAGAGTTTATTTATTTTTTGGGAGAGAGAGAAATAGAGTATGATCAGGGGAGGAGCAGAGAGAGAGGGAGACACAGAATCTGAAGCAGGCTCCAGGCTCTGAGCTATCAGCACAGAGCCCGACAAGGGGCTTGAACTCGGAAATGGTGAGATCATGACCTGAGATGAAGTTGGATGCTTAACCAACTGAAACAAATATTTTAATAACAATAATGCATTTGGCCAAGAAGTGAAAAAATGGTTTAAAATGGGATGCCAGGGGCACCTGGGTGGCTCAGTCGGTTAAGCATCTGACTTCGGCTCAGGTCATGATATCATGGTTGTGAGTTTGAGCCTGTGTCGGGCTCTGTGCTGACAGCCAGCTCAGAGCCTGGAGCCTGTTTCAGATTCTGTATCTCCCTTTCTCTCTCTGACCCTCCCCTGTTCATGCTGTGTGTGTGTCTCTCTCTCAGAAATAAATAAAACATAAAAAAAAAATTTAAATGGGATGTCAATACTAAGAAAAAATTTCCAATGATAATGATAGTTCAAAGTTTGTCAATAATTAAGGCTACTGTGGAAGAAAACTCTGTCCTGTTTATGTTTTAGACTATATTATTTTTAAATTAAAATTATGGTCTTATGAAGTTTCTATAGTCAGTGTGCTTATATAATGACTGATACTATGTGCTTCGATGTCTTTAAAAATATTTCTATTTTATAAATATTTCCATTTGTAGACATTAGTTTTAATATATAATTATAAGATTCTAACAGACTAACTGCTGTCATAAAATGTATCTTCATCATTTTAGTAGTAGTATCAGCAGCAGCAGTGATAGTAGTAGGAAGAGAAAGAGTAGGAGTATTTGCAGAGTGGAGTCTACATATAACTATATTTTAGGATATCAATTCTTATGAAACTATTTTTCTAGGCTTACAACAAGCATTTTTAGGAATGAGAAGACTCCTCTTAAAGAATAATGATGTAAACTGCCAGTTCTATATCTCAAGGTGAAATTGGGTGTGTGAAGTTGCCTGAAGAAATCATTCCTCATTACCACATGAAATAAGATTGAGGTTGACAAAGAAGATGAGGCGTAAAATATTTTAACACTCCAATTATTTTCCCATCAAATTAATAAACTGCCTCCTTTTCACAATGCAAATAACTTGGACATAATTTTGAATTCTGTAGCGAAACATGAGTCAGAACACACATTTTGAATTAAAAATAGGAAATCTTGTATAAATGAAAATAATTAAATGCTCTACATAAGCCCAAAACAACTTGTTGAAACATGAAGATGATTTTTTTTTCTAAGTGCTGTAAGAAATGCTTGTCATGTGACAGCTCTAGGGCAGCCATGTTCTCACATTGTCTTTCATCACATGTGTTTGTTCACAGGCCAAAGAATCAAAATTTTAATAGAGCTCATGAACAAAAATGAGATGCCTGTCCCACCACATATTTAACTTTTATCACTTAATGTAAGAATAATCACACTATAAAACCTTACCCTTTTATATCCATGAGGTGTGTTTTATGATTTAATGGAAGACATTAAGTCCTCCCACTTTATTTCACTATTGTCCATCTCTCCTTTGCCTTTCACTGTTTTATATACCTCAGAATTATTTATAGTATCCTCTGTGTCTCTCCAGCTGGTAGTTCTGAAAGCATGTTCCCACATTATCATCCTAAATTATAGTACATTTAAAATAAACATAAAAAAGCAAGTGTGAAATATATCCAATTAAAATGAAATTCTTTAATAGTATAAAAAAGGCATCATAGGAGCATTAGGTAAAGTTTTCTCTTTGGAGGAAATGGTCAAAGAAGTCACACCCTTAATATCCAATAGCATTTTGTTTGAAGCAAAAAGGAAAAGGAGAGATATTCCTTCTGGTGTGTATTACCATGGTCAAGGCAAAAGTGAGTTCTAAATATGTATAGATAAAAACGGTGTTTGATACCAGAAATATATATAGCTTGAAATGACAGTTGATACTAGCCTGTGGAAAGCTTAACCACAGACAAAGCAGCTGTTATTTGATAATGTAAGCAACGGAAACTTCATTAATCAAAAGCTTCTTTCTTGCTTCTCTTCCCACCTTAGTGAATAATGCTAATTAAACTTAAAATATCGCTTTGACCTTCTTCATGGCCCATTGAAAACCAGAAAAGAGATGAAATAAAGAGATCTTCTGCCCTGAAGAGACCAACATGACTAAGCATACTGTTAAGGAGTTGTCTTCTGCTTCATTCCCTGCTGAAGAGCTATTCTGGAAAAGCCCATCTACATACTTCTTACATTTTTCATAGCACAGTAAATGACTTGATGTTACTATATCTCCAGACAACATTACAGGAAAATAATAAAGCCATTAAAAGAGTAGTTTAGAAAGGAACATGTTTGTAGGTTATAATTTAACAAAATTTTTCCACTGTCAAATAAACTGGAACTCAGAGTGACGTTTTTGTGAATGTGCAAAAATGTCAATCAAGCGATATTAACTGCTACCCACAGAATAGACTCTCTGTCCAATTGGATGTCATCAATGTAGAAATTAAATCTCTTTTAATAGAATTAAACTACATGAATGACTTTATTTCAAAAAGTCATACCCATGAATATTTACATAGTTCTGTATTTAAATAAGTTGTCCATGTTCTAGAAAGTCCAAGGGAATTATGCAGCATTATTCCTCAATAATTAATCTAATTTTATAATCAAGTCCCTGTTTCTCAGACAGTTACCGTAGAATATTTAATTATATCATAATATATTTTTCATATAATTAATTATAGAGAATCTACAATGGAGTAGCAACATAAAATCTTCTCTTTACACATTTATTAATAAATTATCTTAGATCTACTACATGCCAAGTACTGCCCTAGGAGCTATGGAAAAAATGGTGCATAAGACAGGCTGAACATCTATCTTCATGAATTTTTATTCTATAAGATCCTGCTTGTGTCTTCGTCAGTTTGGGCTTCTATAATAATATACCATAGCCTATGGAGCTTAAACAGTAAACTTTTATTCTTCGCAGTTCTGAAGACTAGAAAGTCCAAGTGCTGGCAGATTTGGTGTCTGGTGAAAGCCCATTTCCTGGTTTGCAGATAGCAACTTTTTGCTGTGTCCCTCACATGGTGGAAACACCAAGTGCTGAGTTTTCTTTCTCCACTTATAATATTACTAATACTTAATGGGAGTTCTACCCTCATGATCTCATCGAAGCCCAATTACCTCCAAGAGGCCCATCTCTTTAATACCTCTGATAATATGGTGATTTACAATAAGAAATATATATTTGGTCTTCCATCCAGCTTCAGGCACAGAGCTCTTACAACTGTTGGAATTTTCCTAAGTGAGGGAAGCAATAAAGCTATCTTTTGTTTTGATAATGAGAAGACTTTTGGAAAACACCTAAAAATATGGGCTGGCTGCCAGGAAAGCCAACCATGTGATTAAAGGACTGGGACTTTTAGTTCCCCCACCCCTCTTCAGGGAAGGAATCAATAACCAATGGCCAATAATGTAATCAATACTGTCTATGTAATGAAGCCTCCATAAAACACCCAAACAGGGTTGGGGAGCTTCTGTGTTGATGAACACATGGAGGTGCTGGGAGAGTGGTAGCTTGGAGAGGATTTCATAGAAACCATACAGAATGGTGGTTACGAGGGCTGGGAAAGGGATACATGGGGAATGTAGGTCAAAGGGTACAAACTTCCAGTTATAAGTTCTGAGGATCTAATGTACAGCATGGTAACTATAGTTCACAATATGGTACTGTATACTTGAAAGTTTCTAAGAGAACATTCTGAGCCTTCTGACCACACAAAATGTCAGTTATGTGAGATGACGGATATGTCAATTATCTTTATGTAGATAATCATTCTGCAGTGTATATGTATAACCAATCACCACATAGTACACTTTACATATGTAAAAGTATACAGCTGATTACCCCTATTTAAGTAGGAAAATAAAATTAAATCATAGAAAACAAAAAAGCTCCTCTGTCTGGGTCCTGTGCCTTCCCACACATCCTGATGGGAAATGACTCAAAAATTTCCAAGCTACATGTTTACACCCCTCACTTCAAAATTTTGACTGAAAATTGGCTACACATTTCAATGTACTCTGTTTGGATGAGAGGGATGTCTACCAACCAGAGGCCAAAATAGGATCTTCCGAAGTCCTGGTCTCAGTGAAGAGGAATAGAGGCCAGTGCCCCACAGATGTCAACTAGGGAGGACAACAGATCAAATTTAAGATGGTAGAAATTGGGTAAACCCCCACATTAGAGTTAGTAGGAGAAAAGGGGGGAAATACTGAATAAACTAAATAGCTATGCCAAAAAATTGATCTGTAAATCTTGATTTGAACTTTCTTTCTTTTTCTTTCTTTCTTTCTTTCTTTCTTTCTTTCTTTCTTTCTTTCTTTCTTTCTTTCTTTCTTTCTTTCTTTCTTTCTTTCTTTCGGAATTACAGTGAGGCTAAACATTGACATTGCTAGATTAATTTATCTTGCTAGTGAACTCAACAGGAACTCATGAACCAGGCTAAATTCCATTATAGAACTGCAAATAAGATAGATCCTTTTTGTGGATGTTAGAAATTTGATTGTGGATTACATACCTACCTCTACTCTATTTTTTACAGTTTTGTTCAGGATTAATTCTGTCCTTATATTCTTCAGAGTCTCTTTCATTTGCTCTTCACAGGAACTCATTGCCCTCAAGTCTCATGATGCATTGGCTGTAGCACTCTAATTCTGCCTGTTTCTCTCAAAAAATACCATGCTCTGGACCTTTCTCACCCCTCATCATAATTGCATTCACTCTATCAAAATTTACATGCTCCATGGGCCACTATTGCTGGCTTAGAAAAAATGCTAACATCAATCAATTTAAAACCTGCCATATAAAGAATTATAAAGGTATCAGAGTTACTTAGCCTGGAACATTGTGGCCTTTAGATATTTAGACGGCAGTTATTTTGAAGAGGAATTTGTTGAGGATAACTTCAATTGAAATTTGTGACATTATATCTGCTCTTCCTACTTAAATTGTAAAGGTGGACCATTAAACCTACTTTAGGGCTAAGCAATTATGGAGAGCCCTCTATGAGCATGCTGTCCAGACAGGTGCCAATAGCCACATGTAGTTAGAAATATTTGAAACATGGCTAATATGAATGAGGATCCAGATTTTTAATTTATTTAATGTATATTAATTTCCACTTCAACTTAGAAACTGAGGAAATATGACATATCATTCTATAAATGGAAATGTATTGTTCTGTTAAGACTACATTTCATTTTAACTGCTGCGTTGTGTATGACATTTTGGTTGTATTGTAGTGTGAACCTCTGGCTTCTGTGTCTTTCTGGTGTTATACAAAAATGTATTTAGTCATAATGAATGGATTGACTCAGTTCAAACATTTTTGTCTATATGCTAATGTGTACATCAGTACGAGTAACACTGTAATATGTATATTCTTGGAAATATTTTATGCACACAGTATGAGTTACAGTGGTAATACATACATGTTCATTTTAATTACACCAAAGTACTTATTAATTATAATATAATTAAATTATTCTTCTTGTTAAAATAAGATACATACATTGATTTTCTTTTTATAAATAAGTTATTGTCAAGTTGGTTTCCAACAACACCCAGTGCTCATCCCCACAAGTGCCCTCCTCCATGCCCATCACCCCTCTCTCTCCCCCACCCTCATCAGTCCTGTTTGTTCTCAGCATTCAAGAGTCTCTCATGGTTTGCCTCCCTCCCTTTCCCCCACTATTTCCCCCCTTCTTCTCCCCCACGGTCCTCCGTTAAGTTCTTCCTAATCCTCCTATACATGCAAACATATGGTAGCTGTCCCTCTCTGCCTGACTTATTTCGCTCAGCATAACACCCTCAAGTTCCATCCATGTTGCTACACGTGGCCAGATTTCATTCTTTCTCATTGATTTTTAAAATGAAGAAATATTAATGAATCAGAATGGATAAAAGATGTAAAAGCTATTACTATAATGGAAAAAGTAATGAAAAATAAGTCTCCAAAAAAGTGTATGTGGTTAATTTCATAATGAATGCTGAGTACAAATCACTAGGTTGAATAAAATGAAAAAAAAATTATTTTGTTGCCTAAAATAAATTAAGGTTGACAAAATTGACACATAAATACATACTTAATTTGAAAACAAAATTCTTCCTAAAGTAAAAGAAAAAAATTGACCAAATCAATCACCTGAAATCATATTTAAATATTCAACAAAATTTAAAATCATATTTAGTTAGCTCTGTATATGTGACTTTGGCCAGCTATCAAATTTGGTTCTTACAAAAAATAAAAACTATTTTTGAATGTTAATATAATAAATTACTAATTTATTTTATGGAAATTTTGTAAGACCACTATACATTAAAAACTAAAAATATATATTTTAACAAAGTGAAAGATCTTCACTTAAGCCACTAATCACTTATGCAGTATAAAATCATCTCAACTATATTTAGGATCAATTGTTTAAAATATAAAAATAGCTAATACTTTTCTTTTTAGTTTGAATTACTTATTTGGTGCAAGGGACATTGCGTGGTTACAACACTGTGTATCTTTCTTCTCAAAGTATTTCAAAAATAAGAAAAACATGTTGCCAATTTGCAGACTAAAAATCAAGCTCATGGCATAGATATTTTAGATTCCATTGTTTTTGTCTAAAATGAATCTCAACTAGATATGGAGCAATTAGTTCTTATGGCAGATGATGCTCAAGTTATTTTAGTTTGAAAAATCTGGTTTTATTGAAATTTTAAAACAACCAAATGCTAGTTTCTCTATTCCTTTTCTCCACTTTATAATACATATATACTCTGCTTTTTGAAGCAGATTTTACAGAAAGTGCATGTATACAGTTGCTAATGGAATTCTGCATTATATGCAGATATTTTGAATTATCACTAGTTTCTTAACAACTGAAAGAAATAGAAGACAATGAGTTATATAATATGTTCTTTGCCAAAATTCATTGGTTGACTCACAGAAGACTATTACAGTGGTGTTAACTCCAATTCTAGATTTTCTTTGAAAAAAAGGGAATGCTTCCTAATTCAGTAATCAGGGACAAAAATTGCCCTTATTTTTGTTTCTTCCAATCACAGTGTGTATGTGCAAGTCAAGTTTAAAGTTCCAAGGAAAAGTAAGTCTTGTTGCTTATGTAGAAAACATGATCACATTCATAATGTATGATGTCCAGTACAAAACAAAAGTGTGAGACCATTTGCTAAAAAGCTCTTAAGAATTTTAAGATAATGACAGCAGAACACTATTTCAAGGACAATCCTTTTAAGTGTAAGGTCTGTGTTATTGTCCAATTTGTGCCCTTATGAAGTGAAATGGGCTGAACTATAAGGATTTGTGTTGAAATTGAATTCAACAAATATTCATAATGTATGTGAATCATAGTTATTTTCCCACTTTTCTAATATGAACGCAACTGCAGGTTATTGTAATTTTTCAATCTATAGCATTATGTACAATGGCTATAAAAACTACACAAAATTTAAGTGACTTTGTTGATACTGATAAATATGTAGATTATTTTCAATTTATTCAACATCCTTTAAATTTTGTTAGAAATACTGAGTTGCCATAATAGTTAATGAGTTATCCTAATTTGTTTTTTTATTAATGTTTATTTATTTGTTTTTGACAGAGAGAGACAGAGCATGAGCAGGGCAGGGTCAGAGAGAGAGGGAGACACAGAATCTGAAGCAGGCTCCAGGCTCTGAGCTGTCAGCACAGAGCCAGATGCAGGGCTCAAACTCACAAATTGTGAGATCATGACCTGAGCAAAAGTCTGAGGCTTAGCTGACTGAGCCACCCAGGTGCCCCTGAATTTTTCTAATTTGAATAGAAGAAGTTGGGAACTGGTATGCTTTTGCTTAAAAGTCAAACAAATTCTTAGAAAAAAGATAAACCAGTTTTTTTGAACATGGACTATTAAAAGAAAATGATGTTTTGTAATGATTCAATTATTAGAAAATGTTTAAGTATCTTTGGAACCACATGGGAATGTGTATCTATTTTTCAACTGAAAACTTTATAAAATCTAAAAGTAAATTATCTCTCATGAAAATTTGCTGTGTTATCAAAATGTTATGTAAATGTAAAATGTACACCAAATTTCAAAGTCTTGATAGAAAAATGAATATAAAAGATCAGTAATCTTGATATTTAGAATTTATGGAGTTAAATAGTTAAGTTAAATAGTCAAGTTAAATAAAAACTGTTACTAAAATTAGTTTTACTGATTTCTTATTACTTATTTGTTTAAGTCTCCATGAAAAGTTAATTTTACATATGTGGCCTACATTATATTTTTCTTGCACAAGAGTGCTTTAATATGCTACTTTTCATTGCAGTCATCTAATAATGATTTATGCCATCTTATATTTCATCAAGACTTAGAACCTTTGGACTGTGGGACAAATTTATTCCAAAACCTCCTTTCGCAAATAAAAAAGGCATAGATACCCTTTCTTTTTATGTATTGTCAATGGGTTTTTTAAATGTTTATTTATTTTTGAGAGAGACAGAGAGAGAAAGAGAGAATGGGAGAGAAGGAGAGAGGGGGACAGAGTATCTCACATGAACTCTGCTTGATAGCAGCGCCTAATGTGGAGCTTGAACTCATGAAGCCTGATATCATGACCTGAGCTGCAGTCAGACATTCAACCACCTGTGCCACCCAGGCACTCCTGTCAATGGATGTTTTCATGCCATAAGGTATATTTGAATCACTGGGTCAATGGTAAATTGAGCCACATAGACCACAAAGCCCAAAATATTTATTGCCTGACTCTTGATCCCTGTTCTAGATGACATATAGTATTTGTCTTCTGGGCATTTGGACAATTAATGCTGTACTTTGGCAAACACCAAAATGCTGAAATGAATATCATAAGATCCTGAAATCTCAAAGGAAGACATAACTGTGGGAAGACTGCCTGAATATGCATGGCCATTTTTAGTGTAGTAGCAACAGGACGGGTAAAGTAACTTTTCCTAAAATTTCAGAGTATGCTAACATTGAAGGGAAATGTGATTTTTACAAGGTGAAATATATTTGTCCCTCTCTACTATACATGTTTGGTTTAAAATGATTATTTCTTGAGGCGCCTATGTGCTTAGTCAGTTGAGCCTCTGACATTGGCTCAGGTCATGATCTCGTAATTTGTGGGTTCGAGCCCTACATGCTGACAGCTCAGAGACTGGAGCAGCCTCAGAGTCTCCCTCTGTTTTTGACCCTCCTTTTGTCTCACTCTGTCTCTCTCTTTCTCAGAAATGAATACAAGTTGAAAAAAAAAACTAATAAAAAGTTTATTTTAGAACTAGATTCATGCTAATAGAAGTCTCAGCCCCAGAATTTACTGTGTGTAACGATAAGAATGTCTCCTACATTCTAAACAGAAACTTGTCTAAAATTAAGTTACCCTAAAACTCTCAAAGCCATGCTACTGGAAAGGGATCTTTGAAATTATTTCTATAACTGACTTTCGGTGTGACCCTAAGGATCAGACAGAAGACCAGTTGTTGAAAACTACATCTATATCTGGATCAAATATGATGAGGCTTTAAGGAAACGTACATCAGAACCATAATGAAATACCACTTTACACCAATGAAAATGACTATCATGGTTTTTAAATAGAAAATGCAAACATTGACAAGGATGTGGTGAAACTGAAAAATTGGAACCCTCAAAAATTGCTGGTAAGAATGCAGAATGGTACACAGCTCTTATGAAAAGCAGTTTGGCAATTCCTAAAAACAAAACAAAACAAAAAACAAAAACCATAGAACTACTATATGGTAACAATTCTACTCCTAAGTATATATCTAAAAGATTGGTAAACAAGAGCTCAAATAAAACTTGCATATGAATGTTTATAGCATTATTTACAAAAGCCAAAATGTAGAAACAAGCTTCATACCTGTCAACTAATATCTGGATAAATAAAATATGGTCTCTCTGTGAAATGGAATACTATTCAGTCACAAAAATAATGAAGAACCAATGGATGGTTCCTCCAACAGTATGGATGAACATGATAGTACTATCTTAATAACAAAGTCAGACAAAAAAGCTATTCGTTACATGATTCCATTTATATTGGCAGATTGCTGATTGTCAGGGCTTGGGAAGATGGGAGAATGGAGAATGGTTACTTAATGGCTACAAGGTTTCTTTTGGGAAGATGAAAATGTTCTGGAACTAGATAGGGGTAGTTGTACAATCTTGTGAATGTACTAAATACTGTCTTGTACACTTTAAAACAGCTAAAATGATAAATTTTATTTGTAATTATTTTAACCACAATAAAAATATAGGAATTTGGAATATGAACAGTCTACCACTAAAACCTATCATAATTATCTTAAACAAATGGATTCTCTGAAGGATTAACGAAGTCCTGAGAAACCAATTGTCAGTGTCACCAAATGTTTGCTGTAAGATACTAATTCTAGTTTTTTAGAATTAGAATTATTTTTAAATAAAAAACTGACCTATTCCTCTAAGTAACACTTACAAGTTTTTATAGATTTATATTTTTCAACCAGCTGGGTATCCAATTTTGGAAATTTTAAAAGATAAAATAAGGGATACATTTTTACTAAACTGTTTATTTTTACATAGCACAAACCATACTTTAGTGTTATGGGTTAGCTCATGCCAAATTATACTGCTTAGTAATGACACAGTTTATTTCAGAGAATCTACTAGCTTTGGATCAAGTAAAGACTTTGCTCTCCCTGGGGAATCACATAATAATAGTACTAATTAGTACCATTATTGCATTGTATTGAATTAGTACTTTTATTGTATCATTTGTGATAAGTATATGATTGTTTTAAAACAACAATGATGACTACTTCCTAGGCTACTCTGGAGAAGGTGGGAATGAGAGGGGAGGAAATGCATAAGGATTTCTTAGCGACACCATTCTGTACCCTTGTCTATTTAGTATTAGAAAATGAGAATTATTAGTGTATTTCCAGCATGGATTGGAACTCTGAAATGAATTCTCAATAAGTATCCTAGTACAACGTTCCCAGGTGTTCAAAAGTTTGGATTCAAATTTTTCTTTTTTTTATTTAAAATTTAAAAAAAAATTTAAGTTACTTCTGAGAGACACCGTGAGCAGGGGAGGGTCAGAGAGACAGGGAGACACAGAATCTGAAGCAGGCTCCAGGATCTGAGCTGTCAGCACAGAGCCAACTGCAGGGCTCGAACCCACGAACTGTGAGATCATGACCTGAGCCGAAGTCGGTGGTTTAACCGACTGAGCCACCCAGGTGCCCCTGGATTCAGAATTTTCAAAGATCCCTTTTGTTATTATTATTTTTTAACCTTCTGGAAAGGTATTTAAATAATTCTTTATAGATACTGTTATAAACGTAGCTGTGGTGGATGAAACTTACATATACCATAATTAAGATTATGTGTTGGCTGAGACATATAATTTTCCATGAGCATTTTATGTTCACACAGACTGGATTTTCTGAGCAAAGGGCACTGAGAATCTTTGCAACATTATTTGCATATTAGCAAAAACATATTCCCTTTACTAGACGATGCTGTCATGAGTAAACACATTCAATTTGTCTTTTAGACTCAAACCTTTGTTATGCATGAAAATATTCTTTGAAGCAAATGCATGCAAATATTCTTTGAAGATAATACACAGAGTCAACTTTCATGCCAGACAGGGCAGATTTTGTACAGCACAGAAAATATCTCCCTCCCCAGAAACATTCCAGGATAGTAAAATATCATTTCCCTTTCTGGGGATATTCTTATATTCCAGGGTAAAGATAAGTCGCTCTTTTTGTCTAAAAGTCAGACCACCAGTAGCCCTAGATAAGATCAATGTTTTCTAATTTTGGGTTCCTCTTCTCTTGTGTGAACCATTGCAGGCTCAGATGCCATGTGGCCCTTACCAAGTCACCAGGTGGGGACTGATACTTCAGAAAGGGACATAAAATACTACTATGGTTGAATATTTTTTCTGGGAGTAGCCATTTTGTCTCTGACCTCCAAATTCTAAATCTTCTGTATACACACACAGATATACACATGTGCACATATATATGCATAAATATTTATGAACACATATGTACCAAAATTATATGGATTATATACATATAATGCATATATGTATATATAATGTATGTACAGATATTTATAACTGTGATAGGCTCACTTGTTGCCTTGCAAGAAGGGTAAAATCTCAGACTCTTCGAACTTCTGAATAGAATAGTTTATTTGATATAATGTTGGGGTGTCTGGGTAGCTCAGTTGGTTAAGCTCGACTTTGGCTCAGGTCATGATCTCGCGGTTTGTGGGTTCGAGTCCCGCGGCAGGCTTTGTGCTGTCAGCTAGCTCAGAGCCTGGAGCCTGTTTCAGATTCTGTGTCTCCCTCTCTCTCTGACCCTCCCCCACTCATGTTCTATCTCTCTCTGTCTCAAAAGTAAGTAAACTCAAATCTCTTCAAAAAAGATTAGATATAATGTCACATACTGTATTCATTTCAGTGGATATGCATTATTAACTTCCAGTTCTTCATTAGTTTTATTTATTTATTTATTTATTTATTTTAAGGGGGATTTTTGTCAGATCTGGTACATTTTGTAGGGACTTGGAAGCATTATGTCCATTTCACCTAATTAATAGAATAATGCCTTCCTAGAGCCGCACTGAAAATTTTGGTTTACTTAAAGAATTTTCAGGATAATTCTTTGTGCATAAGAGAGGACTAGATTACTCTACTAATTACTATTCTCTGATGACATAGGAATTTGTGTACCTAATCCCTTGAGGGTACTACAACTATCATCTCTTTCCAGAGATTATTTCAACAGGCAAAACTTGGGTTCTGGTTATTCTAACTTTCTAAGAGAAACACAATTCTGTGGTAATTTTATTTCATCAAAAGAATAGAACATGAGGGACGCTTGGGTGACTCAGTTGGTTAACTGGCTGACTTTGGCTCAAGTCATGATCTCGCCATTCCCAAGTTGAAGCCCCACATCAGGCTCTGTGCTGACAGCTCAGAGCTTGGAGACTGTTTCAGATTCTGTGTCTCCCTCTGGCTCTCTGCCCTCTTGCTCATGATCTTTCTCTCTCTCAAAAATAATAAAGTAAAACAAAACAAAACAAAACAAAAAGAGTAGAACATGAGTCATGCACAAAGGGGACCATTAAATTAATTGAGGTCAAACTAAGAAATCCAGAACAAATTTATCATAGATCTTAAGATGAAAAACAAAACACCTATAGATACATGAAATAGATTCAAATTGCCTACATAACCAGCCATAAAATGTGAGAAATTATGGAAAGTGTACAATCTCTCCAGTGAACACCACACTACTTTAGGAATAGAATTATTTATATATTTTATGATTTTCAAAGTTGTTCGGTATAAACCATTTTTTCAAATAGTGATGATAGCTACGAAAAATGTTCTTTGCAATTTGTTTTTATATTTTGTGTTTTGTTTGCATAAATAATTGGGAGTATTTGTATTTTTTTTTAAATTTTGCATGTATATAGTTTAAAGGATCTATGTAAATATGGATTATGAAAATGATAATCTTATTTACTTTTTTGTAGAATGTTAGTTTTGTAGAATGTTACAATATAAAATAATTTCCTTTTTTAATCTGTAAATGAAAGTAGTACTATATCTTTATTTTACAGAAAACCCTTACACTTTGAATACAATATGAAAAAAATTAGTTGCCTTGGAAACTGAAGAAGTTCATAGCATTCTGAATACATTATTAACCAATTATCATGCAGCTGTTACGTTACACTTAAATAAATGGCAATTGATCTTATGATTGTAGTTTCTTTCTGATGTAGGTTTATATAAAATATTTTAACTTAAAATTATCATAGCCTTTGAAACACTTGAAATTCCTTTGTTCCTCCTCCTAGAAGTTATTTGTTTAGGATTTTATCCATTCTTATTTATATTACTTATCATCTTTCTATGCAATGCTCTATAATTCTTTTGTGTGGACTTATTTTGTACTTTTCCAAAGTTATTTTTAAAATTTTCTTTAACAAAATTACTCATTTCTGATCATATTAGATGATCCACAGTTCCCACCATTATCTCTTGTTATGCTTCAATGGACATTCAATGTAGTTATTTTAAATGGTACTAAAACAAATTGTAACCTGACTCCTTACTGGTTATCTGAATTTACTGGGATGAATTAGAGACATTAGTAACTATACTACTTTAAATTATCGTTGTTTTTTAATAATGTTACAAAGTTATAGTAATCAAACAGTATGGTACTGGCAAAAAAAATAGACATCAATGGAACTGGATAGAGAATCCTAAATTCATATGGTCAATTAATCTATAATGAAAAAGTCAAGAATATACAATGGAGAAAAGGACAGTCTTTTTAATCAATGATGCTTGGAAAACTGGAAGCTACATGTTTAAGGAATGGAACTTGACTACTTTCTAACACCACAAAACATAATCTCAAAATAGGTTAAAGACCTAAACATGAGACTTGAAACCATTAAAATACAAGAAGAGAGCACAGGCAGTAATTTCTCTGCAGCAACAGCACAATTTTTCTAGATATATCTTCTAAGGCAAGGGAAATGAAAGCAAAAATAAACTATTGGTACTACATCAAAGTAAAAAGCTTTTGCACAGAAAAAGAAATCATCAGCAATACCAAAAGAAAGACAACCTAGGGAATGGGGGAAAATATTTGTAAATGATATACCCAATAAGGGATTAATATCCAAAATATAGAACTCATATTTAAATACCAAGAAAACACAGTCTTATTAATAAACAGGAAGAGGACTTGAATATATTTTTCCAGAGAACCCACACAGATAGCCAACAGACATATGCAAAAATGCTCAACATCACTAATAGTCAGGGAAATGCAAATCAAAACCACAATGAGATAGCACCTCTTGCCTGTTGGAATAGCTAAAATCAAGAAGACAAGAAACGACAAGTTTTAACAAGGATGTTGAGAAAGAAGAATCCTTGCACATTGTTGATGGGAATGTAAATTGGTACAACCACCATGGAAAACAGGATAGAAGTTACTCAAAAAAATAAAAATAGATATACCAGATGAGGGGCATCTGGGTGGCTCAGTTGGTTAAGCGTCCGACTTTGGCTCAGGTCCTGATCTCACGGTTCGGGTTTGAGCCCTGAGGCGGGCTCTGTGCTGACAGCTCAGGTCCTGGAGCCTGCTTCCGATTCTGTGTGTCCCTCTCTAATTCTCCCCTGCGCTCTCTCTCTCTCTCTCTCTCTCTCTCTCTCTTTCTCTCAGAAATAAATTTTAAAAACAACATTAAAAATAAAGAAATACCAGATGATCCAATAATTCTACTATTAGGTATATTCCTGGGGAAAACAAAACACTACCTTAAAAAGATATACACACCCCTATTTTTCTTGAAGCATTAATTATACTAGCCAAGACATGGAAGCAACCTAAGTGACAACCATTAGTCCATAGACTAATTTTAAGGAAAATGTGGTATATACACATAATTGAATATTACAAAGCCACAGAAAGGATGATATCATGTTATTTGAGACAACAAGGATGAACGTAAAGGGTATTATGTTAAGTGAAGTAAGTTGGATTTAGTATGACAGATACCATTTCACTCATAAGTAGAAGCTAAAAAGTGAATAAACCAATAAAAAGTAGAATCAAAACTATAAATACAGAGAACAGACTGATGGTTTCCAGAGAGAAGAGGGAAAGGAAGTTGGACAATATGGTTGAAGGAGGTAGGGGAATATAGGTCTCCAGTTATGGAATTAGTAAGTCATGGGAATAAAAAGTAGAGTATAAGGAATACAGTCAATGATATTGTTATAGCAATATAATGGGACAAATTGTAGCTATACTTGTGGTGAGTGTAGCATAATGTATAAACTTTTCAAATCAGGGGTTTCAAATTGTACCCCTGAACCTAATGTAACATTGCGTGCTAACTATATTCAAATAAAAAAAGAATTTCAAATAATTTATGTAGACATTTCTACCTCATGGAGTTGGAAGATAACTCCTCACACTGTGGAGGAAGTGTGGGAGGTGCACAGTTACTTACTTCTAAATAGTACAGCATGTAAAGTTGGAAAAGAACAACTTTTCCATGGGGAACCACACACATTCCCACAGCCAAGTGGATTGAGATTAATATAATTACTGATATGTCATGTTAATACTCTGTACCCTTGGCATGATGTGATAAGAATAACACTTTATCTTTATAAAAAACCTCACAATTTCAATCTAAGCATGAGAAAGACATCAAATTCAAGTTGAAGGGTGATCTATAAAACTCCAAGCAGTACTCCTTACAACTGTCAAGGTCATCTAAAACACAAAAAGGCTGAGAATTTGTCATAGTCTAGAAGAATCGAAGTAAAAACACATGAACTTAAGGTATGTAGTTAACTGTATAAGACCTGAAACAGAGAAACCACATTATGTCAAAACTAACAAAATCTGAGCAAAGTATATAGACTTTAGTTAATAATAATGAATTGATTTGGGCTCATTTGTTGTGACAAACACAATTTGTTAACAATAGGTGAAAATGGGTATGGGGTATATGATAACTTTGTACTGTCCTTGCAACTTATCTGTAAATATAAAACTGTTCCTAAATAAAGAGATTATTATTTTTTAATGTAATTTTTCTCTCAAGCATGTTATGTCTTCCAATAGTCAATCTAAAATTAGTATGGTGTTTCTGGCTGTTGGAGACCAAGGTATATTCATCCTTTCCTCTTCCAGTTGTGACTTCCATTCCCAAAGTAATCTGAGTCACTAAAATGGTTTCTGGAGCTGCAGTTACTGTCTACATTTTAGTCACCAGGAAAGAAGATGAGATAAGAAGGATATCACACCATTAAAAAAATATGTTCTGAAAGCTGTTGTACACAACACTACACTTATAAACTATCAGCTAAGAAATATAAACATGGCCACAATCGGCTCCATGGGTGATTGGGAAGTTTATGATTGAACCTTGGTGATTGTGTATCCTGATGAAGATCACAGGTTTCTCAATACTATAGATGGAGAATGAGAGAGAAACAGAGATTCTGAAATACAGAGATGGAGATAGAGAGATAGAATGTCAGAAAGAGAAAATATTATGGTAAAATAAGCAGTCTCTAGAACATTCTACCTCTTTGGCCACACACATGTCCACATGTAATTTGCTTTTCTATACAAACCATGGTTATCTTTCACTAACACACAAGAGCAAAGCAAATTAAATAAAGAGCAAACAAAATAAAAAGAACTATCTAGTTACTTTATCTATTTGAAAATCTTCTCCTCATAGGTGTCATTCAGTCTTCTTCATCAAATAGAAGTGTGATTTCTTCAGGATTCAGTTATGTCAGACATAGGATTTATTCAAATTATAGTAATTAAGACAATACTATTGGGGATAGATATGTACACAAATAGAAAAACACAGACTTTAAGAAAGAATGTCCCATATATAGGGACACATGTTTGATGGAGACAGAAAGAGAGATTTATTGAGGAAACCTATATTTTTTTAATAAGTGATGCTGTGTCATTTTTGTATTCATGTAGACAAAATATGGAATTGCAGCTTTATATCATTCAATACACAAAACTGAATCTTCGGTAAATTATAAATCAGTTTAAAAGGCATAACTCCATCATCACACGGAGCTACTTAGTTAACTAAGTTTGATTGATTAAAGGAAGATCCAGCATTGGAGAAGACCAAAGTTTTAACAAAGCCAGCATATAATGCAGAATTTTTATATCACTCTACATGGCACATATCTAGAAGACTGTGGTGCAAACATTTGGTAAAATCAGAGCAAATCGTCAAAGTGTCTTTGTCTTATATTCAAGCATTAATTCTGATTTAAATGTTTCAGGAAATATGAGTCACTCTCATAATACTTTTTTTTTAAAGAAAAAATGATCTTTCTGCTGTTTCATTTCTACCATTAAAAATGGATGTTTAGGAATAAAACATATATGGTAAAATTATAATGTTTAGGGGAGATAATGCCTTCTTTCCAAATAATTTTAGAATTACTAGTGGGTAAGTATTAACTATAGATATTCAAGCATTGTTTTTATTCATATTTATTCCTATTCATTTGGTATTGAATTGGAATCCTTATTCAAAAATTTTGGTAGTACTCTTATTATTACTGTTGCTACTTTGAAATTATTCAATAATTCACAAATAGATATTATGAAGATGATATTATTTAATGATCACAATGAAATAAAAAGGATTAGAAAGCCATTCTTTTTTGGAAAGTTGGTAAAACATCCTTAAATTGCAATGAATGATTTTATCATCATACTCCTTTACTGACTTGTTATTTACATAAAATAAAATTAAATAATTCTACATATACTTCTGAACTGATTTGCATAATTGCTCACATTTATGGTCACATTTAAAGGTTTCACTATCGCAAAAATTATCTTCATAGTACAGGTAGGCCTGTCCATTTGTGTTTACATTAGAGATATATTCATAATGTTTTGCTTATAAATAAAATAACCAGGGTCTTACAGCATTCCATTTGTTTGGATCAGATGCTTCTTTCAGACAGCTACTCAGTGTTAAAATCTTAGAACTTTTTGTGATATTCTATACTTCCTCTTAATTTTTGCTCTGCGGGATATTTTGAGTGTACAGAAATATTTTTGTGTTGCTGCAGAATGAAGACTCCCTGCATTAACTTTGCTAAGAACTGCAGATTCTGGGTAAAGAACAAGCCTTGGGAAGTTCATTTACATCTGTATAGACTGTGTAAGAACTCCAGAGAGATTTACTTAACTCCAAAGGTATGTGAATACATTGCAAGGGAAAATGAGGACCAGAGCCATGAAGAATCAGTAAGTTGTAAACCCTGAGATCCAAAGATATATCTGATCTTTAGAGACATCTATTTACATTCTAAAATGTTACTGTGTGAATTCAGAATTCTTTCCATTTTGTCTCCAAATACCAAAGGTATTTCCATCACTAAAGAGGGAAAAGTTGGGAAGCACACTGTTCTAAAGCATATAAATAGAGAAAAGCTTTCAGCACACTGTTCTAAAGCATATAAATAGAGAAAAGCTTTCTCTCTCTCTCTCTCTCTCTCTCTCTGTGTGTGTGTGTGTGTGTGTGTGTCTCTTCTGTCTCTCTTCTCTATGATATAGACTTAGAATGTTGTTTGCATGGGACATTAAGAACTTTTTCACTGAAATGTGTCAGTGGTAAAAATTGATATGTAGGGAGCCACAGGATGATTATTTGAGTTTTTAGTAAATAGTAATAACGTTCGAGGTGCCTGGGCAGCTCAGTCAGTAAAGCATCTGACTTTTGGTTTCAGCTCAGGTCATGATCTCCGGGTTTGTAGTCAGATTGGAAATCTTTCTCTCTACCTCTCTCTTTTCCCCTCCCCCACTCACTCTCTCTCTCTCTCTCATGAATCAACAAACTTTAAAAAAAGTAGTAATAAACTTTTCACAATCCCAGCATCTTATATATACTTTAAGATTATTTAAATAAATATGCAATTATTATTTAAATAATTTAATTACAGTTTTAAAGATTGTTTAAATCATTGAAGATGAGTATTAGAAAGCAAAATATAATAAAATTCAAAAGTCCGCTTGAAGGCAAAGACATGCACAAATGTCTTTCATCATAAGTAATGAATCATTTCTTATTTTTTGTAATTTGGTGGCAAATCATACAATTAAAAATATGTTTGAAGCAACTGCTGCTCCAGCAATGAAAGAGTAACTGACATCAAGCTGTTCTCAATTCTCTAAAAAAACCATAAATCTGGACAAAATATATCAGATGAAAATATGAGATAGATGCTTTTAAGCATTCCGTAGTGCAAACGGCAATTATAGAAAGAAAGTAGATTCATGATTCAAGCTCATAGATCACTCCAGCTCTCTGTAGTTTTATTTCCTGACTGACATGGCAAACTCTAGTCAAACAGACTGTAGTGGTCCATTTGAACTGAGGAGGAAGATATCAGGGTTCAGGGACGGATGAAGTAGCTGAATTCAGCAGAGTACAGCACTGGGGAGGAAGGTGTTGCCCAGACAAGAACTTCAAAACTTTTGTGTGGAAATTTGCTGAGATCCCCTGACAAAAGCAGGGCAGCACATGTTCAGGGCAATATCACAGGAGGCTTACGAGAGAGAGAAGGTGCTATAGGATTAAAAACAGGACAGAGACACTAGATGTCAAGTAGTGTTACAGAAATGCTGAATTTCCAGACCAGCCATAATATACATGGTACCACCTCTGGCATTCAATTGTGACAACAGAAACACCAAACCTTATTAGTCAAGATTATGCCTTAGATTTTGGATGGATTACTGTCTTAAGAAAATCTAGAAGCAAGATCGGCAAACCACAAGGGTAACAAAACTGAAGGTTGAATTTTACTGTGTTCAAGAGACTTCAAAAACCCTTTGGATATTTCACAGATATGGATAAGCAGAACCTGAAAGCAAGTTGCACAAGTTCAAGTGTTCAATAATCATTAACATTATATAAAACATCAATAGTCTTTAGAGGACTATAACAGTCCTGGTGGTCTTCAGTGTATCATCAACATGTCTTGTCAGAATCAAAAAAAAAAAAAAAAAAAAAAAACATTGGAAAAGCAGAAGAATGTGGCACCTAGCCAAGAATGAAAATCTGTTATCAGAGACCTAAACCAGATGAGTCTGATGTTGTACATAAAAGATAGAGTTAAAGGAAGTAATTTGAATATTTTCACCTACCTAGTATCGAGGTAGGAAGGATTGATTGAAAAGAGAAACCAGAAGGCTGGTTCATTGAAGGAAATGTTCAATATCCTTATTACAGTGGAAGTTACATCAAGGTATATATTTATCAAAAGTCACTGTACTGTGCACTTAAAGTGTATGTATTCTAATTTACACAATGTATGGCTCAAGTAAGTTGAGAAAATATGTTTGAACACAAATCTCTCATATTATATTTTGGACGCTATCCTTCCTGATGAAATGCTTTCTATCTTTAACCAATAGTGTGTAAAATCTTATAACACACCTCTCATATTTTCATTTCAGACGATGGGACACATAAAATTTGAAACAAAACAAAACAAACAAACAAATAAGCAAAAAACAGCGTTATTGATTCCCAAGAAGAAATTTTATGTCACAGCAGGTGTCTGAAAACACTCATCATCCTTTGCTATGATCTGTTGTTTAAAATGCCCTAGGGTGTTTTTAGGGTTACAACAGATGCTAGTTTAACTATAGCAAAATGTGATTGCACTAACACTTAGAAAAATGTTTTTAACCAGTAATAATTAAACATCTCATAGACTTTAACCTCTTTGTCATAAAATTAAGTTAAAAGATCTCATATGTATATATACTCATCATTCAAAATATGCCAATATTTCCTTATATACTTAATGTTTTCTGCAAATGATAAAATAATATTCCATTTTTTCTAATAATACATGCATTTTTAATTTTAATGATTAGTGAAAATATCAGACACTAGTTAAAAAATCCAAACTAAATACAACTTGAAGAAGGATTTTTAAGTCTTTTATTCATTCTATAAGTCCATATTTGTTTGATTTCTTAGCTTATTAGTCTACTATATAGAATTTTTTCACAAGTTCTTTTAAGAATTTTTTAATCAAACTGAATCTTTAAAAAATCATTCTTATTTATTCCTTCTAACGAACTTAATGACACTAACTTATGACAGAAAGCTTAGTAGGTTAAGCATCTGACTCTCTTCTGATTCAGGTCATAATCTCATAGTTTGTGGGATCAAGCCCCACATTGGGCTCTATGCAGACAGTGTGGAGATTCTTGAGATTCTCTCCTTATCTTTCTCTCTACCTCTCCCCAGTTTGTGCACCTTCTCTCTCTCAAAATAAATAATTACATTTTTACAAAAGTAACACAACAAGACACATTATGTATTATAATTGTTCAGGTGGTTATTACCTTATCTCTAAATAAAAGCATTGTGATCTAGCCTTTTAAAAACACATAGTAGAAATTTTGATTACCAGGTAATATAGTCTGGTTAATATGTCTGTTTAGATAAAAGCAAAAGCATACTGTGGACTGTAGAATTTTTTCCCCTTAGGAACTCAAGAGTGGAAAACAAATGTTTCCTTCTTAATGCTATAAAGTTTAGTTCAGTCTTAACATCTTCTTCAACAATATCTCTCTTTTTCTCCACAGGTGTCACTATTCCCTGCTGTCAGTAACAAGCATTGAAGTCCACAGAAATCCCTTTCCTGCCACTACTTTCAACAGTCACATAAGATCGGCACCAGGCTACAGTTCTCCTGGGCCTCTAATGAAACTGAGTCAGCCCTTCCTCCCTGTCTATAAAGGGACCCTACAAGGTAGTGATTGACAAAGTTTCTAGCTTGAGGGTTATAAAAATGCTTTCACATGCAGAAAGTCTGCTATCATTCAGACTATTAATATACTTGAAGAGATTTCGTTCTTTTTCAATGAGCCACACAAAACATCAAGTGTTCAATATGTTATTATTTGTATATAAATTGCAGTACAAATACACAGAGAATTGAAAAAGCATTTGCCCCAGGGATAGTCCCTTGATCCAATCATGTGCAATCACAGTATCACTTCATCTGAACGCATGATATATTATATGCTGGACAAATAAAGGAAAACCAAAAATGTGTCTTTTCTGCTATTGCCTAAGCCACTCTGTCTTCTGGATGGGGATCCTTTGGCTATTTGTTGACCTTCTTAGCTTACTGAGCATAAAGCAAGGTCAAGTGAAACTAAGAGAAAAAGAAGAAACAAAATTCATAGACCCTATTCTGAATGTTAGCACCTGGTCATTCCTAAAACAGTCTCAACCCTCTAACCATCCACCTATATGTGACATTTAATATATTTTTTCCTCTTTCCCACTCTGCCTCCTCTCCCTTGTTCTTTTTCAGGTTTGAATAAAGTTTCTGGCATTGTCATAAAGTTTATTGTTAAAATATTTTAAGTGTTAAATAGCTTAACTAGCATCTTTTAATGATGATTGAATATTTCATTAATCTGTCTTTTTGATGCAAAGAATGTACACTTATTAAATTTATCACATATTTATTGAGTGCTATTATACACAAGAAATGTTAGGTTCTGCATTTGCAGCAATAAAGACTATTCCTCCTTCAAATCCCAAATTAT
Source organism: Crocuta crocuta (assembly GCF_008692635.1). Classification (NCBI taxonomy): domain Eukaryota; kingdom Metazoa; phylum Chordata; class Mammalia; order Carnivora; family Hyaenidae; genus Crocuta; species Crocuta crocuta. The sequence continues at coordinate 4,590,919 of NW_027527957.1, forward strand.
AAAGACTATCTATCATACATACATAGATTTACCACATATATCTATAATATATGGACTACCTATTATATATCTATCATATATTTATTACTATGTATGTATCTATCATACATATTGTACTGTGGATGAAGATGAACAAGATTGATACAAATTGAGGGAAACTTTTTCACTTTGAAAATTAAGAAAAGTTATTTTTATTCTCTAGACTAAAGTTTCACTCAGCAGCCCACTCTAAAATTCTGTTTTATGTGGTAAGATTCAGGAGTGTTGGTAGCCATAGACAAGCCTGTTTAACTAGTGATTCAATTCTAAAGTTAGAAGAGCAAAACAATGGGCAGATGAAATGTAGGAAGCAGATTAACATGTGGCTCTTATTTTCTATAAAACAATTTCTTAATGAAAATGAGACTGTCAAATTAAAGGAGAGGGAAGCCATAATCACCAAATGATATCACCAAGAAATTCTCTCCTAGTATGTTTCATTTTTGAATCAGACTCTTTCCTCTCAATGAGAAAATCTGAACTGAAAAGTGTATCTAGAAAGGAGAATATAATAAATTTTTTAGAGGATGTCTTAGATAAGTAATGCAATTCATGTCTTTGGTTACTCCAAGCCCATTGTAATTCCTAGGTAAGACTGAGATATCCCATTAGTAGTGAATTGCTTGGCCCCTTTGGACTTCAAAAGAACAAGAAGAAAAACTGTGTTGCTATTACAAGAGAAAGATAAGGCAGAGATAAAGGAAACTTGGATGAAAAGCATATGACAAAAGAGGCGCACATATAAAAGCAGGGAAAGATCAGAGTTCTCCATGGCTTCAAAGAAAATAGAAAAAGAAAACAGATTGTGCAGCATTTGCGCACACACACATTTACATACACACACACACTCACTGTCACCCATTCACATGCCATGATTAAAACAAGTGAAACACAGTATGTTTGATGAAAACATGGTCAGAGTAAGATAAAACAAACTCTTCTGTTAAATATCTCCCTTTACAAACATAATAAATGACACACATATGCAATTCATCTTCTTTCAGGATGTCTTATTTTGTCTCCAAGGAATCGTCATTTCCTAACTAAAAGCTCATACACGAACCATTCTCATAAAATATTTCTCATTTTCATACTCCCCCCCCTTTTTTTTTACAAGCCTTCATTTGCTTTCTGCCAACACCATCAGAAGTCTTAATTTCTTTTGTGTTCTTGACACAAAGTGCCTTTAGCTTTGTATGACAAAGAGAAGTGACTTAAAAATCTGCATGTCTTCTTTAACTAAAGTAGTGCCTAAGACTCTTACAGTAGGTGCTCAGTAAATAATAATGAATTGAAGACATTGATATTACTTTAATTAAATGCCTATGGCATAATTTTCCAGGGCTGGTAGATTTTTCTCTCTCTTCTACTTCCTGTGAATATTAGAAAAGTGTTTTCATTATTATTTATCAGAAGTATGGAGAATCTCAGAACTGGTCATACTGTTATATTCAGTAAGTGAAAGTTAATAATTACGAAAAAGTCTTTCTCTACACATTCATTAAATCGAACAAAATTACTTCTTTCTCATTAACTTTTTACCTAATGATCTTTAAAATCATCTTTTGTGACTTTCCATTATTTGTTCTGCCCAAATGGGTGATTCCATGTATATCAATAACTTATTTTTGACCAGGGAAAAAGGACCTATAATAAATAATCAAAATAAACTATTTATGAAATGTATCATGGCATAAAGTTCTAATATAAAAAGAAATGTAAAATAAGTGTGGAAAATAGCCTAACTTAAATAAATTTTATAATCCCATATAAATGTCACAAAAGAGGTCTTCGTTTTGCCATATGATTTTGTGGCTGTTTTTCAAAAGTGTTTGCATTCATGATTTAAGGTCATGGTATGCTCTTATTAATATAAAAGTATACTTAATTTGAATTTAACTTAAATTTAATGGCTGCACCCTATACACAGAATTTTTAAAAAGTCAATTATTTTTACAGGGCTCACAATAGAAGCTACTATTCTCTAATCTATGAATCACCTCCTCTCAATTTCCTCTTCAGGGAAACAAACATTTTAAACTCATTCAGTAATTTATTCTGTTATTTTCTTACATATTTTAATGACATCATACTTGTAATTGCTTTTATTTATTTTAAAGTTTAATATATTATCAATTTACTTTCTATCACAAAACTTGAGGATTTAGCTCCCTTATAGTAGGTGCCTTTAACAGCCCAATAAAAATTTTATCAACATTCTCTTCTTTCTACCATTTCTCCATTATCAACATGTAATTTTAGTTTAAATCAACATCTAATGTTTACAAGTACTGAAATTATATACTTTTCAAAACTGAAGTGTATACTATATTTCCTTACTATTGCAATGTTTTTACTGGGAATTTAGATTATTCTATTCCTTAGAATGAATTCTTAGATTTTTCCATATGAAACAATTTCAAACTCAAATCCTATAATGAAATTGTAACTATATGTTCATTAATTAATAATCACAGAGCAATTTTTTCTGCATTTTAAAATGTTTATTTATGTTTGAGAAAGGGAGACAGAGTGTGAGATGGGGAGGGGCAGAGAGAGAGGGAGACACAAAATCCAAAGCGGGCTTCAGGCTCTGAGCTGTCAGCACAGAGCCCGATGCGGGGCTTGAAATAACAAACCATGAGATTGTGACCAGAGCCAAAGTCTGACACTTGACCAACTAAACCACCCAAGTGCCCTTTTTTAATGTTTTTTTGTTTTGTTTTTCTTTTTCTTTTCTTTCTTTCTTTTAGTTTTTTTAATGAGTATATATCTCTGCACCTCTAAATCCTCCTACCCTCATTATGATTTGGATTTGAAATCTACTTTCCCCTTTAATACTATCCTTCATTAACTTTGAGAATTCCTATCCTTCTCTTCTACAGTCAACTCCTTTTTGTCTACATGATGGCCCCCTTTGTCTTGTTTATACCGTTATTAATCTGGTCATTTCCAATAATTAAGAAAGTAAATGTTTTGAGGGGGCCCTTCTGAAATCTTTTTGGTTTACTTTCCCCCCTCAAATGATAGTTTATGGCATACAAACTATTTGTTGGATCTAGGTTTGAAAACATTTTCTCTGTGAATTATGAAGGCTTTCTAGACCTCCAGGACTGCTGTTCATAGATCCTATGCCACCCCTGATCTTTTCTGTGTGAACTCTTCCCTTTCAACCCCCACCTCAAAAGCCTTTAGAATTAAAAAAAAAAAATTAATGTTTTATTTATTTCTAGGAGAGAGAGAGAGAATAATGTGTTATCATGGACCTTTTTTAAACATTTTTTTTCAGGTTCTTCTATCTGCATACCTATGACCTTTAGTTCTGAGAAATATTCTTTATTTTAATTTTTATTTATTTTTGAAGCGGGGCAGAGAGAGGAAGGGGACAGAGGATCCAAAACAGACTCTGTGCTGACAGCAGAAAGCCCCAGTGCAGGGCTCAAACTCGAGTACCTACTGTAAGGTCATGTCCTAAGCTGAAGTCAGATGCTTAACCAACTGAGCCACTCAGATGCCCTTCTGGGAAATATTCTTGTTTTAGTCTTTGATCATTTCCCTCCTCTATTTTCTCTATCTCNTTTCATTTTCTGTTTTACTTTCTAACCTTATTCTCCCGTGTGCTACTTTCTGAAAAGTATATCTTAAAACCTTTTATGTTCTCTAAATCTACCTTTTTTATAGGACACTGTTCTGTTTAACATGAAAGTAATATTTTCTTTTATTTACTTTTATTGGATATCAATTTTCAGATTCTCATAGGATTCTTTTCCTGCTACATGTACGATGTTATATTTTTTGTTTACTTTTATTTTTTTTTAATTTATATTTTTAGGTTTTGGTAGTTGGCTAATTGATGTCTGCTTTGGTTTGTCTTTCATTTCATCAAATATCTGGTTATACTTGACCATTTTTTTTCATATTTAATAGTGAGGCACTCAAAGTTTGCTGGGGATTTGTGAGCATTAGTGGAACTTAATGACTAGAGGGCTTAATATTAACATGCCTGCTGACATTCAGTCATTTCATTCTAGGAGTCCCAGTAGTCAGTATATTGGACCAGAGAGGTATCTTCATCTTCTTGCTGGTAGTGGTAGAGATGGAGATGAGGTTGGAATACAAAGGAAGCAAATTAAAGACTGATTCTGTGTTTCCTGATAGCCAAGTGAAAGAGATGGAGGCAATTGACCATAGACTTACATATATTCCCCGTTTTTCCACATAGCACTCCAGCCTTCACTGAGTTTCAGTGTTCATAATCCAATGTATCTCTGGTTAGAAGACCTGCAAAAAGTGAAACTACAGAAGTGTAGCAAGTAGGGGAAGGAGCTGTAATTATTTTACTTGCAGGCTTTGAGCCATAAGCCATATAAACCATGTTTTGAAGTAACACCTATATACCTGCCTTCATATGGATTTAGTTTCTGAAATTTCTGAAATCTTCCAAAGTTCTGTTGTGTGATTCAGCTGATTTCTACACTGTATACTCTACTCCTATCAGGGCTTTATGTTTGGTTTCTCAGTTTCAATATGCAAGTTAATGGGTGTGCATATAAATTGTTTATAGAGCTCTTCTTTTTATGTGTGCATCTCTTATGCCTATATTTGTTTAGCCACAGTTTTAGTTCTTGGAAATTCATGCATCATGAGAAAAATCCACTTACAGTCATTTTATTGAAGTTTCTGAAAAGGGAAAAATTAAATTGTGTGTTCACTTTTTCCTGTTCAAATGGAAGTCTTTCCATCAGTATAAAGTATCAGGGGAGTCCATACATATATTTAACATATTTTTTGCAATGCTTCTAAAAATAAATATAATTATACACAACAGAATAAATTTTTTGAAGTGGGCAGCTGCTTACACTATAGTCACGATATTAAATTTTACTTCAATTGACTATAAATACTTTAATGACAAATTAGGACAAATAAATTCTTACTTAATAATATGAAATATAAGGGGTGCCTGAGTGGCTCAGTTGGTTAAGAGTCTGACTTCAGCTCAGGTCATGAACTCCTCTCGGTTTGTGGGTTTGAGCTCTGCACCGGGCTCTGTGCTGACAGCTAGTTCAGAGCCTGGAGCCTGCTTCAGATTCTGTGTCTCCCTCTCTCTCTGACCCTCCCCAACTCATGTGCTGCCTCTGTCTCTGTCTCTCTCCTCAGAAACAAATAAACATTAAAAAAAAATAATATGAAATATTAAACCAATTTTATTTAGGGAATACTCAATCACAACAATAGTTTTCTAATATTTACCTATAAACCTCAATTAAATGGCACCATGTGTTTCCGTCAGAAAAGGACATATTTTATTTATGAGACTTGGCATGATTGCCATATGTATATGTTTTCCAAGTGAATTTTTGTTTTATTTTAAGTGGGTTAGTTAGACTATGCACTTTTAAGTTTAATAGTTGACTTTTCCTCAATAATACCTCATCCCTTTTAGCAAATAATTCCTTAAAATCTTATTTGAGAACGTGTTGTTTTGGGGAAGAGACAAAAGCAAAATTTTACAACTTAAAAAATAGACACTCAAAGCTTTTTGGTTAAATTTACACTGACCTTCATTTTATGTTTGAAGACATGTTTTAAAATCACAAATATAATTTTTTTTCTTCACTGACATGTTCTATAATTAGAAGCACATAAATCATAAATAGGAAAAGGCATAGTAATGTATGGAAATTTGAATGTGAGAAAAGAATTCATATAAGTAATTAGTGTCTTGGCTTTTAAGCTAATTTATGTTCAAAGTTCATATAAATATCCCCTGATATTTTTTACAACAAAAGCTGCAATGATAGAACATAATATAAATGAACATGGAAATTACTACATTATTGAACAATGAATTTTTGTTTACTTGTAGTTTTCTCCACAACCAGAGATTTGTGTTTTTAGTGTCATTGCAGATAAACTGTATCTCTTTCACTTGAGGAACACAAAATATTTTGTATTTGAGAGATAACAACAATGATGTCAACATGTAATCTGCCTTAAAACAAAATTGGAATTTATGGAGCATCTGACTTTTGCACATGCAATACTTTAGTAATCTACACCAACGCAGAAAATTGTCAGGGGTGCCTGGGTGGCTCAGTCGGTGAAGCATCTGACTCTAGGTTTGGCTAAGGTCATGAATTCACAGTTTTGTGAGTTTGAGCCCCATAGCAGGCTCCGAGCTGACAGTGCAGAACCTGCTTGGGATTCTCTGTCTCCCTCTCTCACTCTCCCTTCCCCAATTGCGTTTTCTGTGTCTCTCTCAAAATAAATAAATAAACAAAAAATTATTTTAAAACTGTCCATTTTATAGCAAATAATTACAATGAAGAGATATAACTCTGATAAAAGCACTTGTACACACACACACATGTGCATGCACACACACATATCTTTAATGGAAAAACACTCCAAGCATGACAGGGACTCTGGGAAAAGCACATACCTGCAAGTGATACGTGTTTGAAGAGTGTTGAACATAAAAACACTTTCACTTTAGTAACTTCATTAAAGAAGAATATGGTCGTCTATTATTTTTCTTTAAATTATGGATTAGGCATGTCTATAAAATTATTGTAAACTGAACTTACTTTGAACGTTAACAAAATAATATTAATGTTTAGTAGTATTAGGTTGATAGTTTCAAATGAAACATTCTCTACTTAAGACCAAAATTAATAAATAATTTGAATATGATTATCTCTAGAAATGTGAGAAAATTCAGCACATGGAGTTTATGGTGAAAGCAAGAAAGAGCTTTTTATTGCATACTTAAATTATTTTTAACTTTGTTTTAACACATAGTGGCGATATTCGAAGTAATTTGCTGAAATGAAATTCCTCAGTTATATGTCCTTTTTTTTCTGGTATTTATGTTGGAAGAAGTGAGGAAAGCTATAAAGTTTTTACTTTAAGTTCTCCAGATGTTATACAGATTTTTTAGTAACTATGTACTATAAATTATGATTATAAAATATAAATACGAAAAATGCACATTATACAAAACTTTGACAAGAGTTGGACTTTTAACTATTGCTAAGTTAAGACACATCCTTAAGTATGAACAAATATAAAAGCCCTATAAAACATTAGAAGTATTAGATTAGAAGTATGAGGGAACCATGATGCTAACAAGATTTTAGAAGTCAACATCCAAGACCAAAAGAAAGGACTACCATTTGCATATTTCCTACTAGGTAATTATTGATTCCAAAATTAGAAAGTAAGAGGGTGAAAATCTGAAGGGAGGTTTCTATATATTTGCGGTGAAAAAAAAGTTGTATTAAGGATCTCATCAAGCACGAGACCCTCCTTCTTCCCATTATTTACTCATTTTTTTTTTAATTTGTACACTGAAGAACTAAGCCCTAAGAGTAAATATTTAACACAAAATAAGCAATTTTACAAAAGATAAAGCTTAGAATTAAATTATCTCAAATCCCATGTGAATTAAAATAAGCCCTTTGCCTGACATCTGCCAAAAGGAAAGTTAAGTTCTGTTGCCAGAAACTACTATTATTAGGAGCTAATATAGTGTCCACAATTATTACTTGCAATGTGCAGTATAAATACAGCTAGGAATAGAAATAAATAAGAAATTATTGAAAACTCAGGAGAAAACGTTCAAACAATTAAAACTTACCCAAAGGAAATCCAAATATTTGAAAGTATGAGATATTAACTTAAAATAAATGTATTAAAATTTATAAAAATTTACAAATAGAAAGCGGGATGTTGGCTTTGATTGGAAAATATAAAAATAAAACAAATACAAATTCTAAAATAAAATCTAATATTTGAAGTTAGAAATCAGTGAATAAGAATGGCAGTATGTTAGGAGCAGATGAAAAGATAGCTGCTAATTAGGAGGTTGATCAGAAGAAAGATTTCAGAATAAAATACAAAGAGCATGGGAAACAGGAAACAAAGAGCATGAAAACAGAAAAAAAACTGAAGACATATATGGGACATTGAAAAATTGTCTAGCTTATATATAATTCATAACTTACTGAGAGAAAATAAAATTATACACAGAAGTAATATAAGAGAGGTAGTGCCTAGAATCTTTCCAAAACTAATAAAAGATATAAAACCAAAGATTCAAAGGTGAAAAAATTTGGCCAGAATATATAAAGAAGATAAAGAAATTGATGAAAGGACTAAAATTTATAGTTGACATCTAAATAGAAATAACTGGAGCAAGAGGTCAATGGAATAGTAGCATTAACAGTCTTAAAAATCATTACTGATTACTAGAATCCTATAACCAGTGAAATCCTAATTTCTAAAGGAATATATGCACCAATAAAATAATATTAATAACATACTGAACAATTTGCAGGAAACTAAAATGTACAATTTGCTAGTGGTATTTAACTAAGAAAATATTAAAAATAATTCTACCTGGAGGAAAATGATCCCAGGTAGAAACTCAATGATGGAGACAGAAAAAATTGGAAATGTGTCATGTTGCCTACATTGCATGGAAATAAGTAAAATGATTTATTTATATTAGACATTTGTGTTTCAAAGCTGTATGTAGTACTGAATAAATTAATCTATAAAAATGCTTACTCAACCCAAAAGATAAAGAGAGATCATAGAAATGGGGTATAGAAGAGATGGAGCAAATATAATCAAATAGTCACATGTTAAACTAAAAAGTACTTTTGGGCTAAATGTTCTTAGAAAAGATTGACATTGGACATGACACAAATCCTCGTTGTAAGGAATGTTCATTCTAAGTATAAAAAATGTTGAAAGCTAAAGTATATAAAAGATAAAAGTAAATAAATGCTCTTGAATATTTCTTTTCTAAAAATGCTCATATGCTGGGTCATACAAGAAGACCCAAGAAAATATATACATAGATATACACACACAGAAAATTACTGGCATTATTTTTTCTGATCACAGGTGATTTAAACTGAAAGTAAAGAATATAAGTAAGTCAAGAATAAATTAATAGAAAAGTGACAAAATAAATCTGTAAATGTTTGAAAGGGAAAAGAAAATCATTCCTATAAAATAGGAAAAGATAAAGAAAATAGTAGAAATTGTTGAAATAAACAAATGTAAAACAGAATGAGGAAAATCCAAAATTGCCTTTATGAAAAGACTGTTAATACAATGAGTATTTGGCAAGAGGGGACACTGATGAATAAAAATAGCAAAACTCAGATTCCCCAGATCGAGAATGAAAGGGGCTTTCACAAGATAGGACATTCTACAAAGTAAATGGATATATTCTTAAAAGTATTAATGTCATAGGGTTGCCTAGGTGGCTCAGTTAATTAAGGGTCCAACTTGGGTCCAGGTCGTGATCTCATGGTTTGTGAGTTAGAGCCCCTCGTCAGGCTCTGTGCTGACAGCTCAAAGCCGGGAGCCTTCTTCGGATTCTGTGTCCCCCCCTCCCTCTGCCCCTCTCCTGCTCATACTCTGTCTCTCTCTCTCCTTGTCAAAAAATAAATAAACAATAAAAATTTTTAAAAATATATTAATGTTATAAAGAGAAAGAATGAAACAGAAATTGTTCTAGATTAAAGAACATCAAAAAGATATGACAACTGAAAGTAATATATGGTATCTGAAATTATTTTCAATCTCGAGAAAGTTTGTAAATTAGATAAAAATACTTTTTATGTTTAAGTGAATGCCATTGGTCCATAGATACATAAGTACATTTACACGTGGAAATTTCAGGTATCTGACTTGTTATTAGAAAATATGCACAAAAGGGATTTAAGTGTAAATGGACACTATACTGCAACTTACTCTTCAATAGCTCAGACAA
>NW_027527957.1:4600831-4620194 GCF_008692635.1 Crocuta crocuta
TCAGGCAAAAAAAAAAAAAAAAATGCATGCATGTGTTTCTTTCATTATCTTGTAGTATTTATACAACTTTTGGGTAAGTATCAAATTATGCAAATTTAAAACAGTTAGAGCCAAAACATTAAAATATTTGGTGGAAATGACTATTTTATATTGTTTACTTAAATTGAATACCTATGAAGAGAATTTTATTAGAAAAAGTTTTGTGGTCATTTCAAAAGAATACCCAGAGTCAGATATCAAGAAAAACATGTCATTTATCTGTAAATTGACTTTTAAGTTTATTCAATTTCACTAGCATCAGAATTTTGGTGTCAAGGTAGCAATTTTGACTGTTGCTTCTAATAACTGAACCAAATGCAAGTTAACTGCTAGAACTCATGTTCACTCACACACATATACACTCTCACACTTTCACAGAGTAACTAAAAATGCTTTTTATGTATTTTCATATTTCAGAACTGTTCTCCAATCCTTTTCAGTAATGAACTAAACTATACGAAAATCTATTTAACAAGCTCTGAACTAAACATTGTTAAGAGTATTTATTTCATGTTTTATTTGTAAAAAGTAAAAACTAGGGGTGGCTGGGTGGCTGTATCAGTTAAGTGTCTGACTCTTAACTCTGGCTCGGGTCATGATCTCATCTGTGATTGAGTCTACCCTTCACTGGGCTCTGCGTTGGCAGTGTGGAGCCTGCTTGAAGTCTCTCTCTCCCTCTTTCTCTCTGCCTCTGCCTTGCTTGCTCTCTCTCTCTACATACATAAGTAAACATTTTTTAAAAAGTAAAAAATAATAATTTCCAATTCCATGCTAGTATTCTAATTGATTTCTATTTGATGCGATGAATCAACTATTATTTTCCCATGTTTGATGAAATATATCTATTTGATTTCCTTTCTGCTGTTTTGACTGGGAAAGATTGGTGTGTTGATTCAAGGCAAGAGAACAGAGAAGAGGATTTTTAATTTACTATTTATTTATTTATTTATTTGAATGCTTATTTTTGGGAAAGACCGGGTGTGAGCAGGGGAGGGTCTAGAGAGAGAGAAATAAAGAGACAAATCCAAAGCAAATTCTGGGCTCTGAGCTGTCATCAAAGGGCCTGATGCGGGACTTGTACTCACAAATGGTGAGATCATGACCTGAGGTGAAGTCGGACACTTAACGGACTGAGCTACCCAGGTGCCCCGAGAAGAGGATTTTAAAGATAAAATTCAGTGATGACTGAATAATAAATAAACCATTTATTACCATGGTTTATGCACAATGGACTCGGCAAAATTAAAGAGTTGCTTAGAGAATTAGATACATATTCTTTTGTTTAAAGGAGAACAGTGTTAGACTAATCATATGTTTAAAGCTTTGTCTTTATAAAACTTTTAGTTCTACCTAATTTTCAGTAAAGTGATTGGAAGCTTTAATTTTTATAAATGATCCAATTTATGTATTCTTAACAATGAACCTCTCACTTATACAAAAATTAATTATCAAGATTGTTACTTTAATCTGAATACATATCCAAGGCATATTGCTCTTTAAACTAATGTATGCTTCTGTGATAGGACAAACTTAAAAAATATTGAAACATCTACACTTATGAAATGCATTTAATGATTGGGCATTTAGCAAAAGCTCTATTACCTGAATGTTAGCTATGATAGTTGAAGATGAAGACAAAGAAAAATAATTTTAAAATTGAAGAGTAATTGGTATCTCATTTCATAGTAGAACCTTATATCGAATACAATTTACTGAACTTAGAACTAATCTTAATCTTTGACTCTACTAAAGAGTCTCTTTCCCATCTGATTATATTGTTATTATAGTTTTCCTCCTTTGTAGTGATGCTGTCATGCTCTTGCTTTATTTTTATTTATAAAATACACTTGTAAATATAGCCTGTGCAATTGGTCATGGCATAAATGGTAGGTTTGCAGCTCATATTATGAAATAGGAAGGAAATTTTTAGATAATGTGCTTCAGGGCTATCAATCCTTATTATATATGAGAAAATGTTAAGATACATAGCACTTGAAATATTGGGACTATTTAAAAAGTAGATTCCAACAAAGCCCAATATCTCTATTTGTTGTTGTATAGATTTGGTTAAGGAAACTCCTCAGTTTGTATCATTTAGTTCACATTCATTGTTTAAAGAGTGTCAAGTTAATCTTGCTTTTTCTCTGTCCTTATTATCTGTGTGTATATATACATAAGAACATCAAATTTAAAATCAGTTTCCTGTAAGGCAGATAGGCAATAATGACTGTATCTGGCTGCCACATCAGCAAATTAAAAACTAAATTAATTTTATCAGAAAGAATCATGATTTCATATTTGTGTGACAAAGTATGATGTTTCATTTTTCTGAGTATATTGATTCTTGTTAATATCTTCTTGAAGTTAGTTCAAGTAATTTTAAAAATAAGGTGTTTTCAGAAGTTTCTTATCACTACAATTTGCTATGCTCTTTGTCTTAGAACATTTAATAGTTTCTTCANTACATAAGAACATCACATTTAAAATCAGTTTCCTGTAAGGCAGATAGGCAATAATGACTGTATCTGGCTGCCACATCAGCAAATTAAAAACTAAATTAATTTTATCAGAAAGAATCATGATTTCATATTTGTGTGACAAAGTATGATGTTTCATTTTTCTGAGTATATTGATTCTTGTTAATATCTTCTTGAAGTTAGTTCAAGTAATTTTAAAAATAAGGTGTTTTCAGAAGTTTCTTATCACTACAATTTGCTATGCTCTTTGTCTTAGAACATTTAATAGTTTCTTCATTGAGTTTATTTCTCTAGTCAATATATTTTGTTCATTACTTTCCACAAACTTTACCATTCAAACTTATTTAAAAATATCAGGAAAGTGTTGCCTATTTTAAACCAAATAACAGTTAAGGAGTAGGCTCTTTCAAGTGTGAATGAAAACAGAGATCAAGACTTAGATAACATGACAAAGTAAACATAAAAACTCAAAAGTGGAATTTTTCAAATAATTGTTTTTCATTTTTTTTTCATTTGTTCCTTTCAGCTTTAAGTATCCCAATGCAAATAGCATTTCATCAAATATTTTCATTGTTATTATTGAAAAGAGAAATTTAGTTTTGTATACTGGCTGGAGAGAAAATCAAACTTATAAAATATAATACGTAGTAACTGAACACAATTATTAAAACTACAAAGGTTTAAGGATTTGCCAATGAAGCAGTCCATATATATTAGATCTGTAATTCATTTGAGTTAATTTTTATATAAGATATGAGGTCTACTAAGAGATTTCTTGTTTTCATATGAAAATCAAGTTCTTTCATAATCATTTGCTGAGGAAGACTATTATTTCTACCTTGAACCACTTTTGTGTCAAAAACTAGTTGACTAAGATTTTGCAGGTGTCTGGGGTGCCTGGGTGGCTTAGTCGGTTAAGCGTCCGACTTTCNGATTTTGCAAGTGTCTGTACACGGAATTTATTCCTGTCTACTGATCTATGTCTCTATTTGTTAAGACAATTACTGTCTTTAATTGCTTTTTAAGTAAGTCTTCATAGTAAGATAATACTAAGTCTTGATATGGTAGTGGGCGTTCACCTACTTTTTCCTTTTTCTAAATGTTTTGGCTATTCAAGTCCTTTGTCTTAGAATGAATTTATTGAAATACACAAAAATGCTTGCTAGGATTTTAATGTGAATTTGAATCCATAGATCTATTTGGGGAGGACTGTCATCTTAATATTTCCTTATAATACAAGAACATTTTATAATCTCGTTTTATTTGCATTTTGTTTTTTTAATGATTTATATATTCAGCATAGAGATCCTATACATACTTTGTTAGATTTAAACATCAGTGCATCATTTTTAGCATGAATTTTGTGTGTGGGGTTTGTCCCTGTAGCTCACAGATATTCTATTCACTTTGTATTTCCATTTTTCTTTGTGTTTCTTTCATCATGTCTTCCAGTTCGTTAGTTAAATTTCTGGAAAGTCTAAATATCCTTAATACATGCAACTACTTTTTTTTTTTTCAAGTTAAGTTTTTACTTAACTTTTCAATAAGTGGATTACAAATAGTTACATAGCTGTCATTTATGTATGTAACGTTTAGTTGTATGAGCTGTTATGGAAAAGATTTTTGCTAATTTTATAAGCTAAGTCAGATCAAGGTCAGTTTCAATAGATTGATTATTGGTCATAATTTCCTGCTTCTTTGCATATTTGTGGATTTTTATTGGATACAGATATTGATATTTTGCCTTATTGGATGCTGGATAATCATATACAACTATCAATATTGTTCAGTTTTGTTTTAGGACACAGTTACTTGGATATGACACTTTCAAATATTGTTTTAAATATTGATCAATCCAGATTTTGTTACTATAGGGCTAATTATGCCCCCATGTGGAGGTAAGACTTACACATTTATCTAAATAAAGTCCCAAATATCATAAAAAATGTCCAGGCTGTCTTCTAAGAACAAGTGCTATTCTCAAGACTAAGTAAAATTGGATGTTGTTACCTCTAATCTTTTAAGGCAACCCATTAGGGAGTTTCTTTGCATGAATGTTCTGATTAGTACTCAGTTGAATACAAGAGGACTTCTTTCTCCAGACTTCCATAGTTACCTCCCTGACCATCTCTTGCCTCTCTGGCATTATCCTGAGAAATCTAGTTGCTTGTTCTCCCCACAATTGCAACTCTGTCTCTTCAGTTCAGGGAGTCTACCAAACTCTGTCTGGTTTCATTTTTATTATGTTGTGGCCTGGAAATGCTCTCATTAGAAAGATGACACAATTATAGAAGTTATACAAATTGCTTTTTCTCATCTTCAGAGATTTTTGCCCATCACTGCCTTATGTGGAGTTTCTTAATGGTCATTTTTTGTTCGTTTGTTTTTGTTATTACTTGTGAAGAAGAGTAAATCTTCAATTTTGGCATAATTCTTATTCATACTTGAAAGTTTGTCATCGTACCTCTCCTCAAAGCAACTCTATGTCATTTGAAAAAAAGTTCTTCAGTACAGGCCGAAAATCACCACTTTGAGGTGGTGACAGGTGGTGGTAGGGGGAAAAGAGTAATTACTGTCTGGGTCAGTGTCACTGAAAACAGTCATTTTCCCAGCCTGGTGTCCTTTATGTGCTTGTCTCATCTCTTGAGACACTTGTTTTCTTCCCTGCCTCCTGGGTGGTTTTCTTCAAGATGTTGGTTTCTGCAATTTTCAGATTTTGCAATGCAGCATTATTATTATTATTATTGGTCTATAGGTTATATATCAAGGAGCAAAGCAATAATTTTCTAAATTCTAATGAGTGTGAAGAAAAGCAGTATGTTACTGGTTGTGGTTGTTATTGTTATAGCCCAACACAAAAATAGTTCAAAAATTGAATGTTACTCCATCTTGGTTAGAAGTATAATACTACATTCTTTAACAGAAAAACNAGGTTCTTCAAGATGTTGGTTTCTGCAATTTTCAGATTTTGCAATGCAGCATTATTATTATTATTATTGGTCTATAGGTTATATATCAAGGAGCAAAGCAATAATTTTCTAAATTCTAATGAGTGTGAAGAAAAGCAGTATGTTACTGGTTGTGGTTGTTATTGTTATAGCCCAACACAAAAATAGTTCAAAAATTGAATGTTACTCCATCTTGGTTAGAAGTATAATACTACATTCTTTAACAGAAAAACATTTTTAAAGGCTGACATTAGTTATAATAAAAAATAGAGTATCTGGAAATCAACTAATGTATCAAATTTCTTAACATAAATAGAATAACACAAAGATTTAAACCAAAGTTTAAGTGAAGTCTTGACTTCATGTTAATTTGTAGAATTTAATAAAATTTTGCAATGTGAACATTTATAAAATTATTATTATTATATTAAATTACTACAAGTATTAAGTGCCATGGCATTTTTAATCCATAATAAAATATTTTCTGATATTTATCTTTAAAACCACATGTATCAGTCCCTGACTTGTTTGCCCTCAGATCTTTTCATTTATTATTCTGCTAACTTACTGTGTATCAGAAAGATACATGTCTCACTCTTCACTCTATAGGGAAGGAAGAAATTTTAAAGTCTCCCTTAGGGTCTCTGGCTGGGCCTAAGAATTAATCTGACATAAAACAGATTAATGGAGGACAAGGATATACATTTTGCTTAATAGTTAAATATTTCACACATAAGAGAATATAGATCCAAAGAAGTTACCAGAGCAGGAAGCTTTCATACTTTTAGACAAAGATACAGAACATTTTTGGAGAACAAGACAAAGGGGTTCAGGCTGGGAATTGTAAGTGGTGAAGAAGTAGCCAGGAGGATAAAGGTTAGTTTAACAAGGTTTGTTTGTACAGATTTATCAGCTCCAAATTCCCCATCTGTGGTGATAAAAATGTTTTATTTCCTTCCAGTACAGGAAGAGTAACTTTCATATGGGAGTTTTATCTCCTGCTTTCAGGAATAAAAAGGAGGCTCAGAATATTTTCTTGTACTTGCAATTTCCTAAGTGCCTTTAGCTCAAAATAATATGTCAAAGAGACATGTTTTGGGGTAACGTATTCTGGTTCCCTCCCTTCCAATGCAAGTTGGCTCTAATCTGGGTTTGAACAAAAGTTGAAACCATTAGCAGGGTAGTGGAGGAAGAGAAGCCTGTGTGCTTTTTCATCTGCCTTTCCTGCCTCTAGGAGCATATGCAGGTTCTATTATGCCTTACTCTGTATTTCTCAGGTCCCATCAGAAAGACCTTCCATGATTCAACCTTACACCAAGTGACCCACATTCTGAATACAGAAGCCCTATAATTATGCTTTGTCTCTTCAACTTGTTGTAAATACTCAGAATATTTTTTGTGACAGATGCCTTTCTTGTTACAATAAGTGGTCCCAGCAAACAGAGAACAACACAGGATTTTGAGGGTAGGTTACTTAACTCTTTGAGTCTGAACATTTTAATGGCTACTTTGTGGGGGGAAATATGATGAAAATTACTCATACATTAATACAATTACCACTTATTGTCACATGGGTGAAGTGGTGTTCGTAGGGAGCATTAGGAATATCAAGTCAATATCGATATCAGCTGCATACAACTGATACTGAACAAATTGTGGCTACAATTTGTAGAGTGGATTGGCTGCTTCTGAAGACATTGGAGAACTCTTAAGAAATTCAATAATAACCTCAGGGCTTTGAATTATAAGCTAAAAGAATGGATGGAGACATAGAGGACCCTGTGGAGATATGAAAGCAATATTTATTCTCTGTAAATTCAGGACATGTGTACCTGCTAATAAGCTATTTGTTTCTTTTCAAATCTTAATATCCAATGTGATGATGTTAGGAGGCAAAACCTTTGGGATGTTATTAGACTATGAGGTTAGAATCTTCATGCATAAGATTAATGTCATAAAGAGATCCTTCATTCCTTCTTCCCCATGAGGATACAACCAAAATTCTGTGACCTGAAACGGTCCTAATCTGACCATGCTGACAGTCTAATCTTGGACTTCCATATTAGTGGAATATGTATTTCACTAATATGGAATATTCAAATATTCAAAACTGTGAAATAAAATTCTGTGATTTATAAGCTACCCAATATATGCTCTGGAATAGACCTGGAATAGTTAAGGACATCTCTGAAATCAGTCCCCAACTTGATTGTGGTCAATGTTGAAGTTATAAATCAAGTTTAATACACAAGCCTGCCAAATTTCTTAAGCGAAGGTTGTGGCATTAGTAAAGTATGATGAAGTAACTCAGACTTGGTTTGAGGTTATTAATGTAGATTTATATGAATCAGAGACCTTTGAAAACACAAATCACTCATCTCTTATGACCTTTAAGCCCATGAAGTCAGTTTAATCCCAAGAGGAGAATCATAAAACCTTGAGCAGAAAAACATGGCCTATACACTAAAGGAATTGAAGGATTTTGCAGGTTTTAATAGCAAGAATCTTATGAGAATGTATTTAGGTGTATTAGTCTGGAGGATAAGGTTGGACTTGGCTGAAATTATCTACATGCAGACAGCTCATCATATTTTGGGATTTAACGTACTAGCTTTTGCAGCTAGAAAGAGCCTTAACACTTTGCTAGATTTAATGCATGAAGTTTGGGTTTAACAGTGTCATTCTCTGCATCAAATAATGTTAAGATTCCTGGGCTCACTTGGTCTATTCTAGAGGAAAAAAATGTGAAGGCACAAATGATTTATTATGTAAAGCTCACGTGGCTTCCAGCAGTAAGTATTTGCATAAGGGACTGTGAGGATAGCTCTTTCCCCCAAACATTGAAAAATGTATGAGTGAAAGGAACACCAGTATTCCTGGAAAGTTTAGGTTGGGAATAAGGAAAGGAAATATCCCTATTGAAATGGAGTCCCTCTTCAACAAGAATAATAGCATACTGGAGTGACAGAACTCAGGTCATCATGATTAAATATCAGAGACAATGTAGGTGAAATGACATATTCAGAAACATGAATGGAATGGTAATTATTGGGTTGACATGCAATAATCTGTAGTTGTTAATCAACTTCAGCGCCTTTAAAGATGAATAGATGACAGTCAAATAAAGTATTATTTATTTATTTATTTTTAAAAAGTTTTTAATGTTCATTTATTTTTGAGAGAGAGAAAGAGTGAGAGAAGGCGTGAACAGGGAAGGGCAGGGAGAGAAATGGAGACACAGACTCTAAAGGCTCAGGGCTGTCAGCACAGAGTCTGATGCAGGGCTTAAACTCATAAACTGTGAGATCATGACTTGAGTTGAAGTCTGGATGATCAACCTACTCAGCCACCTGGGCACCCCTAAAATATTATTTTAAAACCATACTTTAATTTTTAAAAGTAAAATTTGGATTGCACATAGATGCTGGTTTGGATTGTTCTAATTGGAAGTCATAGTTGCTAAAATAGTTCCTACATTAAGCCAGCAAACTGACCCACACCTAGTTAAGGAAGATCCACTGCACCTCCATACATATTTCCTGTAAATTTTCCTCAAAGCCTCCCACAAAGGGACCTGGAGGTCTATACCAGGACAACTGCTCAGGTCACCTAAAATTATCAGAAATAAATAGATACTAAAACTGAACAGAGTTTAATGCCTAAGTATCCAAAATAATATGTGGGCATCACTGGTGTGAGTGAATGTTTATGACACTAAGTGATAAGTGAAGTTTTGTCCAAGTTATATAGTACAGTAACTCTGATGATGACATTGTACGGTTTGAATAGATCTAATTAGTAAACTGCAGAATGCCTGCATTTGGCTCCCTGATAACTAGGGTGCTATGAAGGAAATGGAAGAGTTAAATAGAAGACTCAGGAACTTCCCCTTCTTAAGAAATTAACAAAATATAAGCAAAACCTCCTCATTCTTGGAGGAATTTCAGAAATCACTAGCAATATCCAAGATATGAAAGGTATAAGGGTAGTGTTTTCTCTCAAATTTCCATTTTGGTTGGTGCAGAAGTCACATGGATTGGTTGCTATTTAGAATTTAAGCAGATGTTATCTAAATCCAGTTGATGGTTTACATATTATACTTTGATTAGATCCAACTCACAATTCACTCCCTGAAAAGTAGTGCAAATTATATTTTTCTCCAAAGCAATTACCAAGGATGAGGAGAAGCACTTCACTTTCGCTGAGGAGGAATAACAGTATCTGTATCTTGCCTATCTTATCTAGGGCTATATAAGCTCTCATGCTCTCTGTCTTAAAAGTTGTAAGGGAAACCAATTATCTGAATATTCTGTAGAATGTCATTCTGTCCTACTATTGGTAACTCCAAATGATGGGATCTGGCAAGCTGAAAGTAGTTACTAATCAGATACTCTAGTAAAATATATGCATGCTACTGATAAAAGATAAGCCCAATGAAAATTCTGGGTTCTGTCAAATTACTAAACTTTCTAGAGGCCTACCATTTTGAACATGTTGGGAAATCCCTCTAAATTGAAAGACAGTTTGTACTAACACTGAGAAAATGGCAAACTTCATCTTGGGTCTCCAGATTTGAGAGGCAACATAAACCACTTTGGGTTGCCCACCCCAACTCATTTTAACTGACTCATTTAGTTGAACTTTTTTGAGTGGAGTCAAGAGAAAAATATGGCTCTACATGTAGCAAGTTTGCCTGAAATAAAAGTCTCCAGAAAATTATGCCTCGTAAGCTAGCAGATACAATGATGCTGTCACTTCCAATCATAAATAACGGATGTTTCATGGATTCTCTGGTTACTCCTACTACAATAATTACAGCACAAGGGCACCTGGGTGGCTCAGTTGGTTAAGCATCCAACTTCGGCTTACATTATGATCTCACAGTTTGTGGGTTCAAGTCCGGCATTGGGCTCTGTGCTGACAGCTCAGAGCCAGGAACCCCCTTTTGGATTCTGTGTCTCCCTCTCTCTCTCCCCTCCCCCACTCACGGTCTCTTTCTCTCAAAAATAAACATTAAAATTTTTTTTTAATTTTTTTTCATGTTTTATTTATTTCTAGGAGAGAGAGAGAGACAGCGTGAGCAGGGGAGGGTCAGAGAGAGAGGGAGATACAGACTCTGAAACAGGCTCCAGGCTCTGAGCTGGCAGTCAGCAAACAACCCGACGCGGGGCTCGAACCCACAAACCGCGAGATCATGACCCAAGCGAAAGTCGGACGCTTAACCGACTAAGCCACCCAGGCGCCCCAAACATTAAAAATTTTTTAAAAATAGTAATTATGGCACAGATTCTAAGGATTTTGCAGCAAAATGATGCCCTCTTGTAATGATAACTATTCTTTTCTTGAAGAGCAGCTCTTGTCTTTCTCCTAGGCCCTGATAAAGACCGAACATATAACTGTGGTATACCCAATGACTATGAAATCTCAGCTGATGTTATGAATAGAGTGGAATTTAATACCTTGAACCATAAAATTGATCTACAGCAGTAGGTTTTTGCTAAAAACTTAGCACAGAATGGAGTATATTTGGAACCTATGGTACTCATGGGGGTATCTCTTAAAACTTCCATGACCAAGTTTACTGGGAATATCCAGCAACCCAATAAATCAAAGACCACTGAAATCTAAGATCCTTCAAAACGAAGGAGAGCTTAGGAGCTGGCTATGTACAAAGTGTTAGATAAAATCTAACAAACGCCACTACAACCTCAAGACCAGCACAGATATTAGAACTAGAGCAGCTAGGTATATTCATATTACTTGTATGTTAACCAAAATTTAATTTTTGCCTTTTTCTTTCCTTAATCTGTGATGCTCAAGTACATAATTTAGACCTTATGGGGAGAGTTTGTACATCACATTGCTTTGGATGTGCTCCCTAAATGAGAGTTTGGGTTTACCGTTCTTAGAGAATAGATGAGATCATCTTTGTATGATAGGTATTCACCTAAGATTAAATATAAAGGTAAAGAGATAAAAATAAATAACATATGTAATATGGTTATGCAGTTCCTGAGTTTCATCTTATTTTTGAGTGTCATACTAAGTTAAGAGTTTAAAGAACAGAGTAATATTTGTTGTTTATTGACACTAATTTCCTAGAGACACAAACTCTGTCTTGTTTACTAGTATAGGTATTACCATGTACTCCCACATAATTTCAGATTTTAAATCTCATTTCTTCTGTTGATATAGTGTTGATATATTGATCTACTTGCTATATTGCAGTGCATTTACTATAAATATCTTAGAGTTTTGTATCTCTAAATCATATTCTGAACTCTGATATACATAATACATATAAAAATTTGTTAAAACCTATAAAATACAGTCAAACCTGGCTATTAAATATATTTTCTTTGAAGCTTAAGTCTTTAATCGCTAGATCCACAAAAAATATTTCAAGCATAATAGGTTATAAAGATTAACTCTAATATTAGAATTTGAAAGAACTAGTTAATATTAAGTTTTTTAATTAAATTTTTTATTAAATTAAGATTATGCTGATAAAACTGCCAAGACAATTTCTATAAGATTTCAGTGACGATCTTTCTTTTAACTTCTTTTAAACTGCATCATAAAAGACAATGAAGAGACGTTGGTATATAAATGGATAGTGCTGAGCTGTTCTTATCGTGCACAAGAAAGCCAACACTATGATGTATAAATAATCTGCGGCATATTCACAAATGTTTCTCTTCTGTCTCCATGACATTTTGGTTCAAAATGCCATACTACTCATGAATACTTGCTATTTGCACACCACCGATTACATTCAGAAATGAATGATGGCTATGATTCCCAAATCTATACAAGATAATTAATCTGTCTGTACTCAGATTGAAAAAATAATAATTACCCAACAAATAAAGTGAGTGTGACATTTAAATCATTTGAAGATAATTGTGACAATGTTTGGTAGAAAGATTGAAATTTCCCACTACAGACTAGTGGTTCTTATTTTTTTTTTTTTTTAAAGGAGAGGTTTCAGAGCTCAAGCATACATGGAAGCCAATCTAAATCATCAACAGTAATGTCATCACTCTGAATCACTCTGTCTTGTCACTTCTTCTGACATTCTTGATGAAGTTAACTGAAGCAACAAGCTTCCGAGCTGACATTTATGCTTTTCTCATGATGAGTAGTCCTACTAAAGCAAGTTGCCAAAAATTCCAAAGGAAGAATAGAAACATCTTAGTGCAAACTAATAACAGAAACTAATGAATAAAATCTAATTACCAAAATCCATTGGAAAAAATACCTCCAATCTTAAGAATCACACAAATGGAGGGCCAACTGTGTGGCTCAAAATCTTGGTTTCAGCTTAGGTCATGATCTTATGGTTTTGTGGGTTCAATCCTCACATTGGTCTCTGCCCGGGCAGAACAGGGTCTGCTTGGAATTCTCTGTTTCCCTCTCTTTCTGTCTCTCCCCCACTCATGGTGTCTCTGTCTTTCTCAAAAATAAATGAAAACAAACTTTGAAATCATGAAAGAATCACTAAGTGAAGAAACCAGTCTAAGTTTTATGCCACACGGATAGAAAATTACAGAAATTAATGTTTTTATTAAAAAGTTTTAAAAATATTTATTAATCTTGAGAGAGAGACAGAGACAGAGTGTGGGCAGGGGAGGGGCAGAGAGACAGAGAGAGACACAGAATCTGATGCAGCCTGCAGGCTCTGAGCTGTCAGCATGGGACAATGACACGGGGTTCAAACTCACAAATCACGAGATCATGACCTGAACTGCAGTCAGATACTTCACTGACTGAGCCACCCAGGTGGCATTGTAAATTAACATTTTAAGTATTCAAATAGCTTAAAGGATATTTTCCATCACTTTGTTATAACATTTTATTCCATTTATTTTCTGAAGTAACTGAAGTATTTCTTCTCTGAGAAAAATGGGTTATATCTATTGGAAACTTTTCCTTTAAAATAAAACGGTTATATATTTATGCATCTCTGGCAGCAGAGAATATCTACCTTCCAAATAAGTACCCAAATATGTATTTAATGAATGAATAAATAATAAAAGGATGTATGAAACCATATAATAGCACCTGTGGTTTATTGTATTCCACTAAATCTTTAATTTGCTACATCATCTTTCTTTTTTTTTTTNCGATCCCGGCCCGATTTTGTCTTCCCCGGTTCGCACTCACGTTAGAAGGCTCTCTCAGTGGATTCTGCGTCCTTTGTCTCCCAATCTCTCAGGTTTTGTAAGGTTTCCAATGGCTTCAGATCTTTTCTGTGTGATGTATGGGCGTGAGTGCAAGTACGGAGCTCCTTACTTCTCCGCCATCTTGCCCCCTCCCTCCTGCTACATCATCTTTCTATGATTTATTCTACACTCTTTTGAAATGCTACATTTAATGATTAGGAATAACATTTTGGCAAATACCTTCCAGGAAAGGAAGAGTTCTATTAGATAATTAACTCTAAGATCATTTATGTAAGGTGGAAAAATATGAGGTAATTACCACAATTCTCATTACAAATGATATTCCATATAAAATACATCTTTATGATTCAGAAATACATTTGCAGAGTGAGGTCTAATTGCCTATTTTAGTCTTGGCTTTAATGATAGGTAAAAAGAGTTTTCCTCACTCATATGAGCCCTGATTTTTTATTTACAGATTACGCAAAATTTAACTATCTACAGTACTCTTCTTGAAATACATATGCTTTACAATATAGATAACTATTAATTAACCTAAGATTGGCTATCTCTAAATGTGATAATTTGGGTGGGGATCATGTTACCTGCATGCAACTGGTGCATTTGTCTCTGGGATTTCTTCTGAATAACCATTTATAATCATCTTCATCTCACATAGATGAGATTCAGCTTTTGAAAAAGGCATAACCAGCTTTTTTTATTTTCTGAACAATGGTATGAATTTTTTTTTCAGGAAACACATGATATAAAATTACTATTTTGGTTTAGAGCAGAATTTTTTGTCAGAAATATGGAGAAGTCATTTCCCTTCTTCATGAGTCTATGGATAAGAAATGTTTAAGGTGATTTGCTTTGTTAATATCTGTTAATATTCCATTTGAAATAATTTTGTGTCACCATATTTATCAATGCTTCAATGCAAAAACATTGGAATAAAAAGAACCTGTTATTCAGCCTTATTAATAAAATCATCCTTGGTATTTTTAAATGTTGTATTATCCTAAAATCAATGTTTAAGCATTTTATGCTATGATTGCAATCATACTGGGTACTTTAACACACTGAAAATGTTTGCCATGTCATTTACTAGGGTAACACTGTCAAGCATTGTCTTCCAGTTCAGTTCCTGGAAGAGGGTTCATAAGAGAGAAGAAGTGATTAGCATATTGTCATAATAAGCCAGCCACTGTGTTGACATTGTATTTACATTATATCTCTGTTCATAAATATCTTATTTGAATTGTGGAATCTTTGGCCAACAGTTAGGAAGGACAACTTAGAGAGATTTCGTAAATAAGAAAGTTTGCAAAGGTAGGATGTGATAACACTGATATTTAAGTCAAGATCCAACTGACTCCAAATTTTACATTTGTCACTGCTATTGTGTACACTAACATTAAACACCCTAGCATATACTTTAGACTCTATTCACCTTTGGGCATATATTTTAATACACAGTTGTCTAAATGCCAGAGTTATATGCCTCAGGGGGACAAATAATAAACTTAGCAATATTCATCCTACATGTCATTGGTTATATAGGTCATAAGACACTATGTCAGCCAAATGTGAAGGGGAGGGACAGTTATTCTTATTTTCAAATGTACATGAATTTTTCCTTTCTTTTTGTGTGTGGGTTTGACATGCTCTTGACAAGTATTACTTATATGCATTACAAAGTGTTCAAAGTGGAACGACTTACCTACAGAAATTTAACCTCTGTGCGTATTGGCATTGAATAATGTGAGCTATTGGGGTTGATATTATAGAAGTCATCGTGTTCTCTAGGCACCTGAAATGAAGCAGTTTATCCCTTTCAGATGCCTTGGAAAAGTATACTTGGAATAAATTCCCTTTTGCTTAAAATTGTTGAAGGCATGCTGCTCGTTATGATAAATTTTCATGCACAAGATCCTATGAATAAACAGATTTTTACTTCTTGAATGGTCTATATATTTTTTTTCTTTCTGTTAATACGAAATTATGTACGCTTTTTTGAATTGACATTCACAAATTTTGCATTTGAATTTAATGACCATTTGCTGTTTTAGCTGTTATTCATTCATTAAAAAGTTATTGAGGGCTTATTGGTGCAACCTCTTTCAGCACAAAGAATAAAGCAATAAGTGAAACAGTCATAAAAAGTATTCTTCATGGAGTTTACTTTCCAGCAGGGAAGAACAGATATGAAAAAAATAAATAGTAATATATAAAGTTTAATATATAAATTATTAATATATAAATTATTAATATAAATAATGTATGTAATATAATATACAGATCAATACTAAGAAGGATGAATAGGAAATTTCAAAATGCAAAGGTTGAGGATATAAAATATTATCAGATAGGACATGATCTTTAATGAGAAGATGACTTTTGAAAAAAAGACATGAAGGTCCATAATATTACACATATATATCCTATTTATAATTTGTATTAAATAATTTATTAAAAATGCACTTTTTAATCTACAAATATCATAGCATAGTACCTTAATGACCTCTAGAAATCACCTCCCTCCTCCCTAGGAGTCTTACTCATTGCACTCCAAAATCACTGAAATTCTATCAATCCTCAAAGTCAAGAAAGTTTTTTCTACAGAGGGACCTTTACACATAAGGTAGCATAAAATGTTCTCTGTCTTTTAATTTTCCTTCTTCATCATCAAGGTCACTTCCTCAAATGATCATTCTATGATCGTCCCACATAAAGAAAATTTCCTCTTATAATTTAACACAAGCTATCTTTTGTTTGTTTAGAAACACTTCAGTTTCTTTAATCAATATATATAGCTTTTCAGACTTCTATTTCTTTTTAAAAAATATTTTAATGTTTATTTTTGATAGAGAGAGGCAAAGTGTGAGTAGGGGAGGGTCAGAGAGAGAGAGAGGGAGACACAGAATCTAAAGCAGGCTCCAGGCTCTGGGCTGTCAGCACAGAGCCCAAGGTGGTGCTCAAACTCACAGACCCGCAGATCATGACCTGAGCAGAAGTTCGAAGCTTAACCGACTGAGTCACCCAGGCTCCCCTTAAGACTTCTACTTCTTACATCAGTTTGAATATTTTCTATATTTCAAAAAAAAATTCACTTTATTGAAGCTTTTAGTCATTGGCAAACATTTGTTTTGTAATATTCCTTTTCATCCTCCAAAAACAATAAAACACTGATTAAAGACACTGAAGGGGCATCTGGGTGACTCAGTCGGTTAAGTGTCCAACTTCAGCTATTATTATTTAATAAGTTATATTACAAAGTGATAGTAATTAAAACAGTAGAGTACTGCCATAAAAATAACATATAGATAAATGGAATAACATAAAACTGGAAATAAATCCACAATTACATGGTCATTAATTTTCCACAAATGAGGAATGAATATAAAATGGGAAAAAGTCTCTTCAACAAATAATGTTGAGAAAACTATACAGATGCATGTAAAAGACCCACTTTCTTTCAGCATACACACACACACACACACACCAAACCTCAAAATATATTAAGACTTAAATGAAAGACCAGAAACCATAAAAATTCTTGAAGAGAGCACAGGCAGAAATCACTCTGACATTGGCCATAGCTACATTTTTCTAGATATGTCTCCTGAGGCAAGGGAAATAAAAACAAAATAAACTATTTAGACGACATCAAAATAAAAAGTGTCTGCAAGGTGAAGGAAATAATGAACAAAACCTAAAGGCAACCTATGGAATAGAAGATATTTGCAAATGACATGTTTGATAAAGGGTTAATATCCAAAACATAAGAATGGTTACAACTCAATACCCCCGTAACAAATATTCCAATTAAAAAATGGGCAGATGACAAGAACAGACATCTCTCCAAAGAAGACATGCATATGGCTGACAGACACATGAAAAGATGTTCAACATCACTCATTCTCAGGGAAAGGAAAATCAAAACTAGAATGAGATATCACCTTCGCCTGTCACAGTGGCTAAAATAAGACACAAGAAACAAATGTTGGCAAGGATGTGGAGAAAAGGGAACCCTTTTGCACTGTTGGTGGGAATGCAAATTGATACAGCCCATGTGGAAAACAGTATGGAAAATTTCTCAAAAAGTTAAAAATAGAACTACCCTATGATTCAAGAATTGCACTACTGTGTATCTATGCGACAATTACAACAAAAGTAATTCGAGGAGGTACATGCACCCTTATGTTTAGACCAACATTGTTTATGATAGCCAAATTATGGAAGCTGTCAAGTGTCCATCAATAGATGAATGAATAAGGAAGATATGATACATATATACAATGGAATATTAATCAGTCATTAAAAAGAATGAAATATTACATTTTGCAACAACATGGATAGAGCTAGAGAGTATAATGCTAAGTGAAATAAATCACTCAGAAAGAGACAAATACCATACAGGGCATCTTGTAATATTTTTTCAGGAAAAAACTTTTTTTGAATTATTAGAATATTTTTTGAAATTGTAATCTTATTTTTTATGAAATGCCAAAAAGTTATTATTTTATCTACCATATTTTGAGAGCACAATGATCTCAAAAGAACTCCATGAAAATATTGTCCCTTGGCTGCATGTGGTAAAAGTATGACTTAAATATAAGAATAATGAATTTCTTGGGCTATTTCACATGGTGATTTATTGAATATCTATTGCTTATATAAACTTTTCCATGATTGATAATGATAATGTTCCTGCATTGTAGAGCATAACATTTGTTTTTCCTGTTCAAAAAATATTTTTCCAACTTATTTTCCATGCATGTTATTGACAGTGAGAATGCTAGAGCCACCTTAAATTTATTTTTAACTTTTTATCTAATAAATATGGTATTTGCTATTTAAGCAAATATTTTTAAATTATATCTATTTCCTCCATTAAACTTTAGTTACTTTCTTTCTATATGGAGAATAGATGTGTCTCTAGTATTTAATCCAAAACATACATACTTCACTTAAAGCAAAATACATTTTCTGTCTATAATCCTAGGATTTTATATTAATTTCTTACCCTTAAACCATTCTGTGTTGTACCATTTTTATATATTATCTTTATGCTATTTTCTTACTAAAAGTCTTTCTTGGGGATANTTTTTGAAACCTTGATGATTTTTTTCCTTAACTTCTTGGAAAGGCAATCTTAAAAGGAAGTTTTAAAATACAACATTTATGAACTCCATTTTACATGAAATGTTCTGAAAGCTGTTTTTTTTAAGCAGACCATATATCTACACACACACACACACACACGCGCACACACACACACACATACATGCACACACACACACTCACAATTGTTTTCTGTAAAGCCCAAATAATTAAATAAAGAGCGGCTATGGTTAGAATATTTTACATTTTTAATGGTTGTACTAAATGTTTTCATTCTGTTATGGATACAATATTGCTTTTGATTTAGACTTTAGCATGAAGTTGAAACTCTCTGACACTGGCCCACGTAATTGACCTTTTCTTCTGTAATAAATTTCCTTCAAAATTTTAGGTATCAAATTGGATGATTCTGACAGTATATATGACATATATATTCTGACATATATATACATATATGTAAGATGAATTTATATACACTGAGATCACTGTTCAGACTCTTGAGGTAACTTACACCTATTACCTGATCCCAATCACCCCTAAGCCTAACCAGCAGATTTCAGTGGCACTCTGTATTTGAAAAAAAAAAAAAAAAATCAGTTTAGAGCAA
>NW_027527957.1:4620212-4683708 GCF_008692635.1 Crocuta crocuta
AATGTCGAAAAACTTCTAAGATTGGTTTATTTATTCTTCCCTAGAACCCTGTTACCCAGTTAAAGAGTCTTTGGTCCTGTTAGGAAAGATTAGGAATGAAACTTATAGTATGTGCATATTTTAGTGTGATTGGAAAACTTTTCTGGAGGTCATATAACTTTCTTTTAAGAGGTGATGAATCTGGAGGCACCTGGGTGGCTCAGTTGGTTGAGCATTCGACTTTAGCTCAGGTCAGTATCTCATGGTTCCTGAGTTCAAGCCCCACATGGAGCTCACTTCTGTCAGCCTGTCAGCACAGAACCTGCTTCAGGTCCTCTGTCTCCCTCTCTCTACCTCTCCCCTTCTTGTGCACTCCCCCAAAATAAATAACTATTAAAGAAAGAGGAGATGAATCTGAGAATTTACTCATGTTGGGAATTGAAGGATGGCTTATATCTCTTTGAAAGACCTCTAGTTTTCTCTGTATAAATAAAGTGATCACTAAGTGCATTATCTAATTATTTTAGTTATTAACACCTCAGCATCACTTAACCACAATCACAAATATCTACTTTTTTAAACCTGAGACCTAATTCATCTCTGGAAATTATATGCTACTATTTGGCTTCTTGCAATCTCATAGCCTACCATTTCTAGTAAAGTCAGAGTGGATATCAATGGTAGCATCTTCTGCCTTATTTCATTTTCAGTAGGTAAAAATTCAATGCTAATGCTTTTCTCAAAAGTTTCTCAATAGCATGGTCCAGGTGTCTCTGGGGAGATATTTAACAGTATATAATACGATCACATGATAAATTTCCTCCACCTTCCCATCTCTCTAAGCCAATCTTCTGTGAATAAGCAATAGGGGCACCCTAGGTGGTATAGTCAGGTAAGCTTCTGACTCTTGATTTCAGCCTAGGTCATGATCTCATGGTTTGTGAGTTTGAACCCTGAGTGGGGCTCCGTGCTGACAGCATGATGCCTGTTTAGGTTCTCCCTCTCTCACTCTCACCCTTGCTTTCTCAAAATAAATACCGAAACTTAAAAAATAATCAATAAAATAAGTAATGTTTAGGACTCATCTGAGCCATGCCAGTGGTCTGAAAGGAGGTGCAGAGGTGGAGGAAAAATGAAGACAATTCTGGAGCAGCAGTGGTGGTATCATTAGGAGAAGGAGCAGCTTATGGACATACTGGCCAAAGAGATGCTCACTAAGGAGTTCATAGTCTGGGACCAGAGCAATTCGACCACCACATATGGACCATGCAAGATAGGTATAGGGAAGGCAGTGGGAAACTGCAGGAAATGGATGATAGGATGGGTTAAGAAAGATGAAACTCGGGGCGCCTGGGTGGCTTAGTCGGTTGAGCGTCCGACTTTCGCTTAGGCCATGATCTCGCGGTTCGTGGGTTTGAGCCCCGCTTCGGGCTTTGTGCTGACTGCCAGCTCAGAGCCTGGAGCCTGTTTCAGAGTCTGTCACTCCCTCTCTCTCTGAGTCTCTCTCTCTCTCTCTCTCTCCCAGAAATAAATAAAAAATATTGTAAAAAAAGAAAGAAAGATGAAACTCAATGCCACTTCAGGATCCAGTAAATTTGCCAAATTTTATAGTAGACTCAAATAAATAAAGAAATCCACCAGAAACACCAAAATGAGATCTTTGTGCCAATGTCAGTGGAGTGTGAGGAGCTTCTGAAGGCTAGGGAGAATTCAGGTGAAGAGGCATGAGACATGGTGGGGTTCACAGATGAAAAAGGATGCTGTAGTTACATCAACCTCCATGACTGTTACCTCAAAGACATTAGCTGAAGACCTCGGAAAAGCTGGATTATATCATATACCTATCAATCTTTGACCAGTTATTTGACTTTTCTAAATAAAGGAAGACTACTGAATATAAGAGATACCTGGAGATGATGGTTGCATACCTTTAAGATTATGCAGACTGAGTGAACCCCCTCCAAGTTCAGAAAAGGTTTTGGGATAAGTTTGAGAAGTTCGAGAATGGTACCTTTCCTGGATGGCCAAAAGAGATAGGCAGTGCTCTGACCCATCCTGGA
The DNA here is from genome assembly GCF_008692635.1 of Crocuta crocuta. Taxonomy (NCBI): domain Eukaryota; kingdom Metazoa; phylum Chordata; class Mammalia; order Carnivora; family Hyaenidae; genus Crocuta; species Crocuta crocuta. The sequence goes on from NW_027527957.1 coordinate 4,622,252, forward strand.
GCCCATCTTGACCTATCTGTATTCTCTTCAAGCTTTAGGCTTGAAGTGTGGTGGGACCTAAGATGAGCGAGGCCAGAGGCTACTCGACACCAAAGGAAAGCCCCAGAGTCACTTGACATCTCCTTGTTTGGGAAAAACCCCAAGTCAAAAGGCACCAAATGAGGCACTGAGAGGGACAAAGACACTGCTTTCCTAGAAGCCCCCCATCTATGAATATATAGATTCTTGGGAAACAGTGACATCTCATTCATGAATAAAGTACATCACAAACAGGCAAAGATGGAGAAGAGTGAGAAGTAAAAAGGAAGGGTAGATTGGTAAGAGTGAAAGTGGAGACAAAGAGAATGAGATCATTTCCCACCCACAACACCTGCCTCTGGGCTGGGACGGCAAACACATTCCCCTACTGGTTGTATTAACTTCTTGGTCTAAACTACAACCCTGAGATTTGTGGGAGTTACACCTACCGAAGTCCCGAGGCCTTTTAGCAGCACTGTGCCGATTGGTGTCATGCTCATGGCATGAGGTGCTTGGGCATCCCATACATTGTCCCCTTTGCTAATGTCACACAGATTGAAGATGCTGTCTACCTGTGGGCCGAGCTGAAACTGCGGAATCCATCAGAACAATGGCAGCCCAACACTGAGGAATTATTCGCAGTGGTAATGTTTTGGATAAGAAGACATAGGAGAATCTGAAAAGAGAAGGGCTGCTCTAGTGTTCAAGGATGTATCTCAGCTTTTGGGCTTGCCCAGGCTTACCTAACATCTGCTTTGTCTATTTCTCCCAACCAAATGCATGTAAAGCGTCTGCTACTTACTCTTATCTTCTAGTATGCATCTCGGACAAATCAAGACATGCTGGCAGATTGGAAAGTTGAGATGTGTTTTATCTTTGTTTTATATTAAAAGATCCTGTCAGAAAATATAAAATATTAAAACAAATAAAATAGGTAATGTTTGATACCTCAGCTTCATTAGGGAATTCCATCAGAGTCTATTTGTAGTCAACTAATCAAGCAAGGAGCTGGACAAATTACATATTGATTTATAGTATTTTTGGTATGTGAACTTATGCTGATAAAGCACCACATCTAAAATTATGTATTCCCTTTCCTGTTCCTTTATCCTGCCTTCTGAAAATTGGTAAAATTTCTGCATATGTGAAGGTTATTACAAACATTAGATGAGTTAATATTTGTTTGTTTGTTTTTTCAGGTTTATTTATTTATTTTGAGAGAGAGAGAACCAGCGGGGGAGGTGCGAGACAGAAGGGGACAGGGTATCCTACGCATGGCCCATGCTGACAGCAGAGAGCCCAGTGAGGGCTCTAACTCATGAACTGTGAGATCATGACCTGAGCCAAAGTCAGACGCTTAACTGACTGAGTGACCGAGGTACCCCAGCTGAGTCAATATTGGTAAAGCTCTGATAAAATTGCCTGTCATATTATTGCTAGGTAACTGTTTGCTAAACAAAAATTTTTAGAGGATATAAAACTCCTTTAGCAACTGACTTCTTTTGCTCTTTGTCCTTTTGATCTCACATTTTTCCTGGGTGCTTTTCTAACTCTTTCTTTCAATTAAACACATTCACAGTTAGGAAAAAAAATAACCTGAAGCTCTCTCTGGAAAAAAGATTATGAAAATGCTATTCTTTTATTCATTTAACATTTTCTTACAACTATTATGAGCCTGTAACAAAGTTATAAACAAATACAAAGTCTTGTCTTTCAGGAACTTCAGAAGAAAGGATCAAATTAGGACACAACACAATAAACACTAAATAATAACAGTAAAAATGATCAAGAAAAATGACATTTGTATCTTTGAAGAAAATATCAAGAACAGATTTATACTGAATATGACATTTACCCTAGGTTTTTAGTGAGAAGAATATATTAAATGAGAAGTGTTAGACAATGCAATGTGACTAGAGCATGTATTGCATAAGAATGTGTAGAAATTAGTGAACTGAAACCAAATTGAATATTCTTTGAATATATTAATACTTCCCATGTAGTGCCTATGATACCAATTTTTATTACATACATATATATATAATCAGCAGCAAGTAATGGAAACTAAACTTTTAGTCAACTAGACTGATAAGAGGTTTATTTTATATCTCACATCACAGTACAAATATATGGAAGCCGGAATTGGTTGCTGTCAAAAATCTTTTTAATAAACCAGTTTATTTTTATTTTTCTATTTTGTCAATCTTAGAATATGGACTTTCTGCTTCATTCGTGTTGTCTTGCAATGTACTGAAGTCTGCTAAATCTACTGATTCTTTTTTTTTATTTTTTAACGTTTATTCACTTTTGAGAGAGAAAGACACACAGAGTGGGAGCGAGGGAGGGGCAAAGAGAGAGAGAGGGAGACACAGAATCCGAAAGCAGGCTCCGAGCTGTCAGCATAGAGCCTGACACCAAGCTTGAACTATGGAGCTACAAGATCATGACCTGAGCCAAAGTCAGACACTTAACTGACTGAGCAACACAGGCACCCCAAAATCTATAGATTCTTAATCCAAGAAAGACAGAAAAGAGCGCATAAGAACAGCACCAGATACATGTATAACTTTTTATAAAATATGATTATCAGTAAGATAGTTTTTATTCCTCCCTGCCTTTAATTTAAAACCATAGTGTTGATTCAACCCCAAGTTATCTTACTAATGTTTCCCCAATTACTTGGCAGTATTCCACTTAGATTTCATTGGCTAAAACAGAATAGACATCGCTAGCTACAGAGATTCTTGGTAAATCATTATTCAGCTGAGCACACTGTTGTCCCAACAAACATAGGAAGAAAGGAGTGGGTATTGGATAAGAATTGTCATGCTATACGTCAATTAGAATTAGATTAGAAATAGATTTGTTAACAAATCTATGAGCTTGATGACAATACCAAAAGTGATTTTCTCTCAATAAGACAGTTTCCTTGTCTTCTAATGAATGCTTCCTTTGACTTCAGGACTCTACCTTCAATTATGGATTATAACAGTTTGCTTAATATGTGAGACTCACTGCTCTGTAATTCAAAGGATTCAAGTTAAATCTTGTATTAGAGACAGAGACAATATTGATGAATTGTCCATCCTTTAGCTCAATGTGCATCCCAAATGCCAGGCTATGAATTTAAAACAACAGGCATTCAATTTCCATTAAATTATTAAAAAATTCTTGACTGTGCCATAACATCTCCACTACATATTTATTTATCATTTACTAATCCAATCTATTATATTTGTAGCTGTGTTTGTTATCGGTTTCCAAATGCCTCTTTCAGCAATAAAAAGCAAGGTTAAAACTTCTCATCCATTGTTTTACATTTTTCAAAAAATCTTGTACATTTGTCAGTCATAAAAATAATCCTTTAGAAAATACCTCCCAATATTTATATCACTCAGTTATCAGTGAAATGTCTTCAGCATTAGAAACACATGTAAAATACCTGGACTGTAATTTATATGCTTGTACTTACATTGAAATAATGTATATCTTACAAAACAAAGTTAGAATAAAAAATAATAAAATCTCCATACTATGCTTATACATGCTAATGAAGTTTATCACTATTAAGAAGAATGCAAGTTTTTAAATAGCCTTTCTTCCAAAATTAAATTTTTATTGCTTTATTGTTAAATATATAGTCACTATTTTTCCCTTGTCACGAGCAGACAAAGAGAATGTACACATAAGTACAGAACCTCAGGTCTTCATTTACTTGTTGTGTTTTCATTCTTACTGTTATTAATAATTATTTCTTGAAAACATCATTTTCAATTTATGGAAAAACAATATAATATAATCTACATATCCATGTTACCACTGACAGATAAACTGTAATTTTTCAGGTATCTCTGAAATCTATGAGAAAATAAATAAGAATGATAATGACAACCACTTTTTACTGAAGAATTAGTTATTTTTATAGATAGATGCTAGATTAAGATATAGATTATAATAAGAGTACATAAGTGGATACATAGGTGTAAATAAATATATGTTTTGGTTATTGTGATTAACTAATAATAAGCTGGACTTGCTCTTTTTTTAATCCATGTAGAAAAAAAATAGAAATTTAAATAATTTTTTTGCTACTTCTTCTGTGGACTGATTGTCTTTTTCACGCCTGAGGATACACAACCACATTTGGCGAGACCACTCTTCCAGCTGGAGCCATTATTAAAAATTGATATTAGTCATCTTTCATTCTCTTGGAAGATTTCATTCTTTAACCTATGTAGTATACATTATATATTTTGCCCATTTATAGGAACAACTAGCATGTGCCCTTAGCTCCTCTGTTGCCACAGCTTTCTTCACGTGAAATTGGGCCAACTCAAACAATTTCCAAATATCTTTGTATTTATTTAAGTTACTATATTGTTTGTCCTCTTAATTAAATTTCACACATTTGATCATTCTTTATTCTTGTTGTATTATAGCATCTTGACTCCTCTTAAACAATAATCATTGAATCTTCACTGCCATCCTTTTTATTTTTCCTTTCCTTGTAAATAATAGGGAAAAAAACTCAGAATCAGTCCGTAGTGTAATTTAAACATATAGTTTCTCATTTGGAAATACCATTTTAAGTGAGTTTTTTTTTAATGAAAGATTATCCATCTTTCATATGACTCCACTATTCAGATCTGTATTCATGGATAACATTCCATTTGTCTGGATTTTTTTTTTCCACAATGCCTTGAGACATGAACAATGCGGAGATAATTATGAAATAAATTAGTACCCTGAGAAAATTAATTTCAATAATGTAGCAAAGCAGAAGCTAGAATGCAATGAGTTAGGAATTTGAAAGTAGTTGATGAATAGAAGGAAGAATATGAAGAATGACGTTCTAAGTGGTTTTACAATGGACTAGGAGAGTCTGTTATTGTCAAAGCATAACAGAAGAGGTGGTTTTGGATTCTGATAGGCAGAACAATTGAAGCAGAGATCATTTTAGGTAAAACATGAGGTCACTAAGTACTGAGGCGGTGGGAAGAATAAGATCATTAAAACCTGTGGTGATGGACTGGAATGTCTAATTAGCTTTCTTAGAAATAAAGGATAAACAGTCTATATGAAGGTTAAGCCAACTGAAGAGAGGCAAAGATTGTTACTGTTAATGGTGGTAGTAACTATGAGGCTGTCATTAATAGAAGGGTATGTAAAAGGAGAGGCTTCCTAAAGCAGGGCAGGGTGTTATTTAAAGAGGGTAATCAATATATTTGTTAGTGCAGTACTTAAAAAAAAACACTATATATAGAAAATCATTTTAGCACATTTTTGAAGTTCCATTTTATACTATTAACAACTTATCAATGTTAATTGTCTTTGAAAAAGGTTTTATAACTTTCTGTAAGTACAACCCTGATGGATTTGTGAGCAAGACAAATGATTGGCATGTTTCATACAGCTGCCTTTGTCTTAATAAACACATGTTCTTTTCAAAGTGTTAGAATGTGTAATACTTTAACATGCCCATATTTTAAGAACTGTCCTATCCTTTTTTCAAATTGTAGATACAAAAACGAAGTTCTGGTCTTTATATCTACCTGAATAGCATTATGGTCATAGCACCAGAGTTTGTTGTTTGATGTTAGGAATTAAGTATATGTTAAACTTCATGTTCTTTGAATATAAACCAAGAATAATAATATGGTATTTGTATTAACTGAAATGAGTTAATATATGTAAATATATGTTGAAATTCTAATGGGCTAGCATATTTTATGACATAGAATATTGAATTAGAAATGATAATGTAATGTCTTCAATGTTCAGTTTTATATTTTATTTTCTTATTCCCTTGAAATTAAAATTGAAATTTTGTTTATTTTGTTATACCTCAAAATCCTGAGGTATCACCATATTTCTCCTGGCATCCTTGTGTTTCTATGACTAAGTCTTGTAAATAATAATCTTAACAGCATTCATTGCTTGCTTATTATTTTTTTAATAGCTACTATTAAATGGTTATTTATTGAATGGTTACTGTATTCAAGAGACTGGGCTAGAGTAAGAACTCACCAAATTGTGGTAGGACTCATTCTCAATTTTTAGAAGCATTTAGAAGCATTTAACAAGTAATTTCTTTAACATTTAATATGTAGCAATGAGTGAGAAGTGAAAGATTTCGCTCCCAGGGAAAGTTGTTATGATCACAAATGTCCTCTAACTTTTCCCATTACTAAAATTCTCAGTCATAATGAGCCATTAATAATATGCAATCTTTTTTTAAAAAATTTTTTAATGTATTTTGAGAGATTGAGAGTACACACAGGGAGGGCAGAGAGAGAGAGAGAGAGAGAGAGAGAGAGAGAGAGAGNTAAAATTCTCAGTCATAATGAGCCATTAATAATATGCAATCTTTTTTTTAAGTTTTTTTTAAATGTATTTTGAGAGATTGAGAGTACACACAGGGAGGGCAGAGAGAGAGAGAGAGAGAGAGAGTCCTAAGCAGGCTCCACACTGTCAGTGCAGAGCCTGATGCAGGGCTTAATCCTATGAACCATGAGATTATTACCTGAGCCCGAATCAAGAGTCAGGTGCTTAACTGATTGAGCCATTCAGGCACCCTTCAACAATGCAATGAGTAATCTTAAAGCTGGTAATAGGTATGAAAAAAGCTGAAAGTTTAAGAAAGTTTAAATTGTCACCTTGTATAACAACAGGGAATGCATAGATTAGAAATGGCAAGTTACAAAGGTGATGGGTCTAAAATAGGTGCTGGGTGAAATATACACACAGCAATGCAGTGTATCAGCTTAAAGCAAGACGGGGGAACTGTTATGCATACTTGGCAAATTGACCATTTGATTAATATGGTACATTCCTCACTCACCCTGATAATATTCTTTGTCTGGAGGTCTATTCTGAAATAAATAATGATGACTTCTTTTGGTTAGTGTTTATATGATATGTATCTTTCTTTCCTTTTCATTTATCTATAACTTGATACTTAAAAAGTTTTCCTTGATGAACAAGGTCTTTTTTTTTTAATCCAATTTGACCGACTCTGCCTCTTAATAGTGACATTTAGTCTATTAACATTTAATTTAGTTGTAAATATGATTGAGATTACATATACCATCTTGTTCTTTGTTTTACTTTTCTCTATCCTTGTACATGTTTGTTTTGTTGCCTTTTATCTACACTAGTGCATCATTATTTAAAAGGTTTTTTTCAATTGTTTACGCTAGGTTTTACAATATATCTCTATAATTTATCAGTCTAACTAAAAATAGGATACCACTTAACTTGTAGTAGAAGATATTGTACTATCACTTCATCTCTCACATCCTCACACATGCTGTCATTCCCACATTACGTTGCTAAGATTTTTAACTATATTATGTTTCTACTATTTTGGTTTAAATAGTATATTATCTTTTTNTTTTGAGAAGTATGCTGGTGCAATTTTGATTGGAATTATCTTTTAAAGATATCAGAATTAAATGAAATGGTTCTTTTATATCTACCATTATTTTCTTCAAATTTTCACTTGCTTTCTTTATTTATGTAGAACCACATTTCCATTTATTTTAATTTTCCTTCTGTCTAATAAGCTTTGTTTAAAATGTTCCCATTATGGGTTTACTCGCAATGGATTTTCCAGTTTTTCTTCTCTGAAAAAACTCATATTTTGCCATGATTTTGAAAGATACTTTATGTGACTATTTAATTCTGGGTTCATAATTTTTACTTTTAGTGTGTTAAAGGAGCCCTTCTATTGTCTTCTGGCTTCCAAAATTTCATATGAAAAGTTGCTGTTCTCTCAGATTTGTTGCTCTGTGTATAAAGTTTCTTTTTTTCTTTTGACTGCTTATAACACTTTTTTTTCTTATATTTAGTTTTTAGCAGCTTGACTGGTGTGATTTTTTAAAAATATATTCCTTGTTTGGGGTCCTTGAGACTCATATCCATACTTTGCTGTCCTGTACTGAATTTGGAAACCTTATAGGCATCATTTCTTCTTTACTTTTATACTTCTTTCCTTCCCTTCTCTATTTGGCACACAAATATAGGTAGTTCCTGGATTTCTTGTTCTCCTTCTGCATGCTTTTGTGCCTTTGTTTTAAAGTTTGCCGTTAATCTCTGTTGATTTCTTCTATTTAACATTTAATCCCTAGTTATAATTGCTAATGTTTCACTGAAACTTTCCAACTGTCCACAACTGTTTCCAACTTTTTCACTAGATTTTTTAACATCTTAATCATGACTATAGAAGTTAAAAAGTTTTTCTGATATACCTAACACCCAGTGAATCTCTGGTGCTACCTTCTGACTTACGTAGGGTCTGAAGACCTGGAGGGTTTTTCTCTCTCTTTTCATGCACTTGTCCCTTCTCCAGTGGCACACTTTTTTTCCCCCTTCTATTTCTAATTTTCTGAATTATCCCCTCCAGCTCAGTTTTAGGAAATCCTTGTGTGCCTGTGTGTTGGCTTGGAACTTTGTCAGTGTGGCTGTACATCCTCCAGAACCCTGGAACATTATATCTGCCTCATGTCTGTGGAGATCCCATGTGGGATTGGGTGTCCTGCCCCTTTCCTAGTGGTAACAGACTTCTGATTTATATCAGTACAAAGTGATTGGTCTGATTGGTTTTACTGCTGCTGCTGCTGAGTCAGACAGCTTTTTTTTATTTCTAATCTTCCCAGAGAATCTTTGCTTTGAAGTTTTCTGTTCCTCTCAAGTGCTAAGTGCCTTACTAGTTGGTTATTTGCTGAAAGACCTGTGGTGAGGTAAGGGTCTTCCCGTCCTTCAACAGCAGATGGCTTTTTGCTTCTCCCCCTCCCCCAGCAGGAGCGTATCTTTGTAAGAGATCCAGGACTGGAGTGTTTCTTGTTTTACCAACAGTGGAATATGGCTTTGTGATCACATGAGAGAAGCAGCTATGGAGTAGACAGGGTTCTGTTTCAATGTTCCACAATGGGTGGCTCTCAGGTCTCTTGCCCTTTCCTTAACCCGATTTGGGAGTTCACAGTCAAGGCTTTTGTGGAGGTAGCTGCTGGGTGAGTGTGGACTCCATATATGTCTGTGGCTCTCAGCTATTCTATACTGTCTCACCGTCACACACACTCACGCTTTAAGATGTGTAAAACCTTGATTGTTTCCTCCTTTTGTTTTCTTGGCAAAGTTTGGTGCCACTCTAACAAAAGAGAAAACTTTCACTTACCCATGTCTTGGAATCTAGTTAGAATGGCTTTCTTCAGACCATCCTTCCCTAACTTGATCCTCAAAGTTGAACATACCACACCTGAGCATGATTCTTGTGTTTAAAGTGATTCATTTTTCAGTTCCTAAAATTAAGCCTAGTGTTTCACATAGTTTTCAAGAGAAGAATAATATTTTCTAATATCAAAACTGATTAGGTGTTGGATTCCTGAGAGGAAATATACAGAGAGATTGTTCAAGGGTAATTTGACTGTGGTATTTGCATAACTTGCTGACTTTATAATTTGACCCTTATATAAATGTCAAATGTACTGTATAATTTTGGGCTGTATATTATATTAACCTGTATCTTTTGAAAGTGAAACCTAAACAAAGTCCAGAATTATACTTACATGGGTTCACAACACAATAATGGTTTTTCCTAAGCAAAACATTGAGAATGAAAACAAAATTTCAAGTCTTACTTCAGCCATTAATTTTTTCTCTGACCTTGAAGAGGTAATTTAATTCCAATTTTCTTTTCATGTAAATATTAGGGTGCTCCATCTCTCTTTAAAAAATCATGTCAATTAAGTAAGCAATGGTTTAGATCCTTCCAGGTGTACGAACTACTCCCCGAGTGTAAATTACACTGTACTAACTGCATTAAGCCACCAGTGCTTGAAATTCAGTGAATTACTGCTCTACTGCACTAAATGTTCCCCTAATGACTTGAAAGAGTCAATGTACTTTTTAAATTTTCCAGCTTAAATACTAGGGTTTTGTAATGTTCTTTACAAAAGTTGAAGAGAAGTAATATACTATATATGGCATATTTTGTCACTACTAGTAGAAAAACAAAGCTGACAGGAAGCTTGAAAACTAATTAGATTTTACAATACACCCACTGCTTTTAATTTATGAGATGTACTTTAAATGGAAAAAAAAACACGCAAGTTAAGGATACTATTTAAATTCATCATGCTGAACAGAATTTCTGAAGCATAAAGCAAAGGGTGTCCCAAAACACTCGGTAGCATAATACCTGTCAAAATACTTGCTAATTAGTAAAATCTAAGAGCAGTTCATAGTGAATGTTGTTATCCATACTTGCAAACTGAGTACATTTTAAGGTCTTGAAACATCACTCTGCGTTATCTTCGGATAGCATTTCCTTGAGCTCTTTATTATGTACTGAAATGTGTTGCAGTGTTAGATAAATATGCCTACATGGTTAGCTGTTCAATAGTATTTTTTTCTCAATTTGATCATAAGAATTTGTTGTTATACCTGCGTTTCCATGTTAATTAATTTCCAAATCTCTTGGTGTAATTAAAGATATTACTAATTGAATGCAATTTGGTATATCATTAGTCCTTCACCTGAGTTTTGCCATATTTTGTGAATATATTATTTTGGTATCACTTTCTCTAGATCTGAGAGCACCCAGAGATTGTGTTACTAACTTGTTTTTCCCTCCCTTCTACTCATGTTTCTCTACTCTTGTGATAAACCTTCGCCTCCGATCAATTGCTTCACAACCAAAATCTCTTATCTCTTCCTCAGCCCTACAAATATCCGGAATAAATTTACATTTTTATACATACCTGTCTTATAATCAAGTGTTAAAAATAAAAATAAAGAAAAGCATCTAGGTGGCACAGTTGGTTAAGCATCCGACTCTTGATTTCTGCTCAGGTCATGATCTTGTAGTTTCATGAGATCGAGCCCCACCACAGGCTCTGCCCTGGCAGCATGGAGCCTGCCTAAGATTCTCTGTCTCCCTCTCTCTCTGCCCCTTCCCACTCTCGCTGTCTCCAACCCTCTCAAAATAAATAAATAAAGATAAAAAAATAGAAATAATTAAATCTTGACTACTAGGACATTTTGTGCTCTTGGCTTGTCTCTCGGATATTCTGTCCTTCAGTCATATTTGACTTGATTTCAAGTGTTATATATTTTATAATCTAAATAATATATGTTTGGATGTTATTTGGAATCTTATTTCCAAGGGAATTGGCACAACTTTCTGTTTCCCTTTATAAAGACCGAATCTGAGAGATCTATGGAAGGAATGATCATAGCACACAAGAAATAGCAGAGAACTATAAAAAATATTGAATGTAAGGAAACTTGGTTTTATATTATTCTCACGTTTTTATGTTTGTCTGTGCATATTATGGAGGATGAACATTTGGGTTGGTTCCATTATAATTAACATAGTAAATACCGGTCCATTTTGCATATCTGTTTATACATCATTAACAATCAGCTTTTAGGTACAAATTTATCTACAATTATTGTCTACCAACTCCAAACCCACCTCTTATACTCGATGATGTAAAAGCTGGAACTAGCAAACTATATTACTCGTATATCTTTGACAGTTTGAGGCTTATTGCATTTTTCCAGTAGAGACCCTATAGGGAACATAGGAAGACAGGAAGGAGAATGACGCCTTTCCCTATATTCTGACCAGAATCACCTACCTAAATTAAAAGCTCACTCCAGCACCAGCAGGTGGAGCCAGATTCTCCTGACAGTTCCTGAAGCAGCTCCATTGACACTAGAAATATTCCTTCCTGAGAGATCTGAGCAAGGGCATTTCACAGTACTCTTCTGAAGTCTTGAGATACAAGAATATGTGAGTGATCCATTCCTCAAATATAATGCAAAGAATCCCTTATTCAATCTCCTGAATTCTGGAAACCCAACCTCTCCCCTTTTGTTTTCCTGTCCTTACGTTGATAATGCTTCCCGCGTTCATATTCTCTGACTTCATGTTTTTTGCTCTTATTTTTTACACTTCTTGCCTCTGTAAACAGTTCTCGATTATCAATCCATTATTTTAAATAATTAGTAAGATTCTTGTTTTCTTTTTAATGTTTTATTTATTTCTAGGGGAGAGAGAGAGACAGCGTGAGCAGGGGAGGGTCAGAGAGACAGGGAGTCACAGACTGAAACAGGCTCCAGGCTCTGAGCTGGCAGTCAGCACAGAGCCCGACGCGGGGCTCGAACCCATGAACCGCGAGATCATGACCTAAGCGAAAGTCGGTCGCTAAACTGACTAAGCCACCCAGGTGCCCCTGTAAGATTCTTGTTTTATTGGATAGTCTCTGACTGATAAAAGATATTTAAGATCCTGACTAGAAATTGCAAAATTAATTTCCAAAAAGCTTTTGGCAGTTTTATATTAATGAAATTAACACATGAATGTCCACTTTTCTTTATGTCTTTTTACTCATTTATGTAGTTTTAAAATATTTATTAATGTTCAGAATTACAAAAGAGAGATTATTTTACTTTAATTCATATTTATTTCATTAAAAATGACTTGTTATTGACATAAAACCTGTTGCTGGGGCGCATGGGTGGCTCAGTCAGTTAAGTGTCAGACTTCAGCTCAGATCATGATCTCACAATTTGTGGGTTCAAGCCCTGCATCAGGCTCTGTGCTGACAGCTAGCTCAGAGCCTGGAGCCTGCTTCAGATTCTGTGTCTCCCTCTCTCTCTGTCCCTACCCTGCTTACGCTGTCTGTCTCTCTCTCTCTCTGAAAAATAAATAAAACATAAAAAAAAATTAAAATTTAAGTTCACAGACCTTATCCATTTAAAGAATTTTAAAGTGAAGTGCTTCGAATAGGTTTTGGCTGGCAATATTCAGATCCAGTTTTTGAACCACAATTCTCACACAAACCAAGTATTTTGATTTTCTGCATCTCTTTCTAACAGTGAGATGAGATGAAGTACTTTATTTTTCTGTTTTACAGTCTAGAGATCAAAATTCTAGGTGATTCTTATAATTATTAAATTTTTCTACCTACAAATACAAATGTACTAGAATAGAAACTTAGCTTTGAGAGGCAAGGTGGCTGAGTCTGTTAAGCATCTGACTCTTGATTTTGGCTCAGGTCATGATCTCATGGTTTGTGAGATCAAGCCTAACATAGGGCTCCCGGCTAAAGGCACGGATTCTCTCTCTCCTTTTCTCTCTGCTTCTGCCGCACTCATGCCACACACCCCTAAAATAAATAAATAAACTTAAAATAACGACTAGCTTTGAGACACTTCAGTGTACCTACAGGTATGACTCACAATTTATTTTTAAAAAACAATTAGAACAAATAATATAAAGTATAAGATAATTAATGTGTTTCTTCCTGCTTAAACAAATCCTGTCAACAGAGGTATATGGATTCATCCATATATAATCATTTTCTCTTATTTCAAGTGAAATAACTGTGTATCACCTATATCTTTCAGCCTTCAGTGTTTATTCTTCCTATTTAAATCCTTAATGTTTTAGTCATTTTTTTTTTTTACTAAAATAACCTAAATGAAAAAAATGTATTTGCTGTTCTGGGATCATTGTATTTTTTTCAATATATCTAAAGATGGTTTAATTTTTTACATTTATTTATTTATTTTGAGAGAGAAAAGAGAGAGAGGGAGAGACAGAGAGAAGGACAATGAGAATCCCAAGCAGGCTAAGCACTGTCAGCACAGAGCCTGTACCATGAGATCATGACCTGATCTGACATCAACAGTCAGACACTTAACTGACTGACCCACCCAGGAACCCCCAGTAGTTTCAATTTTAAGTAAACTTTTCATTTTAGAATAGTTTTAGACTTGCATGAAAGTCTTAAAAATAGTAATGAGAGTTCGCATGTACCCTGCAACCAGTTTGCCCTTTTATTAACATCTTAACATTCGAATGGTACACTTGTCACAATTAATGAACTGATACATTGATTTGGCTAAATTCATACTTTATTCAGATTTCTTTAGTTTCTTTATAAGGTCCATTTTAAGATTCCAAGATCCCAACCAGATTATGATATTACGTTTAGCTGCCATGTTTCCTTAGGCCCCTCTTGGCTATGACAGTTTCCCAGACTTCCTTGTTATTGACGGTGTTGGCTGCTTGAGGACTTCTGGCCAGTTATTTTGTTGGATGCCTTTCTGAATTTGTCTGTTTTTTTTTTTTTTTATGATTAGAGTAAGAGTTATGGATTTGGGGAAGGAAGATCACAGAGGCAAAGTGCAATTCTCATCATATCATATCAAAAATACACACCATCAACATGACTTATCACTGTTGATGTTAACCATGATCACTTGGCTGAGATAGTGTTGTTAAATTTCTCCACTGCAAATTTACTACCATGCTTGTCTTCATATTTTACTCTTTGGAAGGAAGTCACTGTGCACAAACCACACATAAGGAATAGGGATTTACATCCTTCTTCTCTGAGTGCATATAATCTACATGAATTATTTGGTATTTCCCTAAATGAGAGATTTCTCTATCATACTCTATTTGCTTATTTTCTTCAGTCATTTATTTATATGAGCATGGAATCATAGATACTTATTTTATATGTTGGGCTATAATCCAAGCTACTTTACTTATTTTATGTTCAAATCATTCCAGTTTTTGCCACTGAAAGCATTTTCATTTGTTTCCTGTATCCCCTTGACATATGATGATCACTGAGTTTTTAATTGGCATTTATTTACATTCTGGCACTACCAGACTTCAGGGTCATCTTGCTTTTCACCTGCTTCACTCTTAGAATCAGCTATTTCTCCAAGAAGTCTTGTTACTTAGATTGGAGAATGGTGTTAGAAGATTAGAGGACTAGATACGTTCATTCCTAATGGGATGACCTGTCTTCTAAGTCCTCTAAACTGAGAATAGAAGGAAATATACATGTGCATAGTACCCAGTATATATACATGTATCTATAAATATGTCTCTGTGTATCCCTTTCTGTCTATATTAAGGTAGATATGAGTTTATGTTGACACCTCCATCTCTATCTCATTAAAATATGTACTATTCTACTAGTCTCTTTTGCTTAAATGTAAATTTTCATTACAAGAGTGAAAAATCTGCCCCCCCACTCTCCTTCATGCATCAGTTAATTGTTCAATTTGAGTGTTCATGCATAACAGGTTTAGAATTATCCACCTGTCAGCCATGAAACAGAAATAAAAAACATTATCAATATGAGTGTAATGCTTATGTTCAATTCTTTTGCTTTAGTCTATGCTCACCGTCATTGTCCATTGTTACTTAAGTCCACACATTTCCCCCACCCACTTTAGTGAGGCTCTTTCTACATTATTATTAAGTTAGATTCTGTTGTCACAGTCTACATTCACTCCTGGAATCCCTCAACTTTCTAAAGGATTTTTTTTTTCAGTTGTAAACATTAGGGATCCCTCTTTATGCACTAAATTTCCATTTGTTTTACAAATGCAGTGTTCCTGATCCAACATACCTATCCCACAGAACAATTTCAGCAGCCTCAAAAATTCCCTGTGCTTTACTTGTTTTATCTTTTGCATCATCCCCAGGGTTCTTAGATGTTCTGTTTTCTTTGTTTCCCCAGTCTTGGTTTGCAAACCCCTTGGGAGCTAGCTCCCCAGCTACAATCTGACATGGGCCATCTTATGGGGCGAGAAAGAAGAAGTGAAAGAAGAGGCAAACCACTCCAAATCGATAGGTGGCAGGTTTAATAAGCAAGGGAAATTACCAATGAGGCTTGTGTTCAGTGGGTATGAGATGAGCACCCACCAACAAAAATTAACATTGGCTAATGAAACAATAGAAATTTTAATTAAATAATTTAGGGAGTTCACAATCCTTGAGGGGAAAAACAGCCCTGAGACATGGTTAGAAAAATGCAGTGCAGGTTGGAATCAAACACATACATAAATCCTTACTAGGAATGAATCCTAGGGAGATACCCATATTGGGAGGAATGAACTTCATGTGCCTTTGCTGCCATTCTGCTTCTGCAGTTCTTGAAAACAAGAAGCCTGATGGTAGCAGAGACCACTACCAGCATTCACGTGTTCCTTAAAGACACCAGATCTCAAATCAAGTGTAAAATGAGTCTGTACTAATTTCCTGTCACTGCTCTAACAAATGAGGATAAGATTCATGATTTAAATCATCCGAAATTGAGGCACCTGGGTGGCTCAGTCGGTTGAGAGTCTGACTCTTGATTTCGGCTCCTCTCATGATCCCAGGGTTTGGGGATTTACCCCATGTCCGGCTCCATGCTGAGGATGGAGACTGCTTAAGATTTTCTCTTTTGTCCCTGCTCCTCTCTCTTGCTTTCTCTCTTTCTTTCTTGAGAATAAAAACAAAGAAACAAACAAACAAATAAATAAAATAGATGATTAAAAAAATAAGACAACAGAAATTTATTCTCTCACAGTTCTGAAGGTCCAAAGTCAGAAATTAGTATCACTGGGTCCAAATCAAAGTGTCAGCAGAGCTGTGCTCCCTCCAGAGACTCCAGGGAATACTTGTGGATCTTGGCTTTTCCAACTTCTGGTGGCTGCTGGCAATCCTTGACTTGTGTTTACATCACTCCAATCTCTGCTTCTGGGTTCATAAGGCCTCTTATTCTGTCTGTGTCAAATATCTCTCTGCCTCTCTCTTAAAAGTACACCTTTTAAGAAACAAATAATGATAATAGACAAATAATTCGAGATAATAGTGCCATCTCAATATCTAACTTAATCACGTCTGCAACATCTTTGCCATATTAGGTAACAATTACAAGTCTAAGGATTGGGGATGAAAATTTTTAGGGGATCATTTTTAAGCCTATCACAGCAGCTGAGTGTTTGAACCCATGTTACAGAACACATACTACATTAAGCACATGTAGAAATGTGGTTCATATTGTAGATAACTAGACAACAAAATATAGTTGCATTTTACCAATTATAATTTGGGCTCCTCACAAGATCATTTCTATTTGCCTAAATATAACAGTGTAATTAAAATAAATCATACAATATTAAAATTCAGACTTAGAAAACATTGAATAGGTATCTTTAAAATTAAACTCAGTTAAGAAAGCCAAAGCGAAAGAAATATGCTGGGTGTTCCTTAAGCATTTGCCCTTAAACTAAGCTATGCATTATAAGCTATAGCAATTTCTCAAGTTACATGGTTAGGTTTCTGATTATTTGGATTGGACAGATTATCAAACTCAGTTAAGATGACAGTAGGGTCAACTCTTCGAAGTAGAGCTGTACTGGCTATATAATCAAGCCCCTGATAGACCCATGCTTATGAATTGCAAAACTAAACCTGGACAGGATCCAAATAAAAAGCCAGTAAGTTAACTGCCTGTTAAAACATAGCATAACACTTTTGAAAAATAGACAACACAATCCGGTAACTCAAAAACATAATCTAATCTTTCAACAACCTGGCACCAAACCGCAGCAAACAGACAAACAAATAAAACTTGTCCAACATATGAGAAGCAGGAAAATGTGATTTGTATGGAGGACAAGCACAAATTAGTATAAACAGACCTAGACCTGACACACATACTGGAATTAGTAGCCAGAGACCTGTAAGTATGTTACAATTGTGGTGTTATTGTATGATCTGTAATCAGAATTACTGTATACATGTGCAAGGACTAAAATGAAACTCTGGCACTCTGAGAAAATAGATGAGAAATCTTAAGAAAAATCACAATTTTAGTATATGAAACTCATGCTGCCTTCTGCCATCTCTTATGTAAATATTTATTTTGGGTAGTGAGGAATTTAATTCTGATATGTTTAGGTGTGTTTTCTTTTGTCTCTTTCCTGTTTGGCTTTGGTTGTGGTTCTTGAATCTATAGTGTTTTGTTTTTAATTTGGAATATGAGTCTTTTTATTGTCTACAAGTATTTCTTTCTGCATTCATTACTCTTTCTTATCCCTTTCTAACTCAATTTCAAAGTTTGTGAAACTTCTTATAATTGTTCTGCTAGTTACTTTCATTTTGTCCACTTTTTTCTACTGTGCCTTTTTCTCCATGCTTCAATTGATACTGTTTCTATTACTTTGGTTTCAAATTCAACAATCTTTTATTCTGTAGTACCCAGATTGCTGAAAGGACATCTGCTGATTATTTTACTTCAGGTATTCTATTATTTAGTTAAAAATATGAAATTATACCAAGTGTGTTTTCTGGTCATAGCAGAAATTAATTAGAAAAGACTATGGAATTGTATGGCCGTTACCGGGAGCAATTGATAGGTTCAAGAAAGACAATAAAGGCCAACAGTGATTAATCAGCCTTGTGGTTAAATGAGAAAACCAGAGATTGCCTCAGCAACAAATAAAGTGATTTTTATCTGCAGCAGAGGGCAAGAAAGGCTGCAGAGACCAGGATTCGGGACTAAAACTAATCAAGGGTAGATGAATGTCATGTAAGTTTTAATTCCAACTTTAGCAATCCTGCTATGCCAAGGCCAGCCAGGGCTGACACTAGGAGGAGCAGAATCTGGGTATATAAGAATCATCTGGCAAGATAAATTCAAAGACTTTGGACTTAAGATTTCCCTGAAATATTCTTTGGACTATGAAAATGCCTCTCCTTTCTACTAAAGGCTGGTACCCTTCTTTTGCTTGGACATAGTATCAGCAATATCCACTTGGCTCAGTAACACAGTACTCCCCTGCTGCTGGTCCTCATTTCTTGCCTCCTCCGAGTTTTGGTGCTGACACTTGCATTAGTACGGGTAGCACGTTGCACATTTTTGAAGAGTTCCTTACCATTTTCCAAGAGACACAGAAAGGTTTAGGTTTTCAAATAAACCAGGAATAGATAGCGTTCTTGTTTGTGGGTAAGGAGATCTGCCACTTGGGCTGTATTTCTTACAGTTGTAATGGATTAATAGTATCTTGATGGTACAGATTATCACGAGAAGTTTGTGTGAGGCTCCCAAAGAAAATGTACATTAGAGATCTGGAGCAAGGCTTTGATTTTTACAATAATGAGTTGCCATTTGACAAATGGCTCTGTTGCTACTTTTAGGTCTTAGTAGGAATGAAGCATTAGACTTAAGATATTAAGAGTGATCATGTGGTCCAAAGTGTACATCAAGAGTTAATTTCAATATGACTCACCAAGCCATGATCTCAGCTACATCTGGCAGCAATGTACTTTAATTTGGAAATAGAACTTTTAAGTTAACACACAAGCAGACACACTGACACCTATGTCATTGGGTCTATCAGCTCCGTTTTCACTTCTCTTTCAACTTTACATTTGACCACACAACAGTGTCTCTTTTGAACAAACTAAGGAATGAACAAAAAAGCAGAGACTAGTCTATGATGGATTGACTTGATATTTGGGTACAGACCAAGAGAATATACTTACTAATACTGGGGTATACCTAAATGGCAGTGAGTACGAGAAATCCTCAAACTGAGCAGAGCTTTGGGCAGTATATCTAGTTGTCTAGCTCATTTGGAAATAAAAGTACCCAAGTAAAAATGTATTCAAATTCAGGAACAGTAGAGTATTGCTGGTTGGCCAGAGGTGCAGAATAGTAAAGATGGGAAGATCAGTGTAAACACACAATATATTTCCTTGTATGAAATGCTGTTTATGAATTATACTAAAACTTAAAAAAATCTCTATACTAAAATCTCTATACTAAAACTAAAAAAACTCTATACTAAAACACCAAATGATAAGCCAATTGAAGCCATGTCAGTGTCCTGCATATAAGAATAGAAAATTGTAGGAATAAGTCTGACTTCAACAGAGTTATAGGAATTAAACTTTTAAACTCAACATGGGAGAACCACTTTAACAGCTGGAACCCAGAGTAGTGTTGGAGTTTTCCTTTCAAAGCAAGAAGGTAGAGAAAAACAGCCTAAGTTTCTGCTTAAAGGTGTATTTTATAGAAACTGATTATCCAGTGAGTTGGAAGAATGTAGTTACATTCTGAGTAGTAATGAAGAACTCAGTTGAGTCCATTTCTGACTATACGTCTGAGTCTGTACTGTTGCAAATATGTTCATGAGATGGAAGCTCCTAACTCCCCCTAATTCTTGGTCTAGCATGTATGCTTGATGAGTGAGGCAACACACACACACACACACACACACACACACACACACACACATGCAGGTAGCAGTGATGTGTGTGTATATGAGCAAGCATAATGATCCAAAAGAATTTTTTTTTTGAAAGGAAGGTAGTACATAAATTTTCCAAACATTCTACAGTAACGTCTGCAAATAAAAATTCAAACAGACTGATGTGATTTAAAAAAATAAACATTTAATTATAAACACAGAAATTTCAGAATACTGACACAAAACACAAATGTGAGATGTTAAAGAAAACCATCTAAAATGTTTAAATATATGGTAAGTGAAAATTTACAATGCCATATATCAAATAAACACTAGTTTTACAATCTGAATTAATGAGAAATTTACCAATTCACCTAAAAACTAAAAGGATTATTTTTTAAGATATCTATTTCAAAACAAATTAAAACGTAACTGCAGTACATCAAAAATAAGAGTACAGAGTAATTTAAAAGCTACTAGACTGAAAAGACAGGTAACCTTCACAAGAATGAAAATCCAATTATCATTATATTGTTCATTAGTAACTGGGAGACAGAAGTGAATGTAACAGGGACTTCAAACTACTGTGAACAAAATGACAGTCAACATTCTGTTTTATGCACAGAGGAAGATCCATTCAAGAATAATAAAAAGCACTTTTTTACCTGACATGCCCACAGCCAAAGACTTTACTGTTGAAAAACCCATACTGAAATATTGATGGAAATATATATTTCTTCAACGCATGCATGCAAATATCTTTGCATGTTTTGTAAGGAAAGGCTTTTTGACATACAAAAAGCAATGCTGATTACAGAAATGGAAAAAAATATGTTGAAAATGTTACTAAATTTTTAAATGTTTAAAACAATATATATTACTCTATTAAATCACTGTATGGAACATGCATGCAATTGATGGGTAATTAAGACACTTCAAGAAATACAATGTGATGAGTACCCTAGGAACCTACCCTCTGCCCTCTGCCACTAAGCTTTTCTTCTATTGTGACTTTTAACACATGGATTCATTGTTGTTGTTGTTGTTGTTGTTTGTAACTTCCTATGGAAGGAATAATCCAGTAATATTATTTTCTGTTAGATTCTATCATTCAGTATCTGTATCATTCATCTATGTTGTTACACATAATAGAATTAGGCTTAAATTCATTACTGTATACAATTTCATGGTGAGGAGCCTGAGTTTTGTTCTTCTGAGTAGGTGTTATTTCCTCTTCAATTTTAAAGGATGTGATTATAGGATATAGAATTCGGAGTTAACCTCCCCTTTCCCACTTCAGGACTTTTAAGATGTTATCCAATGTTTTCTTGTTCACATGGTTTCAGATAATTTTGTTTTTGTTCCATTATAGGTAGTGTGTTTTGTTTATTGTGATTTTCTGATAGATTTTCTATTGTATTTGTTCTTGGTTTGGGCTGTTTAATAGGATATGATTGTTTTCTTATTTTTTCAATATTTATTTTGAGAGAGAGAGAGAGAGAGAACAGGCAGAAAAGACGGGCCAGAGAAAATCCCAAGCAGGCTCCCCAGCATGGGGCTCGATCTCACAGACTGTGAGATCATGACCTGAGCTGAAATCAAGAGTCAGATGCTTAACCAATTGAGCCACCCAGGCACTCCTGTTTTCTTACTTTACTCTAGTATTACACTCTTTACTATTCTCTGAGTTTCTTGGATCTGTGATTGGTATCTGTCTTTAGTTCTGGAAATTTCTCTTTTGTTATTTACAGATTCAAATGTTTATTATGGCCATTCTAGACTTCTTTATATAGAATTTTGTTACGAATTCTAATTTTGTGTATGGTGCACTATGTGAGGTGTCTCATAGATCTTGTATGCTATATTCTCTATTTTTTATTTCTTTTATTACATTTTAAATCATTTTTCTATTTGTGTATGCTTCAAGTGGTTTCTACTGATGTATTTTACATTTAATTGCAATTTTAAAACAGAATAGTGTTGTTAAATGAGCAAAAATGCACTTACTTGCCATGGGCCTCAATTTTTGACGTTTTTAGTTTGTGAAATAGTAGGTCTTTTTAGTATATTTTTATTTATTTTTAATTTTTTTTTTCTGAGACAGAGAGACAGCGTGAGCAGGGGAGAGTCAGAGAGATAGAGAGGGAGACACAGAATCTGAAACAGGCTCAACGCTCTGAGCCGTCATCACAAAGCCTGACACAGGGCTCGAACCCACAAACGGTGAGATCATGATCTGAGCCGAAGTAGGACGCTCAACCGACTGAGCCACCCATGCGCCATGTATTTTTAAAACAGAAATAGAACTATGCCATTATGTGGACTTTTTCTAACATTTTACTTTAAAAGATTCTTAATAGTTAATTTCACCCTTTACATATAACCATTTTGTTAATGGGAGCTAATTTTGATGGTCCTAATACAGTTCCCATGTACATTAAAAAGTAAGGCTTCCAAGTATCCTCAGATAAAGGCAGCCCACTAATTCAAATGTTTTCAAGTATCACACAAAAATTAAATGTGTGTGTATACACACATATTTATTTTAAATTAAAGCACTATTTTCAGTTTTAGGTTTACAGAAAAACTCAAGAGACAATAGAGATCATTCCCTTATGCCTGTTCCCCACCCCACCTCAGATGCTCTATCACCATCTTGCATTGATAGTTTACATCAATGTTCACTGTGTTACATAGTCAATGATTTTTGGCAAATGTATAATGACATGTATGTAGCTACAATTAGAGGATCATACAGAATAGTTCTGTTATGCTCAGACTGTGATCTCCCCAAAGTCCCAAGACCACCAAGGAGTCCGAGTCACATATGCAAAAGCAAAGGGCGTTTATTCGGGCTTAAGCTCAGGCTCCCAGACCTCACCAACGCAGTGGATCCGTGCTGAGAGCCCCGAACAAAAGCAGAGTAGGGTTTTTATGGGGTTTGTGACGGGGGAGTTACAGAAGTTGTGGCAGGGGAACATAATTATTCAACATTGACAGCGGGTTTAACCATACGCATTGTCTAGAATATTCGTTACTTTTGGCGGGATCCAATTACAACATTTAGAGTACCTTTGAATTCAACCAATCACAGAGCGAGCCTAGGGTCTTGTTCGGCGACTAACAGGTTAACTTTAACATTAGGTAACAGGGTCCTATCTATAGTTTCTATCTCCAGGCCTCTCCCTCAGTAATGTGGAGGGTGGTCGCTGGACTTTCCTGATTGGGTGTTGCAAGGGTGGTTTCTCCTGCCTCCGGCAACGTGTAACTGCCTGATAGTTTCGGGGAAGCTAAAACTTAGGCTTTCTAGTTTAGAGGGAAAACTTAAAGCCTGTCATGGCGTCAGGTTTAGACTTTGTGTCCTTACAGTTCCACTTCCATAAAAATAGTTCCACAGAATAGTTCCTCTGCGCTTCATCTATTCATCCCTCTTTCCCTTTAAACCAGTGGCCACCCCTAATCTTTTTACTCTCCTCATAGCTTTGCCTTTACAGAATGTTATGTAGTTGAAATTTATGTACCTTTTTCAGTTTGGCTTCTTTCATGTGACAATGTGCATTTAAGTTTCCTCTATGTCTTTCCATGCCTCGACAGCTCATTTCATTTTATCAATGAATAATGTTTTAATGTATGGATATACTGCCATTTATCCATTCATATATGGAAGGGCATCTTAGTTGTTTTTGTGTTTTGGAAATTATTAATAAAGTTGTTATACACATTTATGTGCAATTTTGTGAGAACACACATTTTCAATTCATTCGGGTAAATTGCAAGAAGTATGATTGCTAGAATATCTGATAAGTGTATCGTTTTTACTTCTCTCTACTAAAACAATGTAGAAAAATGAATAACCAGGGGTGCTTAGGTGGCTCATTCAGTTAAGCGTCTGACTTTGGCTCAGGTCATGATCTCCCAGTTCATGGGTTAGAGCCCAGCATAAGGCTCTGTGCTGACAGCCAGCTCAGACCCTGGAGCCTGTTTCAGATTCTGTGTTTCCCTCTCTCCCTGACCCTTCCCTGCTCACACTGTCTCTCTCTCTCAGAAATAAATAAAAACATTAAAAATTTTTAAAAGAAAGATGAATAACCAGAAACAATAAGTAATTCTAGTATCCCAATTATAGTTTCTTTTTTTTTAATTTTTAATGTTTATTTATTTTTGAGAGAGAGGAAGAGAGAGAATGAGAAAGGGAAGGGCAGAGAGAGAAATAGACACAGAATCCTAAGCAGCCTCCAGGCTCCAGCAGTCAGCTCAGAGCCCAATGCGGGGCTAATCCCACCATAGGTGAGATCATGACCTGATCCGAAGTCGGACACTCAACCGACTGAGCCATCCAAGTGCCTCCATAGTTTCTAAACAAACTCCCACTAAAAGAAACCAGAAGAAATGGCCTGTTTTTGGTTTGGTGCAAAATGAGCTTAGAATAATCTTTTCTAAGCAAACGCAAGAAATCTATCAATGACTACTAGTGTCATATCAAAATGATCCAGAAGTGAACTTAAAGAAATATTTGATCATCAGCAAAAATAACCTTAATGGACCAATGCACATCAATATGTCTACATAGACAAATTGTCAATAATAATAATCATTTTAAAGTATCATTGATCACATTTGGAGGATGTTAGACAACCAATTCACTTTGGTTGCATATTAGATGAATATTCAACAGGAAAACATTCAGGAATTTTTTTTTTTTGCCTTTTCTTTTTAAAATGTACCATAATGTCACCAATAATAGAGAAGGAAAAGTTTCTTATGGAAGTATCCAAACTAATGAAGAAAAAAAATGATAGAATATCAGAATTTGAAAATCCTTGATGACATAGTAGATCAATGGAATAATCATAAACAATGGTTAACATCATACACAGAATAATTAGATATTAACACCTATGATACTTTTTAAAAATTTTTAATGTTTATTTCTTTATTTGAGAGAGGGAGAGAGAAGTAAAGAAAGAGGAAAACAGAGAATCCCAAGCAGGCTCCACAGTATCAGCAAAGAGCCCAACACAGGGCTCAAACTCACACTGTGAAATCATGACCTGAGTCAAAATAGAGTCAATGCTCAGCTGACTGAGAAACCCAGGCACCCTATAGTAGTTTTGATAAATCCAAATATCTGAACACACCTCTAGATATAACTAGCAACTTTCTAAAATACAAGAAACCAAGGGGAATATTAAATGTCAAATTGACATGCCATCAGTAAAATCCAGACTGTGAGAACTATAGGACAAATGACCCAATTTTTTGAACAATTAAGTTGAAAGGGTAATAAAAGCAGTAGAAAAGACTAAGTGACTTAAGAATGCAATTTGTAAATTTTGCTTGGATCATAATTCAAGTAAATGAACAGAAATAGAATTAGGGTCAATCAGGGTAATTTGAAACTGATATATATTTGATGATATTAAGGGGTTTCATTATAGATTAAAAAACTTTTTTAATATTTATTTAACTTTGAGAGAGAGAGAAAGAAAGAGGGAGCAGGAGACACAGAATCCGAGGCAGGCTTTAGGCTCCAAGCTGTCAGCACAGAGCCCTATATGGGGCTTGAACTCTCATCTATGAGATCACGACCTGAGCCAAAGTCGGGCACTTAACTAACTGAGCCACCTAGGTGCCCGTCATTACAAACTTTTATAGACTTAACAAATACTATATGTTTATGCTTTATGTGAACTATTGTATTTTAAGGATATATATTAAATTATTTATGTATAAAATATATGATGTCTGGAAGAGGCTTCAAAATCATCCAGGAGAAGGAATGTGTAGGAATGAAGATGAAGTATAATTATCCACGAGTTAATAAGTGTAGAAGTTGGAAATGGGTACATGAGTTTCAAAAAACTATTATTCTTTTTACTGTTTATATTTTTCCTACTATAGACTTAAAATTGACCTGTTGCCACACATTTTCTTTACAAAATAGAGACTGTGTCATACTAATAGTCAAAGTCCTCTTTCTTATTGGGCAAAACAAAATAGTCCAAGAATATTAAAATGCATTAGCTTTATTAAAGTTATTTTAAAATTGTTTTAGAAACTATTTTTTTTAAAAAAGAAATTATTTTTTTTTAAATATTTTTATTTATTTCTAGGACAGAGAGAGAGAGAGACAGCGTGAGCAGGGGAGGGTCAGAGAGAGAGAGAGATACAGACTCTGAAATTGGCTCCAGGCTCTGAGCTGGCAGTCAGCACAGAGCCCGACGCGGGGCTCGAACCCACGAACCGTGAGATCATGACCTAAGCGAAAGTCGGACGCTTAACCGACTAAGCCACCCAGGTGCCCCAAGAAATTTTTTTCAATAGTTTATCCTACTTTTTAATTTAAATATTACCTCAAGATTCATATAGTCATTGAATATCTCTTACCAGATTATAGGAACTATGATATGTTACCATATATTCTGTTTTATGTAGCATATTTTGGTTTCTTAGAGAATTTAACTTAAAAAGTATGTTGGAGGAGGTATGGAGTTTAATCAACATAAAAAACTGATGTTATCCTGTAGTGAGGATATATCATTTTCAAAGAGCTTTGAAATAAAAACAACTGAATTATATCAATGTGATTTAAAACATGTCCTTTCTCAAATAGTAAGATTTCTAGACGTTATAAGCAATAACCTATAGTTAATGAATAAAAATAATATTATTATCTTTTTCTTAACTTATCTTTACTCATCACTTCTATTCTCTACAGAATATTTTTATTACAGGTTTTCCTAATTATTTCGTGCATATAAATTTTTCTTCCTCATTAAGTATCTCATTGAGAGTCACATAGCTTTAGTATTATTCAGAGCGTGATTCCTTTAACAGTATATAATTTCAATACATATTTTTGCAATTAAATTGCTTCATTGGATAAGATTGCCAACGTGCAGTTGTGAAGTAAAAATTCCTTCATTCATTAAGTTTCAGTGTAGAAAATGTCAATCCCAACAAAATTGTAAACACCTAGATTTATCATGCATTCATGATTCTATCTCAAATACTCAGTAAGTATATTTTATGAAAATGAATTTACTCTCCTTACTTTAGCTTGGAAATCTGACTGTGAGAAGAGTTCAATTATATATAAATGAAATAAATACATAAAGGAAACGTGAAAGTGAGAAAATGTATACACATATAGNAAATTTCCTCTTAAGGGAAGAACGATTGAAGATCACTGAAATGTATATGGTTCTCCTCTCAGAAAGCCTGTTCAATTCTTTCATGCTCAAAATAAAAGGGAAAACATTTAGACGACAATCAGATTATAGTTTAATATTTGCATTCACTTTATTTTAAATACACTTTTTACTCACTTAAGTTTCTGTATATGACATTTGACAGTGAATCTGTGGTTTCACTGACAAAATGGAAATCATAAATGCAAATATTCTGAAAAACATCAACATATGACTTCCTTAATAGATCAACTATTGTAGTAAATTCTAAATTTAAAAAAATGAAGATGAATTATTTATGCTTATAATCATAACATAAATACAAATTTCAGTGGAGCACAGCATCATGATATAAACAATATTCTTATTAATTTAAAAAATCTCCTAAAACTAGTTTAAAATATATATATATTTAAAATCCATCTAAACTGTGATATATAGCAACCAAATAGAAACTCTGTGGTCCAAGTTTATTTATATTTTCACATACTATAAAACTATAGTTTTATAAATTATATATTTATATTTTATTTTATTACATTATNTTATAAATATTTTCACATACTATAAAACTATAGTTTTATAAATTATATATTTATATTTTATTTTATTACATTATATTTTATAAAACTTTCAAATAACTGAATCACAGTATTTTATGATAAAGCTAATGTTGAATAAATGATATATTTACAAGTATTTTAACAGAATTTAGTACATGTTCTTTTCTGCCTGCTATCAATTGAATTAAAAAGTTTAGAATATTTGATTCTTAAGTTTCTCAACTTCTAAAAGCAAATCTCAATATTCTAGCAAGTTCTAAAATAATTTTGTAAATAAGCCTTTTAACATTTGTTGTGTTAAAAAAAAAGTAAATTGAAAGCTGTCAACCAGAGTAGTCAAGAAAGTGTCAAAATTTTGTTTCTGACATATTTATATAACATACAATAATTACTGACAACAAAAAAATGAACAGGTTGAAAGTAAATTATGTTTATTAAAAGCAAGTGGAACAAAAAAATGAAGATGAGAGCTTTAAAATTTTCTTCAAGATTTACTTTTGAATTTCATAATTGTACTTTAAAATATTTTAATTTTTAAGAAGAATCTACTGATGGAAATTTCAACTTTTAGCAGTATTTAAATTTCTGTATAATAATGGAAGGAGATAGAATTCAGAAGCCCAAGTTGCTTTATCATCTCAATTCAAAGAATATCAACTTGTTTTATTACATGTAGCTTATAAAATACATATCAAAATCAAATAAATTCAGTGGAGGCCTAAAGACAGTGTTAATGAAACTACTTGGGCTGAAATATTTATAGGTTTTAATATATAAAACATTATTTTTTAAAAAATATTTCTGAGAAAGAGAGACAGCAGGTCAGAGAAAGACAGACACAGAATCTGAAGCAGGCTTCAGGCTCTGAGCTAGCTGTCAGCACAGAGCCAGACATGGGGACCGAACCCACAAACTGTGAGATCATGACCTGAGCCGAAGTTGGACACCCAACTGACTGAGCCACCCACACGCCCCTATATAAAAGATATTAGAATTAAAAATAACCCTGATCTGGGGAACCTGGATGGCTCAGTTGTATAAGCAGCCAACTCTTGATTTTGGTTAAGGTCATGATTTCATGGTTTGTGAGATGGAGCCCCACATCAGGCTGTGGTGACAGCACACTGTGCTGACAGTGTGGAGCCTGCTTGGGATTCCCTCTCTCTCTCTCTCTCTCTCTCTCTTTTCCCCCACCACAAATCCTTTATTTAGTTGAGTTTGCTAGGCTCCTAGGTGTCTCAGTGTAAGACTGTAAGTAAGTGCTTTGTCAATTAAAAATAAGATGGCCTACAAGGGGGAGAAGAAGGGCGGAAATGGTGGGGGAAAGGGAGAGAAGCAAACCATGAGAGACTCNGGTTAATAGATTAACTTCATAAGTTAATAGATTTATCTTAAAATTTTCAAAGAAAACATCTGGCTATTTTATAAAACATTAAAAATAGTATATATATATTTCTTAGAAAATGCCAGTGAGTTCGTATTAGTGAGTTTTAAGGTTTTTTTTTTTTAATGTTTTATTTATTTCTAGGAGAGAGAGAGACAGTGGGAGCAGGGGAGGGCCAGAGACAGAGGGAGACACAGAATCTGAAGCAGGCTCCAAGCTCTGAGCTGGCAGTCAGCACAGAGCCCGACGCGGGGCTCCAATCCACCAACCGCGAGATCATGACCTAAGCGAAAGTCGGAGGCTTAACCGACTGAGCCACCCAGGCGCCCCATTAAGAATCTGATAAGATATATGAATAGTTCCAAAAATTATTTTTTGTTTTGATGTTGTTTTTCAATGTTCAGGTAGTCAAAATTAAGAAATAATTATTTTTGGCTTTCGATCATGGGTTGTATGCCATTTTACTTTTAGGAGAATATGTTTCAAAAATGTATTCCTAAAGGAAGTAAAGTTAACCAATTTAGTAAAACCAATTTTTGACCAGTAAATAATTATTTCAAAAAATAAAGAAAAATTAAGTGTCCCAGGTCATCTCACTTACACAAAACTCTTGAATTTAATAGCTTCTCAATAAGCTGGATGACTAATTCTTCATTTTCTTTCATTTTTCTTTAGAAAATACCAGTTTTATAGGTGTTAAATCCTGGAGACTTCTGCGTTTTATTTGTGTTTCAATTTAAGGTTTAGCAAGCCAAAATTTAGTCGGCACTATAGGATTACAATTGTGTATTTACTTGTTTTGCCTGCTTGTTTACATGATATAATATAGTTGAAGAAATATCAAGTCAGAACTCAAAGGTCCAGTTCTGTTTTTGATCTATCAAATTACTCAAATACTAAAATGTGTTATGTTAAACAATTCACATGTACTTAGATATCCAGATTAAAAAATGACACATATTGAAATTTAAACAAACGACAGTAAAAAGTCTTCAGACCTTAAGAGGTACTAAATGAGATAATGTTCCTTTTTGTCATGAGGTTATTAAGGCCTAAAAAAATAAATCTTAAATAATCTTTTGAAAGAGGAGTTTCCTGGTACTTATATTATTCTAGCTTCACTGGAAATTCTTTGTCTTTACTGTAATGGTTCTTCATTTTGCTTTATGGAGATCTATTTCCAATTTTTAAATGTTTCTAGGATTATGTTTGTTCACTAATGCTTTTTATATTCCCTGTTATATTGCTGCTTCAATTTTTACTACCTTGCTCACATCAGGTACTCACAGCCTGGAGTTTGCCTTGAGTCATAAAAATTTGAGATTGTGACCTAAACTCTAATGATGTAGAACACTGCATGGTTCTACAGGGCTCAGTGGGATTAATGGAGGTTTGTATACTTTTAATCAAGTGCTATAATGAACATATACTGAATTTTGTAGAATGGTTACAAGACAAATAGGCCTATTAGGAGGGAAAAAGATGATGTGATGAGTAACATAAATAAAATGATCAGGGGAGAGGAAGTGCTACAGATCTCTAGTTAAATATGAGAATCCCACTGAGTATTTGCAATGTGCTCTTAGCTAATGGCCATAAATAAGGGTACATTTTATGTCGAATAATTAACTTTTATATCTTTAAGGCAGAATTAGATGGTACCGATCTGAGTAACAAAGTATAGGGAAGAGGAATATTGCTTCCAAGGTTAGATATACCATTTTTATTAAAATTTAATAATAATTATAAAAATCATAGATTTGAGATGCAAAGTTAGGTTTTGTGCCAAGTTATCTTTAGACACTCACCATGTCAGATTGCTTCAGAGAACTGAGCCAGCTGCGGCAGAGCTGCCTGCGTCTGAAGGTCTGAGAGGGATGAAAACTGTAGATTGTTAATAGTTACCTGAAGTTTTATGTAGAGGAGGATTGGGGCTACTTCAGAATTCAGCAGGCCAGAGAACCACTCTGGAAGAGAATACCCACAATGCAAGTGGAGGCATGATGTTGGTGGCATGAATACCATGCATTTCCCATCCAAATCTTATTTTTTCCCAAAATTAAACAGAACAATATCAGTGTGAATATATATATATATACTCCCTTAAAGCATAGCCTCCTTGTCTCTTTTCAACTATCTACATTGTAATTAGTTTTATATAAAGCCATCTACATACATATTCTTTCTTTAAAAAGTCTTTTATTTTCAATGATTTATGTATTTTTTATTTACGCATCCCTACTTTCCTTTTTCTCTTGGCCTCTCTTCTTCCTTATTATTACTTAATATCACAGCTTCTCACCTATTCTAACAACATAATGTTATTTTTTTGGCATTTTATTTTTATATTCAAACAACCTATAATAGATACATAAACTCTTTTGTTAATTTTTAAAATTTTTATTTATTTTTGAGAGAGAGAGAGGTGGAGCATGAGCAGGGAAGGGATAGAGAGAGAGGGAGACACAGACTCTGAAGCAGGCTCCAGGCTCTGAGCTACCAGCACAGAGTCTTACGTTAGGCACGGACTCATGAACCGTGAGATAATGATCTGAGCTGAATTGGGAGGCTTAACCGACTGAGCCACACAGGTGCCTCTGTTATGATTTCTTTTAAAAAATAACACATTATGTGTAATTTTGAGTATCTTGAATTTTTTACTATCACACAGTAGCGTAATTTGGAAATCCTTACCAAATAAGTATTAATACACTTTGTCATACTTTTTAATGCCTACTAAATTCTACATGCCTTATATGTACCATAATTTTTAGTTCCTGAGTTTAAAATCTTTAAAGGTATGTATCTTCCACTTCTAGAATGTATATATATTTTTATTCATATTCATTAAGGTATGCATATTGTTTTTTTTAAGACTAATCCTATCTGATTTTTATTCAGTACTCAGGTGACTATCTCTCTTTTCTAAAGCTTAAATGGATACCAAAATATGCTAGAAAGATTAATTAAATAATAATTTCACTTCAATTTATCGTATTTTAATTATTCTCCTTTATATTGGTATCCACTTGATTATTAATTTCCTGTCTATGCCTATTTCAGTACTACATGGATTTAATTACAGTGAGTCCATAGAATGTTCCTCTGAGGAGATAGTCCCCCACCATTGTTAATATTTTAGCATTTTTTTCTTGACTACTCTAAAAAAATAGTCCTTTAAAAGGAAATTTAAAATTATTTTACAGAATTCAGAAATATAAAAATAACAATAAAAACTCTTAGAGATCTTCATTGTAGTTTAATTTAATGAAAAGAAGTTTTCTGAGAACTTATGTATTCATAATACTTCTTTCCAACCCAGGACAAAGCATTTAGGAGAGTAATCAAGCAGTGATACACAATACATTACAATATTTGAAACCCTATCTGTGTACATTTAGTATATAATCAAGAAACTTTTTCATATAAAAATAAAATTATTATATAAAATATACCACAACCATAGATAAAAATGAAAAAAATCTGAAGTTTTAGCCAACAAAACTCAGTAATGATATTTGAATCCAGTATAAATTTAATACTAGAAAACTTCATTCTTTGCAAAAATTTTGTCTTATTTTGATATTAAGTTTATATTGAATGTAAATATTGTGAGGTTCTGTGTGTGTCATTTGATCACTTTCTTACATGCTTTGTACAATTATTTTTCACCCTGATTATTTTTAGTAGTATGTATACCATCATTTTCCATTCAGCATAGTTTTGAGAGAGATATAGTGAGATCTACTTTAAATAAATATATATTTTATCAAGATATGCCTAAATTTCTAATAATTTTTAATTTGTTACTTCATATCTTATGTGTTTTGTGGTTTATTATCATTATATTCTCATCATACATTTTCTCATCATTGTACTTATTGTATATACATTGTATATATAATAAACTATATGATATTCTTTCTATTTTTATTATTGTTTTTGGTTTAAATTCTCATCTCCTGGCACTATTATTATCTCCATTCTTCCTGTTTTTGCTTCTATTTTCGGTTTCACCATATCTCCTCAATAAAACTGATACAAAAATTGTCAATGTAGTCTATCTTTTGCAAAGAATATATTACTGGACTTAATTTTATGAATAGGTAAGTTTAAGCTAAGGTAAGGACTCACTTCACTCAAGGACTTGGGTATGATTAGGGTAATCATATCTGGTAATGATATTAATTTAAAATCATCTGTAATCTCTCTTCTCTGTTAGCACATGTTGAATTTTTACCTTATAATTTTTGTATTAAGAAAACACTGCTGATACAAAACACAGAAGAAATTTGAATAACTTAAGCATAAGTGATAAAGATTTGTTAAGTAAAACTATTTCGTTTCCATCACTTGCCATGAAGTTCTACAAAATGTAGATACCTGTAAAAGTTAAGTTAATCATTTTGTTTATATATTGGAAACATTTATATAAAAATACACTAAAGTTAATAAAAATATCAGAGCCAGTATAGATCTGCGTATGTAAGGAAGTTGAAAATTATTTCATTTGGGATTGTAGTTAATAATAGCATTTGTGAGAATTGTGAATTCTCTTTTTGTCAGTTCCTATAATGAAAACACAGCGGCTTCTGTAAAAATCATTATTTCCTACTATGTTCTTGTATTAAGGAACACTAAGTAGAATTTAATTAGTGGCCCAGGAAAAATATCCCATTACGGTGAAGTCTCGGGTTTTTTTCTATTTTAGAGGATACTTATTTGGTGCCTCCTTGCCCCTGGCTCTTCTTCCTAATTGCTGGAAGTCACTGATATTTTTTTATGATAACAAACAGAATCTTCATGCTCAATGTTTTCCCTCACTGACTTCTATTGGAGATTGTTCTCTCCAGCGTGCAGTCTGAAATTCTGGCTGCCCATGTTACTGGTTAACGACTGTAGCCTCATGATGCTATGACCTTCTGGATCTCTGTAGCCTAAGTGTGTGGTGTCTGTGTTTTGTATGTTGAACAATGAGGAAAACATTAGAAAACTCAGTATGTGGGAAGTCATTTCCTGCTTGTACTTGTATTTGGCAAAAGCATCCCCTGTTGACCAGCATCAGTACACATTCTCCAAGCAATGCTCGTCAAAGTTTTCATGTTCTGTATGTAACTAATATTTACTAAAAACAATATTCCTACGAGATACATGAACATCTATTCCACTTACTATGTATACAAATTAAAGTGAATTTATGATTTATTTTTTCTATTTATATTGCTCAATTTCAACTGGCATTTTGGTACTTCTTTTCTAAGAATGCAGAAATAAATAAATTAGTACATAATATCCAATATTATTTTTATCAATAATTTAAAGCATGACACATTTATTTTTTCATGAGCAAGTAAAAACGAATAAAATTTGTTTTACTGTAAATGTTACTACATTTTTCTTGAGTAGTAATAGCTTGAGGCCTTACAGTTAAAAGCATGTCTTTATAGATGCTGTCACAAAGTATCACATGGAGCAGGATTTTATAGATTATGAAGTAGCATCTCATAAAATGTTTGTGAAGGCATTTTTCTTCATTTCCCATCAATACATAAATACTTTTCAAAGAAAATACATTTCAATAGCTTTCAGAATTACATCATTTTTAAAAATAGTATAATAACAAACCAGATTCAAATGATAACTTTTCAAAAGTAATGGTAATAAGTGCCTTGGATTTCTGTAACAATACAAATGGAAACGTATACAGTTGGAATTCTAGTTTGTGAAGCTGTTAAGAAACACCACGTTCTCCAAATATTTTGTCTAATGTTTCAGCAGCTATTTCTTATGGTGGGGAACTCAGAGACACCATTTCTGTTCTTCTCTTTACTACTGCATGATTTATGGACACTGGAACCCTCATAATCTTCAATTCACACACTCTTGCCATTGGCTTCTGGCTAGCTTTGCCCAACAGAGGTAGTCTTGGAG
Organism: Crocuta crocuta; assembly: GCF_008692635.1. Classification (NCBI taxonomy): domain Eukaryota; kingdom Metazoa; phylum Chordata; class Mammalia; order Carnivora; family Hyaenidae; genus Crocuta; species Crocuta crocuta. The sequence goes on from NW_027527957.1 coordinate 4,657,396, forward strand.
TGCTGAAAGTTAGGAGGAAGGGGAAATAGTGTCCTTTCTGTTTCAATTTATTGTTTAGTAGTGTCTGTCCAGCAACATTAGATAACAATGGAGTCCAGGAGACTTTGGTCAGTTCTAGCATCCCTAGCTTAAATACATTTTTCCAGTACCAGGAAAATGTGTGTTCCTGTTTGTTCAGCCTCACTCAGGTAATATTTCTTCTGGGTTTGCATCACAGTCCCCGGGAATTCATGTCTTACAAGTTGCAGCCTTGTTATTTATATTACCCCACATGATACTGGAAAAGCAGCAACAAATGAGGTGCTCACCAGAAGGAAGGGGAGATTTTCCTGCTCTTCCTAAGCTCTGGGTGACTTCATTTCCTTTTTATCCACTTAGTTATCTCAACACTTTTTTAACCAGTTCCCTGTTAAATGTTCTCTTTTCAGAGAATTAAGAATCATTCATTTTGTTGACTAATGCTTACTACTCAACTGGTGCAATACATAATACTATAAAATGACCAAAAGCCTATAAAAGGAGATTTTTTTTTCTGAAATGTGTTAGATAAAATAAACCTGGATCATAAAATGGTGGGTTTGATCAGTTACTTTGTCAATAGCTGTAAAATGACTCTTGGTAATCTATTCATATTACATAGTTATGATTAAAATACTTGTTCTGAAATAGACTCTTAACTACAGAGAACAAATCGTTTTGATAGTTATGGGGGGAGGTAGGTAGCAGGATGCTTTAAATAAATGATGGGTATTAAGGAGGGCACTTGTGAAGAGCACTGGGTGTGGTATGTAGGCGACGAATCACTAAATTCTACACCTGAAAGTAATATTGCACTGTATGTTAACCAGCTGAGATTTAAATAAAAACTTTGAAAAAATACTTGTCTTGAGGAGTCCAGATATATTCAAGAAGATAATAAACTTACAGGAGATTTAGACAATGATTCAAATTGTTTTCTTTTTTATAAGTTTATTTATTTATTTTGAGAGAGAGAGAAAGAGAGAGTGCATGAGTAGGAGAGAGGCAGAGAGAGAGAGAGAGAGAGAGAGAGAGAATCCCAAGCAAGCTATGCACTCAATGCAGAGCCCAATGTAGGGCTTGAATGCATGAACCATGAGATCATGAAATGAGCTGAAATCAAGAGTCAGATGCTTAAATGACTGAGCCACCCAGGCACCCCTCAAATTGTTTTCTTTAATCAAAAGTTACTCTGTGAGAATCAATTATAAACTGAAATGCAAGTTCATATTTAATGTTAAAATGTAACAAATTTTATGTATTTGAACTTAGTTATATCAATGGTGAACATTAAATGTGTTAAGATTTCATTTTAATAACTATAATAGTCCATATTTGTTAATTTAATATAAAGAAAATTTAAAATTAAAAAAAATTGGAGCCATCTCTTCTCCTTGCTTTATATTTCAACAAGGACCACTAAGCATTTTATTAGAGTTTTAATATCAGATATAAGAAGTAAAGAAAACATAATAGTTCCAAACTGAAAACTTGAGCTCATTTGCTGAAGATAGGGATGTACAGAAAATTGGCTTATTTATTGCAACTAGTAAACAAACAGAAAAAAGGAAGACTTATTTGCAGGAATGTGCCACCATTCTTCTTTGTAGAGTCCTATTCTCAGGAGTAAATGCTTTGTTTAGGTTTCCTTCTGCAGGGTGTGATATTAATTAGCCTACTTAGGCTGTCCCTTGTTTACCTTGCTTGAATCTTTCATAAAGTCAACAGTAGGTTAGAACCTGAAGTTTCACTGATTCTCATTGTAAAACCTGTGTTTTTGTTTGTACTGGAGTATTTCTCATGCTTAGTTTTCTCATTATCTGACAGTGACAAAGCAGACTAACTCATAAATCTATAAATCAATGTCAATCATTTTAAATAGCTTCAAAGGTTATCATATTCTACAAAAATAAACCCAAGTTTCTATTATTGCTTAAATATTATTTAAGACTATTTAATAGTTATATAGAGAATATCCATCTATTCAAGATTATTCTGTTCAGGAATATATGTATAAATTAGATATGCTTATTTGTTTAATCTTTATTTTATAGTTATGTGAGTGGTGTAGTCCTATTACTTAGTCATGTTAACTAAAGACTGTGATTTCTTCCTCTATTTTATATAAACTTCATCACCAATACTGCAAAAAACAAATATACTAAATATTACAACAACGTGTATGATTCCAAATTCAGAATTAACTCCAATTTTAATATTTTACTGTGCTCCATCTAGTAATCTATTTACATATCTACTCTCTATCTATCTATCATCTATCATCGTTATCTATATAAATATATCTACTATATTTATATCTATCTATCTAATCTATCTATTGAGAAGAGAGAGACACTTCAGATGAAGACATTCAAGTTTCCCCTAATTATTTGTGAATAATAAAATGTTTCTGTTATACCAAACATTGCTTAACTAAATTTTAAAAGGACCATTTTTTTACTTCTAATGACTGTAGAAACACAATGTTACAGTATTATCAACAATACCATACTCTTTTGCACATGGTTAAACTTTAAAGATTGAGATTGTACATTTGCGTGACTCTTAGTGAATTATGACTAAAACTCTATTTAAATAGGAAAAGTTTAAAATAAAATCCAATCTGATAAAATTTATATTTTAAGTTTTAATATTTGTCACCACAGAGCCCTACAGGGCTCGAACTCAGGAACGCGAGATCATGACCTGAGCCAAAGTCGGCCACTTAATGGACTGAGTCACCCAGGCGCCCCTCATTTCTATTGTAATTTAAAAATCACATCGGTCTCTCCCACAAACTTATTAATTATGTTAGGGAAATTTCCTTAGTTTTTCAAGGTAACTATGACTCCTAAGAGCTCTGCATAGATTTGTTGAGTGAATGAGTATTGATTTGTGATCATGGAAGGGTACAGAAATAACAGTGAATAAAATGTTAATAAAGAGTGATTAATGTAAGTCACAAGGTAATATTTTCTGACTCAAGTGTAGATTATAAATCTCTCTCATTTCAGTAATCACTTTTTAATAAAAATATGCAAAGTATTATGGCAGTTATAGACTAAATTGTAAATAATGAACTGGATCTAATAAATAAATAATAGTTCTTGATAATTTCAGTCTAGAGCTCAGAATCACAGAAAGGATAAAAGAGATCTAAAAAGTAAAACTATAGGGGCAGAAAGTAAATGTGGCTGGGGTTATGAGGGATGTGCTTCACATTTTGGTTTACTGGGAATTTCTATATCTTGATTTCAGTGGTGATTATATGATTGCATACATTTGTCAAAATCTATAGAACTGTATGCTGTTTTACTATATGTAACTATCTTGCTAAACCTTAGAGAAGTAAAATAAAGAAAAAAAATATGTTGTGTTTATGTAATTGCAACAAGGTTTGAAGTGTGGTACTTTTATCCATCAAATTACTTCTAAACATCTTAACACAATTTATTAATAAAATAGTTTTCAATCTCTACAACATTTTTTAAAGTTCTTTTGTTATTTATATCTTACTTAAATCTCTTATGGACAGAAGATGTGGGCTTTGGTTTATGCATGATACATGGTAAGTCTGGGTTAATGTTCCATTTTCTATTTAAAGATAGGGCTTACTTTCCTATTGTTTATCTGCATAAACTTTATGTCTATAAAATCAGACTTGTTAATTATGCTATTAAAACTTGCATATACCTTCTTATTTGTTTTGAATGCTAAGTTAATCAGTTACTGAGAACAATGTATTAAGATAAAGATCTATTATAGGGGATTTTTCATCTTTGTAATTCTGCCAATTACACTTTTATATGTTTTGAAGCCATTTGTAAGCATGTTTGTACTACTGATATTTTAAGTGCATTCATTTTTTTGTAAATAGTGATTCTGTGTTAGTCTGAAAAATACTTCCAACATCCCTTAAAAAATCCATGTTGTAATCTGTGGAAACCATGAATGTTGCCTTATATGGAAAACAAAATGAGAGTTAACAACAACAACAACAAAACCAAAGATCCTTGTAGATGCAATAAACCTAAGGATACTGGGATGGGAATATTATCCTAGATTATCGGTATGAGATGACTGAAAAGATGCAGAGGAAAGTGTGATGTGAACTAAAGCAGAGAGAGATTTGAAGATGTTGGCCTTGGAGTTTGGAGTGACATGGCCACAAACCAAAGCATCCAGATGGCCACCAGACGCTGTAAGAGGCCAGCAACTGGTACTTCCTTAGAGCTTCAGGAAGAGGGCCTTGCTGTCTCTTTAATTTCAGTCCAAACTCACTTAAGACTTCTCACCTCCAGAGCTATGACATATGAATTTCTATAATCTTAAACCACTACATTTGTGGTAATCTGGGGGCATTTGATTGGCTCAGTTGGTTAAATATCTGACTCTTGATTTAGCTCAGGTCATGATCTCACAGTTTGTGAGTTTAAGTTCCATATCAGGCTCTACACTGTGAGTGTGGAGCCTGCTTGGAATTCTCTCTCTCTCTCCGACTGCCCCTACCGCACTTGTGTTCTCTCTCTCTCTCAAAATAAATAAACTTTAAAAAAAAAAAGGATTTAAATATGTGACGATTTTATAGAAGTGTCACAGGAAGCTAATACAGATAGTCTCTTCTTGTCTGATATTATTTTATTTGATATGCTAATTGATTAATATTGTTCACTTTTGACTTTCAGTTTATTAGTGTTCCTGTAATTTTTTTGGACCTTTTACAAAAGTTTTCAATTTGGTTTAAACAAGTTTCGCATCCTTTGTCTTTTAGTTGGCAGATTTATTCTGCTAACATTGCACCTGAATATAAATATTATTTGGGCTGTGTTTACTGGCATATTTTCTGTTAGTCTTAATTAAAACTGTTTTCTTTTATCTTTTTTTCCTGCCTTCAAATGAATTCTTTCTTCACTTTCTATTGTTTTACTATTTAGGATGCCACTTTTCAGTGATTACTTTGAGAATTTTAAAATACATAAATTACCAAAGCATACATTTAAACATATTTACTCATTTTCTATAAAATTAGCACCTTAGAGAACTTTATTTCCAATATTCTCTTTTTAATTCAGATTTTTTTGGTTAATGCTATGGAGAATTTTCTGTTTTGATTAAACAAAATTTTTTTGTTTGAATGAAGTTTATACACAATGTTACATTCGTTTCAGATGTACAGCATAGTGATGTGACAAGTTTATACATTATGCTGTGCTCACCACAGGTGTACCTGCCATCTGTTACTATACAACACTCTTACAATATCATTGACTGCATTCTCTACCCTGTACTTATTCCCATGACTTTCACATTTCATGATTGGAAACTTGTATCTCCTTCTCATCTTCATCCATTTTGCCCATCTCCCATACCCTACCCCTCTGGAACCACCAGTTTGTTCTCTGTTTTTCAGATCTGATTCTGCTTTTTGTTTCTTTATTCTTTTGATTTTTTTTTTGAATTCATATATGAGTGGAATCATATGGTATATGTCTTTCTCAGTTTCACTTATTTCACTTAGCATAATATTCTCTAGGTCCATCTATAGACCTTTTTTTTTTTTTTGTAAGAAAAAGAAATTAGAGGCATCCATATTGGTAAAGAAGTTAAACTGTCACTATTTGCAGATGATATCACACTATAAATACAAATCTTAATGACTCCACCAAAAAAAACCCACTACAAGTAATAGATGAATTTAATGAACTTACAGGTTATAAAATTAATACCCAGAAATCAACAGCATTTCTATACACTAAAAGTAAAGTAGCTGAAGGAGAAGTTAGGAAAACAATTCCATTTACAATTACACCAAAAAGGAATAAAATACCCATGAATGAACTTAACTAAAGAGGTGAAAGAACTGTGGTTTGAAAATTACAAAAACAAAACAAAACAAAACAAAAAAAACTGATGAGAGAAATTGAAAATGGTCTATGTTGTTTTTTGCTGATTACTAGACATTCAAATTTTTTAAATGTTTTTATTTTAATTAATCAATTTAATTGTTTTACACTTTTTTTCTTGCATATCAAACCTTCTTACTTTTATTATTTCTTTTGGATTTCAGAACTTCTACCTGAAATACATCTTACAGCAGTTTTTTTTCCTAAGGGTTTACTTGTATTAAGTCCTTTTTGTTGGATTGAAATTTGTTTGGAAGGGAAAAAAGACATTAATTGAAAAGTAAAAAGTAAATGCATGAATATAAATTGAAATTTACTTTTTTTCAAATAGTTACTTTAAATTACTATACTATTTTCTATTATTGCTGATGACAGTTCAAATATTAGTCAATTTTTTTATGATTTTCTCCTTATCTATGGTATTCCTTGCTCTAAAAATACAGGTTTGTTTGCTTGTTTACTCTTTGGAATATTAAAAAAATTATTCTTCCTTCTCCCCAAACTGTTTTCAGCATTTGTTGATCTCTATTAGTAATTTTTTAAATGTTTATTTATTTTCGAGAGAGAGAGAGACTGACAGAGTGTGAGTGGGGAAGAGGCAGAGAGAAAGGGAGACACAGAATTGGAAGCAGACTCTAGGCTCTGAGCTGTCAGCACAGAGCTCGATGTGGGGCTCGAATTCCTGAATCATAAGATCATGACCTGAGCAGAAGTTGGATGGTTAACCAATTGAACCACTCAGGTGCCCCTCTCTATTGGTAATTTTAGATCTGGGTTAATAGTTTCTTTTTCATACATAATTTTTCTATTGTAACAGCTTTACTAAATATTTACTTTACTGATTTTAAGTTACATCATCCTCAACCTACTTATATATTTCAAGATTGAATATTCTTTCTGTTTCCTGTTGTCATTTTTTACCCTAATTCTGAGTTCTTTTTTCTAATTCACCTGATACATTGTTAAATGGACTCTAAGTGTTTCCTTAAATAACCATAATGATTGTTACCAACTGTGAAATCTGAAAATATTTCACAGTACCAGCTGAGTGCTAACTTAGGTAGAACTCTCAGATTAGTCAATAGCTCTCATATATGAAGATTCAGATTCAATGCATCATCCACATGCTTTCACAGTTATTACTTAAGAGAGGAAGTTATGAAAGAGAGGAGTTGGAAATATGTGCCTAGCTTGTCATCTCCACAGAATATCTATCTGGGTCCTTCAGTGGAAGGGAGAATATATTTTTATTTTTGAGGTTCTATGGAGTTTTAATATTATTCAGACTATCTGCTTTAATCGTTGATTAGTATTTGATTCTATATAGCTAATATCCTGTTTTAATTTAGTGATTTTTTTACTTAATATGGGCCAAACTCCAGACAAACATGTAGTCTATCCAGAAAATATGCTTCAACACTAACTGATGCGATTTGCTTCAGATTCCCATGTTTAGTGCATTAGTGTGGATGCTTCTCAATTTAGTAAGCTAATAGGAGCATTTAAACATGCACCGTTGTCACTCTGAAGTTTTTCTTGCCCATAAGAAAACATAAGTGGCAACAAAAGTGGCAAAATAGCATAATTAGAAACTTCTCAAAAATTTTTCAAGTGCACATAGAATCCTTTATTAAAGAATAAGTCACATACAGCGATTACTTGGGGTTTTAGTTTTTCCCTGGTTGACTATGAAAGTCAAGCCAGTTGGTAAAGCATGAAGACAAAAAGACACCACTTTGCCACTTAGGTAAATATCTGAAAGAGATTTAGGTCACCTTAGGTATGAGCTGCGATTGCATTAATTTAACTTTAGTTGACATATATTAGGCAATCGTTTTGTCCACATCATTTTTTACTGTGAAATGAAACCATATTCATTCTGAGAAGTTACTTGCTATATATAAAACAACTAAATGCATTTGGCTTTAAGGAGAGATGTTCTTTTCTTTCTTTCTTTCTTTCTTTTTAATGTTTTATTTATTTCTAGGAGAGAGAGAGAGAGACAGCGTGAGCAGGGGAGGGTCAGAAAGAGAGGGAGACACAGACTCTGAAACAGGCTCCAGGCTCTGAGCTGGCAGTCAGCACAGAGCCCGACGCGGGGCTCGAACCCACGAACCGCGAGATCATGACCTAAGCAAAAGTTGGACGCTTAACCGACTAAGTCACCCAGGCGCCCCTAAGGAGAGATTTTCAATAGTAATTGTTATCAATAGATAATTTTGCACATGTCCATACACAAATAACTTATGGTAGATGGCATCTAAGATGGCCCCCATGGGTCTCTGCCTCCAGGTATTCACGTCCTTCTATATTCCCTTCCCTTAGACTGTGAGCTAACTTCCCATTTCTCTTTTAAGAAACGAAACATGATAAAAGTAATTGAATGTCATCTTTGAGACTAGATTGCAACCTTCATCTTGTTTGCATCCTCTCTTCCTGTCTCTGTTTCAATGTCTCTCCCTCTCTTTTAGTGAATGGTAGAGACTCCGAGTTAGGGGCATCTAACTAAACTATGCTCAGTTTATGGGCCCAAGGAATCTTTGAAATAATAAATTTATATTGTTTTAAGCCATAGAATTATGGGGTAATTTTTTATGAGCTAGTGGATGATTAATAACTATTTGATAAAATATGCATTAAAAGTTAACTTAGTATAAATTTGTTCTTATTAATACTAATTTTTAGTTATTACTATATTTGTGTGAATTATATTCGATCTTCAAAATTTGAAATATTATTTTATTGTTTAGAGCTATTAGTAACAACATGTTATGATGCAATATATCCCAGCTTGGTTTTGGAAACAATATCAAAGAGTTTGCTTACCAGGAAGAATAAATTATTTCCTTCCATTTTCATTCATTTTAATTAGTCATTTGGTCAAGAATTAATGTAAATATATTTTGGCTACAATTTGCTTATTTTATTGTGGAGGTGCTATGGGGATCTGGGATTATGCATTTCATTTATAGATCCAAATTGCCTCATATAATTAGTTTCATTTTCTTCCTACAAGGTATTTATCTAAATTTTGTTTTTCAACAAGATCTGCTTTGATATCGTGGGGGTAATACAAATTTAATTATCATAAGCATATTAGAAGCATCTAAAATCAAAGGAAAATAATGATTATATGATCTACATATTGATATTCTGTTGTTCGAAAACCAAATTAAAAACAAAAATAATTTAGTTTCTTAATTGATGTTTGCATAAAAACAGTACTAAATGCATTACACACCATATAGCAATGTAGTCTAGTAGGCTCTAGCTGATTCAAATGAGAAACAGCAAAGCACAGGCTTGATGCAGAAAGTAAACTTATTAGCAATTCAATTGTACTATATCCTCAAAAAATCTAGTAACTATTTGCATAATATTAAAAATTAGAAGAGTAAAAGAATGTAAGCATTGACTGATAGAGCAGAGCTTATATCCAGACCAAAATGAGTTGGAATATATTAGGAAGATGAGCGGGCAGGAAAACTGAAGGTATATTTGGGGTGACTATAATATGATGTCAATCAAAACATTATGTTCTTGTGTAATGATAAGCTTTTGTGGCTTAGCTTTAAAATGGAGATATGCAGCCCTGCTTATATCTTTAGCAGCAAGAGCTGCTTTTATTTGAAATGTCTGGAATGATTGAATCAGAGGGTTTATGAACTGGAAGGGGAGAGATTGTTGTCTTTGGCAGAAGTGAATAGTCTCAGATTTGGTGGGGCCTTTATACTTCCAGCTGGGAAGAATGATACGATTTCTTGGGGCGCCTGGGTGGCTCAGACGGTTAAGCGTCCGACTTTAGCTTAGGTCATGATATTCCAGTTCATGGGTTCGAGCCCCGCTTCCAGCTCTGTGCTGACAGCCAGCTAGGAGCCTGGAACCTGCTTCAGCTTCTGTATTGCCCTCTCTCTCTGACCCTCCCCTGCTCATGCTGTCTCTCTTTCTCTCTCTCCCTCTCAGAAGTAAATAAAGCATTACTTTTTTTTTAAAAAAAGAATGATAGAATTTCTCAATTGGCAACTGCACAGAATCCTAGTACACAACAGCGGGAGTTAGAAGCTCTGAGCAATGACCACATAAAGGGTATGGGTTAGACAATAGGTCCGTTATTTATTTATTTAGCTAAATATTATAATTTTTATATAAATATTGTATGCAAAACATGTAGCATTTTTAAGAGAAAAATCTTAAGAAGTATAAATGATTTCAGAAGTGTCTGAAATCACTGTTAAAGCTACTAATTACTTATCTAGTAAAATTAATGTAATAAAGTTTCTTTAAAAGGAGGAACATAAAAATAACATATTCACACTTAGAAAAAAAGGACCTCTTTGAAAAATGGGAAGGTTATATTTATTTAAAATCATACAGTATAGTTTATCCCTAATACTTTCTTTTACACTAGTAGGAAGGAATTACATTTTTAAAATAAGTATTTATTTAAATTCAAGTTAATTAACATACATTATAGTATTGGTTTCAAGAGTAGAGCCCAGTGATTTATCACTTACATAGAACACCCAATGCTCATCCCAGTAAGTGCCCTCCTTAAAGCCCATCACCATTTAGCCCATCCCGCCACCCGCCTCTTCTCCAGCAACCCTCAGTTTTTTCTCATATTTAAGAGTCTTTTATGGTTTGCCTCCCTTTCCATTTTTATGTTAGTTTTTCTCCCCTTCCCCTATGTACATCTGTCTTGTTTCTTAAATTCTACACATGAGTGAAATCATATATGTGTCTTTCTCTGACCGACTTACTTTGCCCAGCTTAATGCACTCTAGTTTCAAATATATTGCTGCAATGGAAATGGAGGGAAGATGAGAAGGAATCACTTTTGATTCGGTTAATTCAACATGCATTACAAACAGGATCTTGTATTCAACTGAGTTGATGAAAGTTCTATTAGATTCTGTCTGTGCTTATTTATCTTATTTTCATATTCTTTAAAGTTCAAATATTCACCGTACTTCAGAAGACTTTGCATATGTCAAAGGAATGTTTTTTTCTGTAGCATTTCCTTACTAATTTCCATGAAGTCTGCATGAAAGACAGACATTATATGTGGCACAATAAAACGTGGCTCACAATTCAAGGAAAAAAATTTCCAAAAGAAGATGAAAGACTCCATATAAATTGAGGACAAAAAATGACAACAAATAAAACTGTTACCCAGGCCACTACTCGCAGCTCCACCTAAAAAAATACATTCTTCCTTCATGCTTAAATTCTGGCAAGAATAAACACTTTATAATGTTATGTCCAATAGGGAGAAATATGAATACAGAAAAATATTTTTGGTATTAGAGGAACATCATAGTGTATATTGATCACTGCAACTTTCTAGTCTCCGAGTCCTGTATACTATATTCTTGATTTCTCCCATAACTGCAGCAGGTCACCAAATATGTATAGCTTGTTCTGTATTGTATAAGACCGCCCACTTGTTGCCTAGATGATACTAATTGGATTAGCACATTTACAAGAAGAAACAAATTCAATCATGTGATTGCAGACTCAAAATTCCAGTGGTTGCCACAGAATGAGTGAATTCCTTACCATGAAAAACATATTCTCCACATCTGTGTTCATCTACCATCAGTGCTTATCTGTGCTCAATTTTGGTTAAATTTGAAAGAAGCACAGTTCACAGAGCTTGTCTCACACTATCTATTTCTATGTTGTTTTGCAATCTGATCCTATCTATAATGATTTCACTTTTGTCAAAATTCTGCAACTTCAAACATAAAAAAGATTAAATACTTCAAAATTTATCTTAACTGTTAAGTCCTATATGGCTTGTTGTTCCCAGACTATTTTGATGCAGATTAGGATCTAAAGTAAAGATACAAGAACATGTGTTGAATAGCTTTTCTTAAGATACTCAGTCCAGAAGCCAATTCCTTTGAAAAATAAATAGCCCTTTATCATATAAGTCAATTAATAACATTGGGTCCTAAGAAAAAATGGCAGAGATTCATTTTTCTTTTTTCCTCCCCTCTATACACAATTAAACACACTAGAACTAATCTAACACAATTATAAAGATGAAGATGAACTAGCTAGAAAGGTCAAGACTTAAAGAGAAATACATGGATAACTTCTAGATTGGGTGAAATTATGCTGTACAACTCAGCAATCCCAACACACACACACACACACACACACACACCAACACAGAGAAACCGTGAGAGACAGAAAGAGAGAGAGACAGAGACATCGAAATTAAAGAAGAAAGAAAAGAAGAGGATGTTTTCTTTGGCTAGAGAACTAGGAAAGGTGCATCTCAGCTGACCTTTGGGAGAAGACCCATACTCAGTGACAACAGCAGATTCAACCTACCTGCAGCAATGTGATCAACAGTGCTCAGGGGACAAAATCATTCTTTGTTCTGCAGCTTCTGGTTGCAGTGACCCAATCTTCCCTTGGAGCAGTAACAGCAGGACCTGCACAGGCCAATCCATTCGACCACATCAGAAAAGGTAGTAGAAGGCAGGCATCTCTGCATGATCCAAACTGTATTAAAAGGCTGTAGTTATCAGGGTGCCTGGGTCACTCAGTCCGTTAAGCATCTGACTTTCGTTCAGGTCATAATCTCATGGTTCATGAGTTTGAGCCCTGCATTAGGCCCTGTGCTGACAGTTCAGAGCCTAGAGCCTGCTTTGGATTCTATGTGTCCCTCTGTCTCTGACCTTCTCCCACTCCTGCTCTGTCTCTCTTAGTGTCAAAAATAAATAAACATTTAAACATTTTTTAAAAAGTTGTAGTAATCAAAACAGTATGACAGTCATATAAAAACAGATACATAAATCAACAGAATAGAATAAAAAGCCTATAAATAAACCTGAATATATATGGTCAGTTAATTTATGACAAAGGAGTGAAAAATATACAATGGGAAAAGGACAGTTTCCTCAATAAATGGGTTGGAAAAACCGGGCATCAATATGCAAAAGAATGAAGTTGTACCATTATCTTAGATCATAAGCAAACAATAATTCAAAATGAATTAAAGACTTAATTGTAAGACCTGAAACAATAAAACTTCTTGAAGCCAACTTAGGTAATAAGATCCTTAACATTGTTCTTGGCCCTAATTTTTAAAAGTTTGATCCCAAAAACAAAAAGTTTTTAAAAAATTGGCTACAGCAAGTTAAATATTTGTGCAGGAAAGGTAAGCATCAACTAAATGAAAAGCCAACCTGCATAATGGGAGAAACTACTTGAAAGTCACATATACAAAACAGGGCCAATATTCAAAATATATAAAGAATGCACACAATTCATTGGCAAACAAACAAACAAATGATCTGATTAAAACATGGGTAGAGGATCTAAATAGAAAATTTCCACAAAAGACATATAAATGTTCAACAGGTATAGGAAAAGGTGTTTAACAGCACAGTTCATGAGGAAAAGGCAAATCAAAGCCACAATGAAATATCACCTCACATGTATTAGAATGACTATCTTTTTGATAGGAAATAAATGTTGGTAAAGATGTGGAGAGACAAGAACCCTTGTGCACTGTTGATGGAAGTATAAATTGGTGCAACCACTATGGAAAATAGTCTGGATATTCTTCAAACAACCAAAAAAGAACTATCATATGATCTAGCACTTCACTTCTGGGTATTCATCTGAAGAAAATGAAAACGCTAATTCATGAAGATATATGTACCTCTATGTTTATTGCAGTTGCAACATGATTTGCAATATCGAATATATGGAAACAAGCTAAATGTTCATCAATGAATACGTGTATAAATACAATATAGTATATGCACACACACATATATATGCAGTGAAATATTATTCAGCCATAAAAGGAATGAAATCCTGCCATTTGTGACAGCAGGAACCTTGAGGGCAGTATGTTAAGCAAATAAGTTGAATAGAGAGACAAATACTGTATGACCTCACTTATGTATAGATTCTAAAATAGAAAAAAGAAAAACAAGCCCATAGATACAGAGAACAGTGGTTAGCAGCAGCAGGCCCGATGGGGGGGTGGTAGACAAAATCGAGGAAAGGGGTCACAAGTACAAGCTTCCAGTTATAAACTAAATAAGTCATGGGGATGTGAGATATATGTTGCAACTATAGTTAGTAATACTGTATTGCATAGTTGAAAGTTGCAAAGAATATAATCTGTAAAGTTCTCATCACAAGAGAAAATTTCTCACCTGCATATAATGGTACATGTTAATTAGACTTATTGTGATTATTTCATAATACATACAAATACCAAAATGTTAGTTTGTATACCTGAACCTAATTTAAGGCCATATGTCAATTATACCTCAATTTAAAAAAAAGAGAGAAAACAATGGAAATAAAAAAGGAAATATAAACCAAAATTCTTTTTTTTTTTTTAAAAAAAAAAGGATAGAATAGTGCTGGAACAATTGGACATCCACAATCAAAAACAAACCAAAACAACTCCCCCAATAAAAACCAAAAAATAAAAATAAAACTTAACCAAAGTCTCATAACTTATTTTAAAAAATAATTCAGGGGCACCTGGTTGACTCAGTAGGTCGTGTCTGACGTCAGCTCAGATTATGATCTTGCGGTCCATGAATTTTAGCCCATGTCAGGCTCTGTGCTGACAGCTGAGAGCCTGGAGCCTGCTTCGGATTCTGTGTATCTCTCTCTCTTTCTCTCTCTCAAAAATAAATATTTAAAAAAGTCCAAATGGATTATAAACTTATATAAAAATATACTATACTTTTAAACATTTGGAAAAAATGGTGCAAGATTTATTTATGAAAAATTACAAAACTCCAATTAAAAATTTAAAAATATATATAAGTAAATGGAGAGCTTTTCCATATTCATGGATAGCAAGATTCTATATCACTAAGCTGTAAGCTCCTTATACCTTAATTTATAGATTCAATGCAATTCCATCAAAATACCATTTTTTTGTGGATACTGACAAATTGATTCATAATTTGATTTGATAGTATCTAAATCTAAAAAATTCCTACTAGGACACTATTGCTGCCTAGCTCAAATTATGTATTTAAACTAATACAAGTACATTAAAAATGTTTTTTGTTAACTCAGTAATTACTTCCCATTTCTGAATTATGGAGATTTCAATCTAATTTTTCCATGAGTATTTTTAAGAATTCAATTTTTTTCATTGTAGGGTAGGAGGGGGAAAAGTGAATATTAGACTGTAATGTACATTATACTGGAAGCTTTTCTTAGAGAGTCACTAAGAGAAACAATTCTGTCTAAAAGTTTGACTGCTTTTTGTTTTTAATTGTGTAATAAGTTTCAAATGTGGGATTCAATTTAGGACAAAGTGACTTAAAAATTCATGCTTCATGCTTTTCATGGCAACTCCCACATGGAGGAAATCACGGTAACTGTATAAAGAGGTAGTGAGTGAGCCACGAAGCTCGGGCACTTAGCCTTTGAAGTGAGATGTGGTTTCAAGTGTGTATTTTGCCAGCAATGAGGACTGTGAATATGAGCAAGTAAAACTTTTTCCTTCAACTGTATAATGGGCATACTATAAGTTACTACTTCTACGAGTTCTGTAAAAATGAAATAACGATTGTTGAAATTGTAGAATGATTCTATGATGATAAAATCAACATATTTTAAGTGAGTTCACCTATTATTGTTATTAGCCATGTTCAGAATGCTCATAAAACTAATGCAAAACTGTTTATGTACAGTATCGAGAAAGATTTGGGGAGCCTCCTGAAAGCTTAAGGATAATTGGCTAACTGAGAGATATATAGCAGCAAGGCCATTTGATCCCAAATATTTTTAATATAAAGCATTCCTTGATTTTGCATGATATCATAATAATTGAAACCCGTACGTATTGGAACCTTGTCCTCATTTAAACACAGTTCCACAATAACGGGGCCACTATAGTGGACATGTAGTAGCTAATTGTTAAATTGTTATTGAATTTAAACTAGATGACACTTTAAAAGTGCATCATAATGCATCCTAATGCATTTCAATGTATCCTAATTCTTCATTTTATTTTTTGTCTATTTTGCCAGATAAATTTAATAATAATAATAATAATAATTAATAATAATAATAGGGAGAGGAGTTAAGATGGTAGACTAGTGTGTGGACCCTGAATGTGTCTCATCCCTGAAACACAGCTGGATCAACACTAAACCATTTTGAACACCTAGGAAATTGATATGAGGATTAACCCAACAATCTGCATAATTTGAGCGAGAGATCTTGGCATGTGTGCAGTGCAGAGAGGTGAATTTGCGGAGAGAAAAAGCTGTAGTGGCTGCAAACGGTAGGGAGCTGCTTTTACAGAGAGAGGACAGAAAGAGAAAGAGAAAAGGGAAGAGAGTGCTGTGCATTGGGATCATGCAAGAAAAGCACAGCCCCCAAAATTAACTGGAGAAAAAGAGAGAGAGAAATGGTGAAAACACTCCAAGGAGACTGGACAAGACATCTGTTTCCAAAACCATTGATGGGGAAAGGAGAGGGTTTCAACACCACCAGTTTTTTATAAACAGTGGAGCACAGAGTCTGAAATTTTGGAGCTCAGTGCCTGGCAGTGCTCTGGTGACGAAGCAGAGTGAATCCTTGGGAGGTGGCAGTATGGTCAAGGAGAAAGGGTTCTTTTGCTAGGAGTGCATTTGGAAGATGCAATATGGCCCCTTCTTCACAAGCAGGCAAAAGTCCCAGAGGACATGAGAGAGCTGCCACGTTTACCAATAAAAGAATAAAGACACTGGCTGAGGGCAGCAAACCCTGGCACTGGCTATGTGTTGTGATTTACCATAAACTCTGAGCCTCTGTCTTTATGGGGTTGCATGAATCTTTTCTAGAACAAGTCATTACCCAGCTATTGCTCGTCAAGATCTTCCCTCAAAGGACCAGTGTAGGTCTGAACCGTAGAGGTCTCTGAAGTGTGGGGTTTTGAAACACAGCTCCATCTGATAAACATAAACATAGAGGAAAGGAAGGAAAAATAAAATAGGATAAAATGTAGAGGGAGGAAAGCCATAAAAGCAGTCTCTTAACTATAGAGAACAAACTAGGGTTGCTGGAGTGGAGTTGGGTGGGGGAGTGGGCTAAACGGGTGATGGGCATTAAGGAGGGCACCTTTGATAAGCACTAAATTCTAATTCTGAAGCCAATACTACACTGTATGTTAACGAATTTGAATTAAAATAATAATAATAAATTAACAACCCAAAGTCATATAAACTTTTCACATTTTCCTTGCACGTATTTCTGAACCAAATTTCTCATACCTGGATAATTTAAATTGTCTCATATCTGAGCAGCTACATCTAAGCAGGAATCGGAAATATAATATCTATGCTCTTCAACTCTCTATCATGTAGAATTTAATCAGTTAATATATATTCTATATTTCTTTCTTATATTTCTATAGTGTATGTTTTAAAACCTAATGGCATTATAAAAATAGAAATCTATGTAAAGGATGGATCAGGAAGCTTAAAGCTGAAACTTTAAAAAGGTTAGAACTTAAATTCTCTTAAAGCATGTCTGTGCTTTAATAATAATAATATGATAATAATAATAGTAATAATAATATAATCCCCTTCATATATTTGAAATCTTGCTTTCCTAGTAAATTTAAACTGTATCACATTGCAAAATTTTCTATCTTCATTGGAGACATTGCAGGACAAGGTGAGAAAGTGCCATATTAAAAGTGTCATGAAGGCAGCCAGTTATAGGTGCTAAGCATAGCTCAGTCCCTTAGCAGTTAAACCATGGGAAACTGGCTAGGTTAAAATCAAAAGTCAAAAATGGCAATGTCATATTATTCTACATATCCAATATGTCTCTGAATTCAGTTTCTTAGTTTCCAAAATGAGGTAAATATTTCTTTTGCTGTAAAGAGTAAAGCTAAAGCAATATTAGCATGTTTGGAATACCTAAAGGACTCACTCAAAAATAGCTATTTTATTAATTCAAGTATATCTCTATACTTATTTCATTGTGCTTTACAAACTGCTATTTAATCCCTCTAGGATTAATTTAAATGCAAATGTTGCATTAAGATCTTAGCAGTTGTAGATTGGAAAAAAAAAGTTTACAGCTTTGAAATAATGATAAATACCCTATTAACTTTAATTGTTATTTTCTAGGAAGCATGTAAAAGAGTGTGACAAGAACATCACCATAGGCAAAGGTCTATTAGCCAACTAGACCAATAAAAATTATACCTCTTGTCAAAATTAGAAGGGTCAGTAATCATTAACAAGCCTAATAAAGAATTACAGTATTAATTTAAAAGCTTATTTTTATTCACTTGTGAACCTTGGTCAAATTCCAGAAGCCACATGAAGAAAATGGAAATATCATCTGTCTAATCAGAGAAGGGTCGACTCTCCAGTCAGAAAATCAATTATTAGGCAGTACAAACATTATTTTAATTTAGATTAAATTTGTTTCTCAAAGTTTATGCTGTTGTTGTTAAATGGATTCTTTCATTCTCAATAATTTCCAAAGGCACAATGCTATCCCGTCTACCAGTAGCAAAATTTGTACTCAAGTAAAAGGGATTTAAAGCACGTGACAAAATAACTAGCATTTCTATCCATGCCTTTTTCATTACATTAGACTATCTGAGTTCACTTTAGATTTAACTATTTATCTAAAATAACTGATTTTGGGGAAAAAACAGAAACTAAAATAGATATAAAATTTCAACATTCTATCTATTTGGTAGATCAAAGTAAAAACTGGGACATAAGTTTGCAATCTCTAGTCTTTCAAAATACTTTATGGAAAATAACATTAGGTAGGAACAGTAACGATTAACCTTAATGGAATCTAACAGTATTGTTTCAACACCACATGATAAAGAGTTACTGCTGTTGGGCCCAATTTTCAGAAAGATGTTCTTTCTTAGTAAGAGTTGTCCCTTGACTTGAGCCTCTTCAAACTGTGAAGGTTGACAATAACTTTAAAGGCTACATTTATTGAGAAGTTACTATACATTTGACATTCTACAGTGCTCAGTTTATAACAAGGCCATTTATTTTTTTAATTTTAAATTTATTTATTTAAATTCAGGTTAGTTGACATACAGTGTAGTATTTTTTTCAGAAGTAGATCCCAGTAATTCATCACTTACATATAACACCCAGTGCTCATCCCAACAAGTGCCCTTCTCAATGCCCATCACCATTTAGCCCATCCCCCATCCACTTCCCCTCCAGCAACCTTAAGTCTGTTCTCATAATTTAAGAGTCTTGTATGGTTTGCTCCTGTCTCTGTTTTTATCTTATTTTTCCTTCCCTTCTGCTATGCACATCTGTTGTGTTTCTTATAAAGAGGACTTTATAGCCTCATTTACTGTTGAAAATGAAAAATATAAAGAATGTAATTTGCCCACTATCATATAGTCAACAAGTGTTAAGATTTGATCCCAAGCAGTCTGTCTCCAAAGCTGCACTCTGAAACCTCACCCATTATTCATCGTCTAATCAGGTGGCACATGCACCACCCATGTGACTCTCTCTATTGTATTGACAACAGTAAACAAATCAACATACACTACAAATTCAATCTGTTCTTTGAACAAAGAGAAATCATCCTAAAATATAAGATTTTCCTAGATATTTACCTTGGAATTTATATAACTGTGCACACAAAATCATATAAAATAGCTGAAGGGCTACTTTTTAACATTGTTATATATCTCATAAAATATTTTATCTAACTCATTTTTCTCAATTGTGACATATTATGAAAAAGACTGAATTTTTAGATAAAGTAAAATGTGCAACATCTTTTTGCTTTTGTGGAAAGTGACTTGTGAAATATTTTTCTTCAAAACTCCACTGTTTAATCATCTTTGATAAATGGCAAGTTTATATTTCTTCATATGTAAAGGGGGCTAAGAGTATACTTATCGTGGTGAGCACTGAGTAATGTATAGAATTGGCAAGTCATTACATGAAACACCTGAAACTAATATAACACTGTATATTAATTGTACTTTAATTTTAAAAAGGTAAGAAAAAGTTATTTTTTAAGTTTATTTATTTTGAGAGAAACAGACAGAAAGACAGACAGATAGATAGACAGACAGAAGGTGCAGAGAGAGAAGAGGGAGAGAGAGAATCCCAAGCAGACTCTACACTGTCAGTGGGGAGACCAATGCAGGGCCCAAACTCCAGAACTGCAAAATCATGACCTGAACTCACTCAAGAGTCGGAGGCTTAACCAACTAAGCCACCCAGGTGCCAAGAGAAAAAGTGATTTTAGATAAATGATAAATTTAAATTTAAATTTGAAAAGGATAATATTTGTTTCCGACACTCTGAGGATAAATTAATCTTTGTAACACTACACTATGCCATTGTTGTTTTGACTGGGACTGCTAGATGTCCACTGACGTGACATTAATGGCTACACTACTCACCAAAAACTCCTACACTCTCTGTTGAGAAGTATAAATCCCCTGCTAATCCATTTTATTTTAGCACAAAGTTTTGACAATTTCCCTTTCAAAACAATAAATTACTGTTGTACTATATGTGTTTTCTAAATCACTTTCCTTATTGTTAACAGCCATGACTACAAATTTACACATCATTGGTTTCTTTGAGGACAAGAATTTACTGTTTCTGGTAATGGAAGGATTTAGTTTTGGCACATGTTCAAAGCAAACAAAACATTTGCTTTCTATTTTCAGTAGTATCGTAGAATAAAATAAGCTTCCATAATATAATATTAACTAGAAGTTATATATGATATAAAATATATGTGAATCAATTTTGTATTAATGTACTTTTTTGGCTTGGTATATATAAAGAATGTTTAAAGGACTGTCTCAAAGTACAAATGGAAAGAGAACACATGAGAAAATATTTTATTTCTCTCTTCCTTCTTTTTTTATTTTAACTTAAACTCTATGATGCTTGC
Source organism: Crocuta crocuta (assembly GCF_008692635.1). NCBI lineage: Eukaryota > Metazoa > Chordata > Mammalia > Carnivora > Hyaenidae > Crocuta > Crocuta crocuta. The sequence continues at coordinate 4,678,233 of NW_027527957.1, forward strand.
TCGAACTCTTAGGAAAGAAAAAGTCATTAAATTCCTGACCTGGTGTTAGCATTATTGATAAAAGAAAAGAAAATGAACACATTGCTTTTCTTCGCTTAGAGGAAAGAGTAATGGCATGGCATTTGAGGCAAAAGCAAAGAGGAAAACTTCCATCTTTCTCTTCTGGTCCAGTGACTGAAACATCTTTTTGTGTTTGCTAAGTGAAACATGACTTGTAAACAAAACAGTAAGAACAGTGACGGGGTATGTGAGAGGTTGAGCTTGATGATGAGGTTTACTTCCAGTGCCACCAGTGGGTCTTTATTTCTATCAGAGGGCAGCACTGTCACTTAGAGCACAAGGAGAAAATTCAACCACTTTGGGGGGGGAGGGGTGCTAAATCAAGTGTGAGCTACACTGCACAACACAGTAGGCTCTTCAACACACTTGCATACTATAGGATTACTCGCCCCAAGCAATTTCAATCTCTCCTTTACTGTGACGGGCCAGATATTCCAGTGAATCCTTTAACAAATAGGACCCAGAGTGGTTGTGACTTGTTCCTCCTTCATTGTTCAACCCTGAAGCCCCCATAAATGCCCATACACATTTCTATATTTGAACAATGGGAAGACACTTTAGGAACCCCTTAGGGATTCTTGTTTGTTTTATTACTTTGAGTGAAAGGTACTCTTGTTTTTTGCCTACTTCAAAAGGACAGTATTTGTAGATATTTGAAAAATATATATTTTTGATTATGAAATCAAAATAATTTGTAGCATAAGATCTTTTAGTTTCCATTCAGATATAAATTATTCTTTAAATGCTTATTTTTATTTTATTTTATTTTGTTAAAAATTAATGTTTATTTTATTTTTGAGAGAGAGAAAGAGAGTGAGTGAGCACAAGCAGGGGTGGGGGAAATAGAGAGAGAGGGAGACACAGAATCTGAAGCAGGCTCCTGGCTCTGAGCTGTCACCACAGAGCCCAACGTAGAGCTCGAACCCACAAACCATGAGAAAATGACCTGAGCTGAAGTTGGAGGCTTAACCAACTGAGCCATCCAGATGCCCCTAAATGCTTATTTTGTTAAATATGAGTTCAGATAAGTAAAGAAGACTCATTCAACAACTTATTCTGCTACATGTTTCAATAATGTGTTTTTAAAATATACATAATAATGCACAGCATAGACACTTTTCGATTGTGATTTGATTTTCAACAGAGGTTTAGTGATCAACAAAAAATTGACCAAGGCTGAGTATCATTACATTTTAAACTTTTGAAATTAATAAAAAATTTCTAACAATAAAATTGTCTTGGCTACGTTTTTAAAAACAATCTTACAAGAGAAGACTGAACCGTGGAAATGCTAATTTGTTCCAAACTTTTTAGCTAGATCAAAAGTGAAATAAGCTATATTCGATGTTAAGTTAAAAACAATTAATTGATCTGCTTGTGTTATATCTCACTAACTCTCCCGTATGTTAATATGAAATAGATCATCTTATCTGCCCATTCCCTGGAGTAGCTTGAACCTTAACTGAGTATGAGTCAAAATAAAAATGTATCATTTATTAGAAGAGAGACATCCAGAACTAGCATATCTGAATCTCAATAAGTCTGTGTTACTTTAGAGTTACTAGTAATTTGGTAGAATTTAATCTCTGAAATTTAGTCCTGTATTCCACTCTGATACTTCTAACCTGATTTCTCTATTCTCAGTAGAACTATTTGTATTTTTCTTGAGGATAATAAGACAAGGATAATAAAGGCTCCTTAGTACCTGCCATATCATCTCAATAGGAAGAAAATGTTATGACCTCTATGCATATGGATGAGTAATTTTTTTCTGATCAAGAGTTGTGTTTGTATATGGAATGTGTAAATAGTATAATCAGCTTTGAGCTTCTAAGCAATATTAAATTCACACACTTTGATATAAACACATGGAAAAAACAGAGTGTAGCTACTCTAATATAATCTTCAGGGTCCAGAAAGAACAGAACAATTGATTTTATTCCTCTTCATTATCCATCTCATGTCTGTCCTGGCGAAAGGTCTTAGTCATACAGCACATTTTGTCACCTATATCTGTTTCAAGATATCACTCACAGTTCACATGCAATCTATTTCACTGTAAGAAAGTCTCCACCTGAAAGACCTTATCAGTGCAAATTTTCCACACCAGTTGGCAATGATGTAGCCTTTCTCATAACTTAGGCCCAAAGTGAAATTTTGTAAACTCTCAGGGAAATCATATTCAATTTTAACATTTATTTATTTATTTATTTTTCTATGAGAGAAAATGAGCACTAGTGGGAGAAAGAGAGAAAGCATGACTGTTCTTTGAAGTAAAAGAATAATGATGTCTCAGAAATCAAACAATGGAGATGAGCCTTACATTTGCGAGATTAACTGATTGGAGAGAGTTTTCAAGACCTGGTGCAGGAATATTGAGCCTTGAGTTTAGGAAAAGAAACTGGGTACCCGAAGAGGCCAAGGTGGTCAAGTTCACAGGGCTGAGTACCAAATAAGAGAGAGCAGCACACAGAGAGAGAACACCAGAAATCTGCAAAGGGCCCAGTTAAGTCAGGATGTGCTAGGAATCTAGTGGGAGCTCATGTTAGAATAAGCTAATGTGAGGAAACTAGTTGAAACTGTATGAATATCCATCTAAAGAGATTAAACAATATCCAGATCTCAAATAATTGAGTGGTACACCACACACACTATAAGATACTTGACAGAATACACAGAAGTGTTTTACTATATTAGTAAGGGAAATGAGCACCAAACTGATGCTGCATCAGCTAACAAACTTAAAAGGACCAGAAGAGCCAAACTCTTTCTAAATAATTTAGCAAAATATTAGATTAAAGATCAGAGATATTTACAAGAACACAAATATCCAGCATACAGTAAAATTCAAAATGGCTAGAATACAATTATGTATTAGCAAGGATTCAAAGAAACAAAAAATAAAACCCACAATAAAGAGAAAAACCAATCAAAACCAATCTAGAAATGACAGTGGTAACATTATCAGAAGACAGGGGAATTTTGAAAAGTCACCTAACTGTATGTCATATGTTTAAGAAGGTAGAAGAAGCATAAAACATAAGTTTAATTATGGATCATATTTTTAAAGACCCAAGTAAAAGTGTTAGAGATGAAAACTGCAATGTCTTAGATAAAAATTAGTATGGATGGGATTTATATAAGATTATACATGGCAGAAAAAATACTGATGAACCTAAAGACATAGCAATAGAATCAGTTAACAAAAATGAAGAGCACTGAGGGTTGAGGATGGGGGAGGGGCAGAGACAGAGGGAAAAAGAATCCGAAGCAGACTCCAGGTTCTGAGATGTCAGCACAGAGCCCTAAGAGGGGTTCTAACTCAGGAGCCATGAGATTATGACTTGAGCCAAAGAAGTTGTGTGCTCAACCCACTGAGCCACCCAGGCACCCAAGGAATGCTAAAAAATTTGAAATGTAAAGGACAGTGTGCACAACAAAGAATTAAATCAGATGTAACCTTCAAATGATCTGCTTGATAATTATGACTATAAAAGTTATCTGTGACTAGAACCTTAATCTATTTTACATATAAATGTAAAAATTTTGTTTTGATATACTTAGTTTTAACATGCCTGGAGATTCTCAAATATATCTATCATTAGAATTTAGGGAAGAATTTATTTAAGTCTTTAAAAAAATTATAGACAGTCACCTATCATTTTGCAAAAATAACATTATCTATGGCAAAGTTTCTTGTGGTATTTGAATACCCAGTGCATAAGTATTTGCAGTTGTGGCATTGTCACACTTAATTCTGTGCATATATTTCATACCTATATCTTGCCAGAAAAATAAAAGTTTGAGTAGCTTGAGTAAAGGTGGCAAAAATCTTCATTTAAGCAGTGGAAATTTAGTTTTAAAGTTCTACATGCAACTGAAGGTACTAATGCTCTACTCTGCCAAGATATATTCCTTGCTACTATTACACTAAATCCATGAAGATTAAGTGGATACTTTATAAATAAACATGCTAATAAAATATTATATGTTTATGTATTTTCCCTATATTTACTAGAAATCTTTAAGCAGTGTTATTCTCTCCAATATGATAAAGAAGTCTTCTAATTATGATAGTTCTTTCATTTTATTGTATTATTTTTGTTTAATAAGATGAATGCTAAGAAAATATGTAAGCCACATTTTAGAGAATAATTAATCATACCTGCTACCCATACATTATTAGCATGGTGATGGAAAGCAATTTACATGACATAATTTATTCTATTCTATTGGACAATGCTATGGTTTCATGAAGAATCAATGGAATAAGGAAAACGTTGAAAATCAACTGTGTAATGAACTGCAGTGGGGCAAATTTTTAATATAAAGTTGGTGAAATCACACTGCGTGATAATAAAGATTGACTACTTGCATCTGTAATCTTTGTAAGAAAGGAAAAGTTCTGGAGGAAAAGGTAATATTAATAGTTATGAGAGTGACTCAATAATTTCTCAATTAGAAAAGCCTGTTAATGTTTCATATTGGAAATATAATTATTTTCTAGTCACTGATAGTGTATTAGAAAAAAATACCAGGTATGGTTGTCAGCAGCATACATGTTGGCCATCATAAAAAATATGTTATTAAGTGTTTTTAACAATTCATTATTTATTTATCAGCAACATTTAGACACTAAAAGTCATACAGAAAATATTAAAAACACAAATGAAATAGAATTATTAATAACACAAATATATTAAAGGTGACTTGTCAAATAAATTTTTCTTAGTCTGTCAAACAAGATAAAAAGAAGTATTAATATTTTAGTGTGTAATTAGAAGCAATACAGAATAATTGTTTAAAATATCTGTTTATTTTGGAAAAATATAGAAGTTTTTGATTCATGTATTGAAAACGTCAACATTGGAAATAAAATATTATTAATTTTTATATCATATTTAGGTATATATGTAAAGTTAAGTGATTACCTTTTATGCTAAGAGGAAAATAAAATTAATCTAGTCTAAGGGAAGATATTTATTATAGAATTTATCAATTCTCTAACTTAAAAAATTTTCTTGTTTTCAAGGGTTTACAGTTTCCATCATTACAGTTTTTGGAAAAAGAAAAAGATTAAAGTTACTGATTTNAACTTGCATGATCACATGGAGTGATTAATGCATTTCGAGCAAATGTAGGACATGCTAGCCAAAACTCCAGGAGAGGTAGTTGGTAAATAGTTTAGTCATTGGAATGATAAAATGTTTTAGATGCAGTTTAAATTTCTATATACATTATTTAAAATTTTTTTTAGTTTATTTATTTATTTTGATATATATAGAGAGAACAAGGGAAAGGCAGAAAGACACAGAATCTGAAGCAAGCTCCTGGCTCTGAGCTGTCAGCAAACAGCCAGTGGTGGGTCTCAAACTCACTGACCTCGGGACCATGACCTGAGTTGGTTAGACACTTA
>NW_027527957.1:4683813-4684086 GCF_008692635.1 Crocuta crocuta
CTGATTTGGATAAACACTTAATGAACTGAGCTACCCAGGCGCCCCTATACACATTTCTTTTGAACAAATTTGTTTTCATTTATAAATATACCATTTTAATTTTTTGTGTGTGAAATGTTCAATTACAACAGAAACATTAAAATGAGTGTAATCACAGAATAAAAGAGATTTGAGTCTCATTTTAGAAGACAAAGTTAGAACTAAGGTCTTGATTCTAACTCCACAGTGCAATCTCCTTTCTCCTTCTGTGCTGAACGTATGTTGCATCACTAT
>NW_027527957.1:4684160-4708467 GCF_008692635.1 Crocuta crocuta
GTTTATTTATTTTTGAGAGACAAAGAGGCATGGAGAGCAGTAGGGGGTGGGGGAGGTGGGGGGGAAGAGGTGAGGAGGGAGCAGAGATACAGGGAAACAGAATCCGCAGACTCCAGGCTCTGAGCTGTCAGCATAGACCCTGATACAAGGCTTGAACCCAGAAACAGTGAGAACATGATCTGATCGGAAGTCGGATGCTTAACCGACTGAGCCACCCAGGCGCCCCCACCCTGTTCTTTCTTACTCNTTGACAAAGGAAAATTTACAACTTCATGAAATTTGAAATCTCCTCAGATTAGGTCATCTAAGAACTCTCTCTTCTTTTTCTTTCTTTTTTTTTTTTTTTTAAACGTTTATTTATTTTTGAGAGACAGAGAGCCAGGGGAGGAGCAGAGAGAGAGACAGNTCTTTCTTACTCCTTTTCTACTTTCAATCTTTCCTACAGTTCCCTTGAATCTTTCAATCTTCCCAACTTCAAAGCCTACACCTCTTTTATCCCTATGTAAATCCTGTCACCAGACTCTCTCTTACTGGCAACTCCGTATCACCCAGTATCACCCACGGGGTTTTTGAAGGGGCTCAGATANCATCCTGTCACCAGACTCTCTTACTGGCAACTCCGTATCACCCAGTATCACCCACGGGGTTTTTGAAGGGGCTCAGATATCCAAAGAGAAATCACCTGAAGCTGAAAAAGATAATTTGAAATAGCCTGGCTGTTTAATTCACTCAGATGAGCATTAGAGACACACAGACAGCTGCTTGGTCTTGGTCTGTAACTCAGATTTTAGTCTACAGCCTTCATAAAACTGATAGAAGGGGGGAAAAAAGTCTAAATGCCTCCTTCATAAGTATTAGTGGGTGTGTATCATTTGCTCAGTCAATCTCAACTTGTTGCATCAGAAACACAATCCTGATACAACTATAAATTTGGAACAGAAACAAGAGCCTACTCTTTTATATAAAAGAGTAAATTTTATATTTCTGTGCCTGTGCCTAATGCATAGCTAAAATTTTAAATTTAAAGTGATAAGCTGTTTGTCTATATGTTTATGCATATGTGTATATGTATATACGTATGCTTTAAGTATGTATGTTTTTTCTACTTCTAGATGATGTTAACAAATTAGATGATAAAACCACTTAAGGTAGCTCTATATGTTGATTGGGTTAAAAGTAAACCCTTATAAAAATTAAATATTCCTGAAATTCCCAGAAATTAAAAATAATAAGTTTCTAATACTTTCAAGAGAACTGAAATAAACATTTTATAAATTCTATTACACATAATATAGGTAAACATCCACCAATGAGATGAGTTTAATATTGTTATTTTAATAAAAACATCTATATCTTAATAGTTATCAGTGTTAAGTATAATGCAAGCATGTATTTTTATTCTATTTGGATATGTTCTTCTTAAACTTATGCACACTTACCAATAGAATAAATTAACATTATGTGTTATAGAGTTGAAGATAATATTATATATAACCAAATTAAATGATTATTTTAACACACTTTATTTCAAAATTTAAGTATATTTTGTAATAAGACAACTGAAATATATTTTTCAAGATCCTCTATTAATACCTTTCTGTGATTAAGTTAAATTAATCAGTTGGTTGTTCATTAAATATCTACATTATTTCTAAATAAAAGAATGCATTATGATGACATCAGTAATAATTTTCAGTACTTTTAAAAAATACATTTATTTTGGTTGTGATTTTGCATCTTTAAATCCAGTATATTCTGAGGAGTGGTTTTAAATTAAGGACTTCATAAATTACCTGAAAATTTTCACTAATATGCAAATATTTAGGACTTTTTCACTGACAACTAGATTGTATTTAGTCCCCTAAATCTCATGGCTATAAATATGTCCTTACCCTCATATGTATGTTTTCCCACCAACCTGAAATTTTTCTTTAAAAACGGTTAATGATAATACTGCTGCAAAACTTAATAAAATGTGTTATTTCCCACATGGGAAATTTCACTGGTGTTTTCAAGTGACTATGGAATCCGTTTCACTGGCAGAGTCATTCAAATAACGAAACCTGTCTTTATTCCCCTCAAACACCCCCTTATTATCCCTAATCATCTGAAATAATGGTGAGAGCTATCAAAATGTGTTTCTAAATTAAACTATAAAAGTTAAAACTTGCTAAACAGACAGAAAAACATAACCTCTCATGTCCTCAGAGTTTGCTCTTAGCTCTGATTGACTGCCAGTCCTTTCCCGATGGTCACACTGCCTCCATATTAAACAATAATTAACCAACCCATAATAATTCCCTATTCTGCTCAGACTTTCAAAGGTTCTAATCTGGTTAATTTAGACAGTATAAATGCTGCAACGGACTTTTCAATTACATGTATGGTTATCATCAATTGGTGGAGCCTGTTTTTCCTTGTCTCTTCTTGTCATCTACAATCTAGAAACTGGATATTTAGGTCTCTGGAAGTGACATCAACAGAAATGATTCTTAGATCCCTTTAAAAAGGTTTTTACATCATCCGCCATATCACCAATACTTCTGGCAAGCTCTAGGTGGCTTGACCTTAAATTTGAATCTCTCACCCTAAAAAGGTACACAAGCTACTCTTAGTGGACATGCACTCTAGTTGAAGATCTGAACCGAAGACTCTCTTGCAAGCCCACAAAAGCAAATGATACCAGGAGATAAACAGCTTTTCCCAAAAACCAGATGACATTACAGGAAAATAAGATTCTGCCCACAATGCCAGAAAAATGCCCGTTGAGATTCCTTTGCTTATTTATTCTCATTTTCATTGTCTTTCTTTACTGTATTTTTTCTTAATTCCTTCCAATGTAACTCTTTCATTTTGCATAATTACCCACATGCAACTACTTCCTTCCATAATGAACCTTCCCCAATCTGTTCGTCCCTCAATGATCCTCCATCCCTGCAAATACTCCAGAATCTATGGCATTCTTTCATTCACTCAGAACAAATCGCACACCCCTACTTCTGATTGCTCATTACAACTCTCTTTCCTTTAGAAATCTTCAGTTTCCTACAAATTCTTACATCTATTCAAATATAAGGGCATCCTTTGTGTTAATATATAGGGATCCTTTAGCTTTTCTCTCAAAACTTCAAAAGAAACTTTCTGCAACCATAATGCTTTTCAAAAAGAGCAATCTATGCTTCTGCTATAACACAACTGAGGGCCTTTTCATGGGTATAGGCATCAGCAATTACACTTTGTCCCCCACTAACAAATATTTACAGTTATTAATGGATGAAAAACTTTATATTCCTTACCTTATTATATGCATCTAATAGACCCATATGATTCTAGGTATAGTTTTACCTGGTACACTTAGGACTGTCCATCCTGGAAGAAATAACCAGAGGAACTTCCTATTCCCAGCTGATAAGAAAACATTTCCATCAGAAGGTTTTATCTGAACTCCAAAATGAAAATCCATGGGATAATTTTTCCATGAATTCCAAGTAGCCCCTGAGGGGTCATAATTTATTTGTGGCAACCATGCCTATTAGCAACTGCCTGCTAATTGGACTGTATCCTATTAGCTAACTGTATTAGTCCTTATCAAATTTTTAACCAGGCTGCCTTTTTTTTTTCTTATCAGAACTACTCTATTGCCTTTGATGTGATGCACCAAAATGTCTACACAAATAATTTATAGTTACAAATTTAGGTTCAAAAACCTAGACCCAGTAAGATACTGTGAATTTTCTTTCTCATTACGTTCTCACGGAATCTTTAAATGAGATTCTTGAAGATTGGGAGTAATTCTAAAAAACTTAGATGCCACATAGCAGTTCTATATGGTCAGCCTTCATTACTGGTACTGCTGCCATATGGGCCACTGAAAATATTCACCAGAAATCCTTTATTTTCCAAGCTCCACTCTGAGTATAAATCGAGACTATGGACAATCTTACCTAAACCAATAACCTTACTGCCTGAGAACTGCAGAAACTCCTGTAAAATAATCTGGCAGGAGATATCATTCTGGTCCTAGGGGAGCATTCATACAGTGTTTGGAACCAACTATTGTACATATGTTTTCCAACATCTCCCTGATGACTGTGACAACATCAAAAATGTTCAGATCATATACCAGAAAGTTTGTCAGATTGCCACTGCCATTTTTACTCTGACTTCTAAGGATGTCAATGTTTCAGAATCCTCTCAACTGACTTTCTTCCAAACTAAAATTTTGGTTTTACTATTTCTTCTTCTTCCTTTCTTTCTTATTATAATATGGAAGAACAAAGGTTTATAATTTTTGAGGTACTTCTAGCAAATATGAAATAATTTCAGGTGTAGGAGACATTGCATATATTCATTTATCTATTTATTTACTCTTATTTAAAAGTTGATTCTAAAAGGCAATCAATGGAATTTCAGAGTGATTTGATCATACGATTAGATAAAATCATGAATGTCTAAGGGAATTCTATTTTTTGTCTATTTAATGAAAGTTACAGTATATAATTTTGAAGTAAACATAGAAAGCAACACATAATACTATTGCCAAAAATCTCAACTTTTCATTGTTAAGAAAGTGTGTGTGTGTGTGTGTGTGTGTGTGTGTTCTGGGTTGGTCTTATAACTAAGGACATTATAAAAACAACATAAATCACAGTACCTGTAAAAATCTCAAGCACCTGAGGAAATCACATAAAAAGTAAAGATTGCTTTTTTTATTATCCATTCTTAAGAGAATTAAAATGCTTCAAAATCAATTTTATCTGAGAGAATGCAAAATTGTAAGTCTGCCTTAATATAACATATTATATAGAATTGATTTATAAATTCCTTTTATCATTTAAAACCCATTAATGCCAAGTCAATTTTACAAAATGTTCACATTTCATTGCTTTCTAAGGACTTAAGTATCATAAAACAAACAAATAAACTTTGCTTCACCTGAAACGTTAGTAAGCTTTTTCATACACAGGGATGAAGTGACATTTGACTATAAGACAAAATTAAACTACTTTTAATAAAAAGTAGTTATATCACCTTACATGTACAGTTGTATTTCTCTGGTATTATTGCTCCTTGTATTGTCACAAATATCCATACTAACTCTGACTTGAAGCTGAATTTTAAAATTACCATCTCATTGTGAAGTAGACAGTCATTGCCTAACACACCCACAAAATTTAGCAATCTGTTAGAAGTCAATCCCTATAATCACCATCCTTAACTTGACTGGCGTAAATAAACTCATTAACAAGAATCAAAATTATAGCTATTTTGTAACATGTTAATGTAAAAAACTTGTAGACCTATTTAATGTATCTAATTTTTATATTATATATTTAAGATTTAATGGCATGTTTAATATGTTAAATGATAAGTAAGTCTATATTTAATTTAAATCTTATACCTTTGGCGCACCTGAGTGGCTCAGTCAGTTAAACATTTGACTTCAGCTCAGGTCATGATCTCGAGGTTCGTGGGTTCGAGCCCCACTTCAGGCTCTGTACTCACAGCTTAGAGCCTTGAGCCTGCTTCAGATTCTGTGTCTCCCACTTTCCCTCTGCCCTAGTCTTTCTCACACACTCTCTCTCTCTCAAAAATAAATAAACATTAAAAAAGGTAAATATTATACACATAATTTTGATTTATCTTATAAACATATATTTTCACTGTTTAAAATACTTAGTCATCATGGTTTCAGTTTTTCATTTTACTTAGAAATCACCCCAGTCTCTAAAGATTACTCATTAATTTACTTGATTCAGTGTCAATTACTGATTTTAGAATTCAATAAGGCTCCTGAGAACTCCAGTTAGGGTGGCATACTAGAAAGCATAATAATGCATAATATAAAAACACTTGCCAGAAATATAATTCAATTTAGGGACACTGGGGTGGCTAAGTAGGTTGTGTCTGACTCTTGTGTTGGCTTAGATCATGATCTTTCAGTTCATGGGATCGAGTCCCTCCTTGGGTTCTGCACTGAGTATGGAGCCTGCTTGGAATTTCTCTCCCCATCCCTCTGTCCACCCCTCTCCTACCCACATACACACACACTCACTTTCCTTCAAAATAAATAAATATATAAAATGTTTAAAAATATATAATTCAATTTAGTTGAACAGATAATTTAACATATTTCAGAATCCTAAGAATTATGTAGAATGTTAGACTATCAGATAAGTAAAGCTACAAAAAAAATGTTTAATAATTTTGATTAGCATCTTCTTAAAACAAACACAGTATTTCTTTAAAAATAAAATATAAAGCTTAATTTTTTTCTGTACTTGTCAGAACAAGGTTAATACAAAGCACTGCAAACTGTTTTAAAACTACAATTATCAAATTAGTTTAGTCTGTCCAAGGATTCAACATTTTAAGTTTGATTTTTTTATGTAAAAGTACTTGTGAAGTAGAAATTTATACGTGAACATAATTAATATTTCTTAAAAGTTATCACATTTTAGAAGTTTGGATAACATTCAATATATGTCTGTTTTTATTAATTTTATAAATCAATTGGAATACAAATTCTTTAGTTTAAGACACTATTATTTGTTAATAACCTCTGAAAGTGAAATTGTTCATGCTCATATACAAGGGGCAGAGGTTCTGTTACACATAGTGAATACCTTCAATATCCTTCAATCCATGGTCATGAATAAACACAAGATATCATTGTTCCAGATTTAGAAGACAGCCCTTTGTTTTCAGTAGCATGAAATATATTCTTACTTGATGTCAGCTCACAAATATTCTAACAGAAAAACAAGCAACAAAATGAACAAATCAACTTCTTGTATTTCCTCATATTTTTTATCCAACCGATTTTTATTATCCACTCAATAGAGACCACCACATGGTCAAATGATAAAAGCCAAGTTCCCTGTCTTTACTATCACTATTGGGAAATGACTTATTGGCTGGACGCATTAGAACCTGAACTGAGCTTTGCCAAGAAATAGAAAACAAACAACAACAACAAGAATAAAAATCCCCGAAAGGTAAGTGAAAGGAGGGAGGGAGGGAGGAGGAGGAGGAGGAGAGAGAGAGAGAGAGAGGGAGAGAGAAACTCAAAATGATTTTGAGAATTATTTTGGATCAAAGAGATGATCTTAGCTATAAATATCCCATGAGGAGCACTTGTGAATTAACACATTTCATTGGTTCTAGAAAGTAGAACAAAGCATTCCAGTTGAATCTCCAACAGTCTTAACATAAATATCTATGAAATTACAAATGCTTTTCTCTGTGGTATGCAACTACAAAATGAATATCTGTCAAAGATTTTATTACATTTATTATGTAATAAGGAAATCAGTAAGATGTTTAGACTAGTTCAAAAAAGATATGGAGGGCTGGAGATTTATTTATTAGTTTTTAAAAGTTTATTTATTCTATTTTGTGATAGAATGATAGTGGAAGAGGGGTAGCAAGAGAGGTAGAGCAGGCTCCATGCTCACCTCAGAGCCCAATGGAAGGCTCAAACTCACAGACCATGAGATCCTGACCTGAACCAAAATCAAGACGCTGACGCTTAACTAATTGAGCGAGGCAGGTGGCCCAGGGCTGCAGATTTAAACATTCAGTCATGTAAATAACAAAATAAATTTCCTAACTGATACAAAACTCCTCAATACCCAATAAGAAAATAAATATGTAATCTATGTGGTCATACCTTCTATTGTACAAATATTTATAAATTAACCTGTAATTTTAGAATATTTTGCCTCCTATCAAATAATACATGTCAAAGATGCATTATCCTAGAAAATTAATTCTTGGCTGACTATTAAACAATGACATGAAAAAAATGCAGACATCATCATGTTTCATTTCCTAGTTTTTGTTAATATTTCTTAATATCACGTCCTTATGAATGAAAGCTTGAATACTGTTATCACTGATTGTTACCACATTCACCTACTAATGGTTCCACCATTTTAGAGTCATCTCCTTTTAAGGGAACTACTAGTAAGCACTTCCTGTACCTTGAGCTTAAGACAATCATACAAACCAATCTCTTCCTTCATGATCTTGGTATCTTGTTATGCCAATCTTCTTTAAATCCAGCTGTTGTGGATAGTTTGAATCTCCCCATTTTTTTCTGGGATATTTTTCAGCCAGTTCTGTTGAAGATGTTGTTTCTCTTCTGGTGTTCTGCTATTGCTTTCATTATTGATGGTGCTTTATTTTGTTTGGTATGTTTTATTTGCTTTTGATATTTACTTGTTCTTTTGCTCTTCTAAGAGAAATTGGGGAGTCTATATATGCTGCCATCATTATCTTTCCTGGTCTATTGCTTTAAAATGATTCACGTATTTAGGGTTTATTTGATAAGAGATTATTTGGAGACATAATTTCCTTTTCTTCACCTTAAATAAGAGGAATATATTTTTGAGGTTTCAAAGAGGACAATTTAGGTACTATGAGAACTTGTAAGCTAGGAACGTATGTTAATAATTTTTTCCAAGAAGTGTTTATTAAATATCGACTGATAAATACTTTTTAAGAAGTCAATCTGATTTCTTACAAATCTTTATGAGTTCTATTGATAAGTAAGTTAAACAGACTGAAGTGAAATTAACTGACATGGCCAAAAAATTAATGTTTATTGAAGAAATCCACAAAATATAGAGTAAAAGAGAATGTTGCTCACAAGGAATGATAGTAGCATTTTCCATTTAGTTGCTCCTATAAAAATTTGTTCCATAAAAAAATCTTATTGGTATAAAGCCTTAAAATCAAAATATGTAAAATTTGGCCTATTATGATGATGAGAATAATTTTCTGCAAGAATCTTGTAAATACCATTGAAATAAGTATATTATCTTTTTATATTAACATTTATTTATAGCATTATATTTTAGTAATGTTACATAACACTGATGAACTGTAGTGTTGTATCTTTCTTAGCAATTTGCTATCCTGATGGCTTAAATACCTCATCAGTTTAAAAAAACTAATTTTAAAATAGTGAAAATAAAGAATATTCTATGATAATAGAGGCTTCCTAAGCAAATAAGATCTATCTAATGACTAATCAGTAATTTAACTACCTTCCATATGTCTATACAATAAATATTTGTAAATACCATTAAACTGATTTTCTTCCCCAAAGAAATTGTTTAAATACTGATAAGTTTGATACAAGGCCAACTACTACATGTCTAAATCAAATTTAATATAAACTAAATAGACATAAAATTATCTCAATTAACTACATTAATTAAATGAAATTTTACATTTTCTCACACACTGGAACAATTTCTAACAACCTCCATATGAAAATCTCTAAATGCTCTTGTACTTTCTGTTATTTCCATTTGAATGTGCTACTTCAAGGGAGCAAATTTGGATTTCTGCCTATGAAATGAGGCCATTTATAGCTTCACATGCAGTACTTGCTTTCTTGTTTTTATAGGCACACTTTTTTTTTAATGTTTTATTTATTTCTGAGAGAGAGACAGCATGTGCAGGGGAGGGTCAGAGAGAGAGGGAGACACAGAAACTGAAACAGGCTCCGGGCTCTGATCTATCTGTCAGCACAGAGCCCAACACGGGGCTCAAATCCACTAACCGCAAAATCATGACCTGAGCCGAAGTCGGACGCCTAACCACTGAGTCACCCAGGTGCCCCTATAGGCACTCTTAAGATACATTTCTCTGTGTTTATTTTTTTAATTTAAATATACTGATAGGGTAGGCCTATCAGTATATTTCTCTTAAAACATCTATAACTCACAAGGAAAATTAACACTTATTTTCAGCAAGTGATATTACTAGGTTCCAATGAAATTCTGTATCTTTTTATTTTTAATGCTTATTTATTTTTAAAACACAGAGGGACAGTGTGTGAGCAGGGAAGGGACATAGAGAGAGGGAGACACAGAATCTGAAGGAGGCTCAAGGCCCCGAACTTGTCAGCACAGAGCCAGATGTGGGCTGGAACTCAGGAACCAGGAGATCATGACCTGATCCGAAGTCGGTCACTTAACCTACTGAGCCAGCCAGGGGCTCTTGAAATTCTGTGTCTTAAGCAATCTCATCATTTACCTCGTTCCAATAGCTCATAGTGTTTGAAGAGATATCCAAGATAATTGTTATTTGATACATTTTATGACAAGATTAGTCACAAATCTTTAGTTTAAGAAAAACTTAGTTAAATATATTTTACGTTATGTTTAAGATAGTGTCATCTAATAAATAATATGTAACCACAAGTATATAAGTAACTTTTGCAAAGAGTCTGCAGAATTGATGAGCCCAGTACATACACAAACTATCCAAGATCCGTATATATCCATTGGGAAAATTTGAAGATACTACATTATTGATTTATCATAATCCAATCTTTCCTTCTATACACGTAATAAGCAGGGTCGTCTAACTTACATCTCTGTATGCAATGATCCTGCAGGAACATTATCTATTTTGTCCAAGTACTAAAAGTCAATTGGTCTAGACCAAAAAGCATGACTTTTGATGATAAAATATTCATATATTGTTGTCCTATACGTAAAACATTTCCCTAGAGATAAGGATTACTCGAAGTGCTTTTAAAATGATTTATATAGATTATTGGGGCACCTGGGTGGCTCAGTCGTTAAGTGTCTGACTTTGGCTCAGGTTACGATCTCACAGTTTGTGGGTTCGAGCCCCACGTTGGGCTCTGTGCTGACAGCTAGCTCAGAGCCTTTAGCCTGCTTCAGATTCTGTGTCTCCCTCTTTCTCCGACCCTCCCCTGCTCACGTCGTCTGTCTGTCTCTCTCTCTCTCAGAAATAAATAAAACATTACATTTAAAAAAAATGATTTATACAAATTATTAATTTATCAGTGGTGGTTAACAGAAAGTATTGGAAAAGTCAGCACATGATAATGAAAAATATTTTTATGTTTCTCCTGTTTATAAGAAGTAGTGTTTTTTCACAGTATGTCTGTCATTACTCATATCTGATAAAAGCTACTATTTTTGTAAATTTTATTTGCTTTATTTAATTTCTCACCAATTCTAAAACTGGAGGGAGTACTCTAAATATAAGTGATTTCCTTCCGCAATAGATACATGTATATAGTTATTGTGCTGTCAGGCTTTAGATAACCTATGCATGCTATTGCTGGCTTGGCATCCATTTTGTTTGGCCAAACTGCCAGCAGGGGCCTCATGTGAGCACATGCCCTAGATAGCACCCCGCAAAGTCTAAAGTAAATGTACGTCTCTGATAAGACTTCCCCAAGGGCCCTTGTGATAAGCACATACTCCTGTGCCTCCCAGACAGAGCCTTTTCCTTGTGCGCCCCTTTGATAAGACCCTGTGGAGCTTAGGAGATTGTGGAGGATTTTTTGTTTTTTTTTGTTTTTTGGGGTGAATTAACTATTCTGGCTTTAGACTGGGAACCCCAAAGCATCTAACTTAAGGACCCTAATAAATGGAAGTGCCCCAGGTCCTTTCTCACTTCCTGTATCCTGCCGTGACCACCTCACATGGCCTCTCAAGGAGTGCTGTGTACTTCCTCCAGGACCTGTGAGTAATAAACTGCTTTCAAATCCTTTGTGGCTTTTCTTAAACCCCATGGTTCACCATGTGACACCGTAGGTTTGACTTAAAAGAGGTCAATTTATTAAAGCCCCAACAATGTTGTACACCCTAACCTTAACATTGTATATCAATTATATATCAATAAAAGTGGGAAAAAATAAATTAAATAAATAAATTGTGTTTTAACTCTATTCTTTCAAAAATATATAGCATTATTTCTGTGTATTAATAAGTGAAAATAATAGTAAAGATAAGTAGTATTCATTGAGGCCTAATAATATATTGGAACTTGTACTTGATGCTTACAATTTTAGAATGTAATTTGCACACAATGCGAAGTAGAATAATACACTCCTCCAGAGTTTACAAATGAGAAAGCTGAGTTTTATAAATGTTATATAACTCAAAAAGGTAGTTAGGAATGCTTTGTTAGTGGTAAATTTTAAGTTTTATTCTAATCTGAAAATGTCATATCTGGTAACCTAATCTCACTTTTTTTCAAAGTGAAGTATTTTATTTTTTTTCCTTAAATAGTTTATTGTCAAGTTTGTTTCCATGTAACACCCAGTGTTCATCCCAACAAGTGACCTCCTCCATGCCCATAATCCCTCTTCCCCTCTCCCCACCCCCATCAGCCTTCAGTTTGTTCTCAGCATTCAAGAGTCTCTCATGGTTTGCCTCCCTCCCTCTCCCCAACTATTTTTCCCCTCTTCTCCTGCTCTTTCTCCATTAAGTTCTTCTTAATCCACCTATATGGTATTTGTCCTTCTCTGCCTGTCTTATTCCACTCAGCATAACACCCTCTGGTTCCATCCATGTTGCTACAAATGGCCAGATTTCATTCTTTCTCATTGCCATGTAGTATTCCATTGTATAAATATACCACCTCTTTGATACATTCATCACTTGATGGACACTTAGGTTCTTTCCATGTTTTGGCTATTGTTGAGAGTGCTGCTATGAACATTAGGGTCCATGTGCCCCTATGCATCAGCACTCCTGTATCCCTTGGGTAAATTCCTAGCAGTGCTACTGCTGGGTCATAGTGGAATTCACTAGTTAATTTTTTGAGGAACCTCCTTACTGTTTTCCAGAGGGTTTGCACCAGCTACATTCCCACCAACAGTGTAGGAGGGTGCCCGTTTTTCCACATCCTCGCCAACATCTATAGTCTGCTGATTTGTTCATTTTAGCCACCCTGACCGGCATGGCGTGGTATCTCAGTGTGGTTTTGATCTGCATTTCCCTGATGATGAGGGACTCTGAGCATTGTTTCATGTGTCTGTTGCCATCTGGATGTCCTCTTTGGAGAAGTGTCTGTTCATGTCTTCTGCCCATTTCTTCACTGGATTATTTGTTTTTCAGGTGTGGAGTTTGATGAATTCCTTATAGATTTTGGATACTAGCTCTTTATCTGATATGTCATTTTCAACTATCTTTTCCCATTCTGATAGTTGCCTATTAGTTTTATTGATTGTTTCCCTTGCCGTGCAGAAGATTTTTATCTTGATGAGGTCTCAGTAGTTCATTTTTGCTCTTGATTCCCTTGACTTTGAGGATGTGTCAAGTAAGAAATTGCTGCGGTTGAGGTCAAAGAGTTTTTTTTCCTGCTTTTTCATCTAGGATTTTGATGTTCCTTGTCTCACATTCAGGTCCTTTATCTGTTTTGAGTTTATTTTTGTGTATGGTGTAAGAAAATGATCTAGTTTCATTCTTCTGAATGTTGCTGTCCAGTTCTCCCAGCACCATCTGTTAAAGAGGCTGTCTTCTTTCCATTGGATACTCTTTCCTGCTTTGTTAAAGATTAGTTGGCTGTACACTTTTGGGTCCAATTCTGAGTTCTCAATTCAATTTCATTGGTCTATGTGTCTGTTTCTGTGCCAATACCATACTGTCTTGATGATGACAGCTTTGTAGTAGAGGCTAAAGTCCGGGATGGTGATGCCTTCCGTTTTGGTTTTCTTCTTCAATATTACTTTGGCTATTCGGGGTCTTTTGTGGTTCCATACAAATTTTAGGATAGTTTGTTTTAGTTTTGAGAAGAATGCTGGTGCAGTTTAATTGGGATTGCATTGAAAGTGTGAGATTGCTTTGGGTAGTAATGACATTTTAACAATATTTGTTGTTCTGACCCATGAGCATGGAATGTTTTTCCATTTCTTTGTGTCTTCTTCAATTTCCTTCATAAGTTTTCTACAATTTTCATCATACAGATCTCCTATATATTTGGTTAGGTTTATTCCTAGGTACTTTATGGTTTCTTGTGCAATTGTGAATAGGATCAGTTTCCTGATTTCTCTTTCTGTTGCTTCATTATTGATGTTTAAAATGCAACCAATTTCTGTGCGTTATTTTGTACCCTGCAACTTTGCTGAGTTCTTGGATTAGTTCTAGTAGGCTTCTGGTGGAGTCTGTCGGGTTTTCTATGTAGAGTATCATGTCGTCTGCCAAAAGTGAAAGTTTGGCTTCTTCTTTACCAATTCTGATGCCTTTGATTTCCTTTTGTTGTCTGATGGCTGATGCTAGGACTTCCAGCACTATGTTAAACAACAGTGGTGAGAGTGGACATCCCTGTCGTGTTCCTCATCTCAGGGAGAAAGCTCTGTTTTTCCCCATTGGGGATGATGTTAGCTAAGGGCTTCTCACAGATGGCTTTGATGATGTTTAAATAAGTTCCTTCCATCCCGACTTTCTCTAGAGTCTTTATTAAGAAGGGAAACTATCTTGTCAAATGCTTTTTCTGCATCTATCGACAGGACCATATAGTTTTTATCTTTTCTTTTGTTAATGTAATGTATCACATTGACTGATTTGCAAATATTGAACCAGCCCTGTAACCCAGGAATGAATCCCACTTAATCATGGTGGATAATTCTTTTTATGTGCTGTTGGATTCGATTTGCAAGTATCTTGTTGAGGATTTTTAATCTGTNGCTGGGTCTCTGACTTAGGAATCAAAGTGATGCTGACTTCATAATATGAGTCTGGAAGTTTTCCTTCGATTTCTATTTTTTGTAATAGCTTGAGAAGAATGGGTATTAATTCTGTTTTAAATGTCTGGTAGAACTCCCCAGGGAAGTCATCTGTCCCAGGGCTCTTATTTGTTGGGGGATTTTTGATAACTGATTCGATTTCCTCAGTAGTTTGGTTCTGTTCAGATTTTCTATCTCTTCCCGTGTGAATTTTGGTAGTGACTTTGTGTTTAGGAATCTGTCCGTTTCTTCTAAGTTGTCTAGTTTGTTGGCATATAACTTTTCATAGTATTCCCTGATAATTGCTTGTATTTCTGAGGGTTTGGTTGTAATAAGTCCTTTTTCATTCATGATTTTGTCTATTTGAGTGCTCTCTTTTCTCTTTGAGAAACCTGGCTAGAGGTTTGTCAATTTTGTTTTCAAAAAACCAACTCTTGGTTTCGTTGATCTGTTCAACTGGTTTTTTTTTTTGTTTCTGTATTTTTTATTTCTGCCCTGATTTTTATTATTTTTCTTCCCCTATGATTTGGGGTGCTCCTGTTTCTCTTCCTTTAGTTCCTTTAGGTGCACTGTCGGATTTTGTACTTGTTCTTTTTCTAATTTCTTGAAATAGGCCTGGAGTGCAATGTACTTTCCTCTTAGGACAGCCTTTGCCACATCCCATAGAGTTTGGATTGTTGTATTTTCGTTTTCATTTGTTTCCATATATTTTTACATTTCTTCTCTAATTGCCTGATTGGCCCATTCGTCCTTTAGTAGGGTATTCTTTAACCTCCTTGTTTTTGGAGGTTTTCCAGACTTCTTCCTGTGGTTGATTTCAAGTTTCATAGCAGTGTGATCTGAAAGTGTGCCTGGTATAATCTCAATTTTTTTTATATTTTTAAGGGTTTTCTTTTGTCTCAGTATGTGATCAATTTTGGAGAATATGCCATGTGCACTTGAGAAAAAAGTGAATTCCATGACCTCAGGATGTAGAGTTCTAAATAGATCTGTCAAATCCATCTGGTCCAATGTGTCACTCAAGTCCATTGTGTCTTTAGTGATTTTTCTGTCTCATTGATCTATCCATTGCTCTAAGTGGAGTATTAAAGTCCCCTGCTATTAGCGCTTTCTCTCCATAAGATTTTTCTGTTTGTGATTAATTGTTTTATATATTTAGGTATTCCCATATTCGGTGCTTAGACATTTATAATTGTTAGTTCTTCCTGTNTTGAAATATATGGGTTTAGAGTCATTGTGTTCTTTGTGGGATTCATGCTTGTGGTGGTGTCTCTGGTATCTTGAGTTCCTTTCAACATTTCTCTCAGAGAGTCCTCCTCAGGATTTCTTGTAGGGCTAGTTTAGTGATGACAAATTCTTTCAATTTTTGTTTATTTGAAAAGACTTTTATCTCTCTTTCTATTCTGAATGACAGACTTGTCAGATAGAGGATTCTTGGCTGAATATTTTTTCTGTTCATCACATTGAGGATTTCCTGCCATTCCTTTCTGGCCTGCCAAATTTCAGTAGATAGGTCTGTCACCACTTTGATAGATTTCCCTTTGTATGTTAGGGCCCTTTTATCCCTAGCTGTTTTCAGAATTCTCTCTTTGTCCTTATATTTTGCCAGTTTCACTATGATATGTCATGCAGAAGATCGATTCAAGTTACATCTGAGGGGAGTTTTCTGTGCCTCTTGAATTTCATTGTCTACCTCCCTCCCCAGGTTGGGGAAGTTCTCTGCTATAATTTGTTCAAGGACTCCTTCAGCACTTTTCTCTCTCTTCCTCTTCTGGAATTCCTATGATACCGATATTGTTCCATTTGATTGTATCACTGAGCTTTCGAACTCTCCTTTCGTGTTCCTGAATCAGTTTTCTGTTTTTCTCAGCTTCCTCTTTTTTTATAATTGTGTCTTCTAAATCANGAGTTTTCTGTGCCTCTTGAATTTCATTGTCTACCTCCCTCCCCAGGTTGGGGAAGTTCTCTGCTATAATTTGTTCAAGGACTCCTTCAGCACTTTTCTCTCTCTTCCTCTTCTGGAATTCCTATGATACCGATATTGTTCCATTTGATTGTATCACTGAGCTTTCGAACTCTCCTTTCGTGTTCCTGAATCAGTTTTCTGTTTTTCTCAGCTTCCTCTTTTTTTATAATTGTGTCTTCTAAATCACTTTTTCTCCTTTCTGCCTTTTCAACCCGTGCATTGGATGTCTCCTTTTTAATATGTATATCATTTATAGCATTTTTTAATTCATCACAACTATTTTTAAACTCCATAGCCTTTGTAGCAATAGTTTCTATGATGTCTTCTATGCTTTGTTTCAAGCCCAGTGATTAATTTATGACTATTGTTCTAAATTCTTGTTCAGTTATGTTGCTTATATCTGTTTTGAGCAGTTCTTTAGCTGTTATTTCTTCCTGGAATTTCTTTGCAGGAGAGTTCTTCTGTTTTGTCATTTTGGTAACCTTCCTATCTCTTCTTAATTTTAAAAGTTTGTTATGCATTCTACCCCTGTGGCTGCTGCTGTATATAAGAGGGCTCTTTGACTGTCCTAGGCCTGTCCATTCAGGAAGGGTTCTTTGAATGGTGTCTCTTGGTTTCTCTTGTTGAGACTTTGGTTACTTTGTTTCCCTACTCATAGTGGTATTCAGGACTCTCCACCATGTGTACTTTGGCTTGCGTCTTGAGGTAACTGCACTTATAAGGTTGCCTTCCCAGTGTATTCTGTGTCTTTCTCTTCCCAAACTCCTGTGGCTCAGTGTCCTATGATTTTCAGGCCTTCTCTGTTTGAGAGACGGGTGCAAGTGAAATGCACGGAGCTCCCTACTTCTCTGCCATCTTGCCAAAAGCCCCAAATCTCATTTTTAAAACTCCTAATGAGACCATAAAGAAATAGAATGCTAGAATGAAAATTATTTTTCCTCAGAAATTTAAAATCTTTATTCATTTTTCTCATATTTATTAATAATGAGAAGCCAACTACAATTACATTTGTTTTCTGATTTTAGCTAGATAAATTATAGAATAATGACATTTCCTTAACATGTTAGTCATTATTTTATTTTTCTAGAAAATTATTACTGATGAAAACTTATCTTTAAGTCCAATGTTCCTTTTTCATAAGTATACACATTTTTAATATCTGTTAGACCATTTATGTTTTCCTTTATGTTTTGGAGTTTTATCAGAATGTTTCTGGATATTCAGCTCAATGTTCAGGTTTTCCTAATATAAAAAACTTACGTATTTTGGATCTCCTGGGTGTCTCAGTAGGTTAAGCATCTGACTTCGGCTCAGGTCATGATCTCACAATTCGTGAGTTTGAGCCCCATGTCTGGTTCTGTCCTGGCAGCTCAGAGCCTGGATCCTGCTTTAGATTCTGGGTCTCCAAATCTCTCATCCCCTCCCTCACTCATGCTCTCTCTTCCTCTCAAAAATTAATAAAAATTTAAAAATATTTTTGAAAACGTTCATATTTTCCAGTTATAAAAATTATTAACAATTTTATCTTTGGATAATGCCTCATATCCTATCAATATTCCCTGGAATTCCACATAGACTTTGTTAGAACTTCTTATTTCATTCCACATACACTTAATCTCTTACTATTCATTTTAACCCATAAATTGTTTGTTGCTGTATCCTGGTTGTTCCTTCTATAAATCTTGTGATATTTATTTTACCTTAATTTCTAATACAGAATATTAATTTTAAAAGACAGTAAGACATACATATAATGGACTTAGAAGTAACAAAAAGAACACCTAGAAACCCACAGTTCTAAAAAGAGATGTGTATGCTATTTAATTCCTGGATAACAATATTCTGTATATGTATATTGGATCAAGTTTATTAATTTCTATTTAAAATGTCTATCCTTTCTGATATTTTCTATTTGTCTATCAGTTACAGGTATATATAGTTTCTAGTCATTTTACTAAATTCATACAAAGTTAAATTTGTTACATAATCTTGGTGAATTGAAACTTTTATCTTTTGAAGTGATGTACATCTGGTTAAGTTTTGCTTCAATTTCTATTTTATCTTCATAATGTAATTATCTCAGGCTTTTTGTATGTTTATATATCTATTAGAACTAGCTTTTTTTAGATTGTGTGATTGTTTCTTTGTTTTATAAATTTATTTAACTTTTTATCCATTTAGGCAACTTGTGTTTTACTGGAACATGCACCCATACATAATTAATGCTATTACTAATACCATGAGCTTTTAATATACTTGCTCTGGCTTCTTTTTCTTTTTGTATAATCTCTCTGTAGTCATTTCCTCTGCATTCTTCCTTAAGATTGATAATTCCACATTTACTCTACCACATTCCTATCCATCCTCTTAGAAGCTATGTTTCTTTTATTTTTTTCGTTGAGTAGCTAACTACAAAAATACAGCATTGATCTCTTACTTATCAAAATCTACTGACACACTCATTCTTCTTACACATAATAAAAGGAATTTAGAGAATGTTAATTTCATTCATCTTCATCCTAAAGGATTTTCTATTCTTGGCATGTGTGGGGTTACTTTTAGGTGTCAACTTGACAGAGCTAAGGGATGTCCACGTAGTTGGTAAAACATTATTTCTGCCTATGTTTGTGACAGTGTTTCTGGGAGAGATCAGCATTTGTATCAGCAGACTGAGCAAAGAACATTCTCACCAATGTGGCAGGCATTCTTGAGGACCCAAATAGGAAAAGACCAAGAAAGGGAGAAATTCTCTCTCCGTCTCTGTCTCTCTCTGTCTCCCTTTCTGGGATGTCCATCTTCTCTTGCCCTATAACATTGGATCTATAACTCCTAGATCTCAGGTCTTCAGACTTCAACTGATACACCATAGGCGTTTTCTGGTTCTCCAGCTTGCAGACAGAAGATTGTGGCACCTCTTGGCCTCTCTAGCTATGTGAGCCAATTTCTATAATAAATCTCTTCTCTCTCTTTATACATCTTATCAGTTCTGTTTCCCTGGAGAACACTGTCTAATACAGTATACAATTTAATTTAATATCCATAAAGTGTTTGACCCCAAAAGATATTATTATCGCTTTGTAGAATCAATATTCACACGTGAGCACGAGGGGGGAAGCGACAGGGAAAGGAAGAGAGAGAAGCCCAAGCAGACTCTGTGCTGTTGGTGCAGAGCTGGTGTGGTGCTCTATCTCATGAAGTGTGAGGTCACGACCTGAGCTGAAATCAAGAGCTGGACTCTTACGAGACTGTGCTCCCAGGTGCCCACTCCCATCTTTTTAACCTTTGCATTCCTCTTTTGTATCACTTATTTTGACTTATCTTTCTGGCAGTTAATTCTTCCTCCAGATGTATTTAAACTGATGAATCCATTCACTGAATTGTTAATAATAATTTCTGTGTTTGTCAGGTTTTATAATTTTTCTTGGCTTTAGTTTTTGTCTCCAAATATGATCTGTCACTATGTTTTTTAATTTCCAATTATCTTATGAATATTTCAAGATTAGCTGTCATCTTCTTGTAATATTAGGCATAGTTTTATAAGCCTATCTTTCACTATTTAGGTGCCTAGAATTGATTATGTGCTAGATATTTTATTTGAAACAATTTATTTTTAGAAATTATTTAAAAACTAGCATGAAGCTTTAGTCCTTCAGAAATGATTTTTTTATATATAATATAGGAACTAAAATCATCGGTGTTGTATTATTTCATCCAATGCCAAAGCATAAGTTTTTCTAGACAACCCATGTTTCTTAAAGCCTAAAGGCAGGTCATTTGAATGCTGGTTTTCAATTTGTTGATATTTTATTCTAATGTGTCTGCCTGTGATTCTCCAAAATCTTTATATGAAATGGTATTTAGCCATCGTAGATGTGTTTTACCCCTAGTCTGAAGGGTTTCTAAGCTTTCAGCCTCTTGGACTTCTTTATTTATTTGAGAATAATTTCAGGGTAAAAGAATTTCCCAATTCTGAAAGGTTTTGGCTATGCCAAAAATTTCTGGCTTCTAGCTTTTTCCTTTAGAAATATTTCCTTAGAAATATTATTATTACTCTTAATTTTCTTATTTTTCTTTAGCTGTTAGAATAATCCCAAATACCTGTGTGAGACGTGCTGGAAGTTGAGTTTCTTTTCTGGTGGTTCTTCTTGTTGTCACCAATATTGAAACTGTTTTTATGTCTTTTTATTTGTTCCCAATATTATTCATGTGTGCTTCTTTTTTCTGATCTATCAATCCAGATATTTTATTTATATTGTTTGGTTTTATTCCGATCTTTTTATAATATCTTAGAACATATACATAGCCTTTTCATTCTTTCCTTTCCTCTACTTAGGGCTGCAGATTTCTCTCAAATTATCCTTTTTGCTGCAACTCACCTTTTAACATTTTTAACTAACATTTAACTAATGTCTTCATCATTATTCAGATTTCGATGTTTTGAAAAATGTACCATGGTTTTTGACTTATGACTTATTCCATTTTGACCTATGACTTATTACTAATGCTTTTTTGCTATGTTATTGTATTAACACTAGAAATTTATTTTTATTTATTATTAGTAATAATAATAGCCAATATTTATTTAGTACTTATATGGCTCAAAGTACTTTATGTTTATTTTTCACACTTAATCTTAGAAATAACCATGTGGGAGTAGATGAGATTGTTATATCTTCCTTTTTAAACAGCTTTGTGAAAGTTTAATTGACATCCAATATAGCACATATATTTAAAGTTCAAAAGGTGATAAGATTTGCTATGATATATGCCCATGAAATAATTTCTATACTGAAGATAATGAACCATCAAAAGTGTTTTTCTACTCCTATGTAATCCATCCCTCTCTGCTCTCTACCTTTCTTACCCTTTCCCAATGCCACCATTGATTTAGTGTCTGTCATTAAAGATTTTAAGTTTACATTCTCTTTAATTTTATATAAGTGGAATTAGGTGAATATACTCTTTGTCTGACTTTTTTACTCAACATAATAATTTTGAGATTCATTCATGTTGTTGTTCATATCAACAGTTTCTTTTCTATTACTATAGAGCATTGCACTTTATGGATATCCAAAAATGTTTTATCCATTCATCTGTGGCTGTATGTTTTTATAATTTCTACCTGTTGCCTATTTCAAATAAAACTTCAACAAACGTTTGCATTGAAATCTTTTCCTTTAACCCATAGATTTGTTTAGACAAATAATATCCAGAAGGCCTCACGATGCACTACTCTTTGAGATATTTGGAGAATCTAACCACAGGAATCACATCAGATTAAGGGAACCACGTTACAACAAAAAAAGTGTAAGATTTATTTTAGGACCTTAGAATCTACTTTATATCCCATACTACACCACCGTGAATGAGTAGCTGATAGAGTATTTGAGCAATCTGCTGGAGATGTAGTTGATATGTCCCCATCCCCTTCTCTTTGAGACAATAGTATACAAGGTTGAGGTACTGTCTTCCAAGATATAGTATACACATTGAGTTAAAGACCTCTATATGTCATTGTATCTCCAACAGGAAGAGGATATAAGTCTGACATAAATTTGATAATTAAATATGGAAGCTGAACTCACCTCCACCTATCATCATTCTCAATAACTCACTGAAGTGTTTTGGCTTTCTTCTCTCACAAACTAATGTTCTGCCAAGTTACAGCTCTCATTCCTCAAAGGGAACATTCTTTCACCAACGGTCATAAAAACTAAACTAAAATATGGCTGCCACTCAAGTACTTTAAGTTACTGTGTCCAGGGACCAGTAGGCAAAGGCAGAAGTCAGGAGCTTCAGAAGTGTAATTAACTGTGATTATTTTGGAAGGAGATAGGGCTGCTGTTACACAATAGGGACAGGGATGAGATGTATAGCTGTCATCCAGACAATCCATTTTGGTGCCTACTGGTACACACTTTCCCAGTCATGACTGTAAATGAACATCTTCATTAACCTCCACTAAGGACATAGTGACCAGGGTCTCTGAACACTTAAAGAATGGGGGTCTAAGTCATAACACCAGGGAAATCACTGATATTGGCAAAAGTAGAAGCCAAGTGAATACAGTAGAGGACAGGGATGATGGTAGCCAACTGGATGGATTGTGATGAGCACAGAGATATGTTAACTAAATCTGCTTTTCACAGAGGGCATGTGGCATTAACTGTCAGCAGATAAACTGCAGCTATCAGTTTCTTCAGAATTACCTCGGCTTATCTTAATGTGAGCCATATACAATGACTGATTGTAGTGTAAATTAAAAGGTTGGTCATCTGTGATGCCCATATAGACTCCTAAATTTTCCATAAGGTTGGCTGAGTTCTTATTCAGACCTATATTACAGGCACACTTCTAACTTCTCCCAAATATACTTCCTCCATTTTCCTTTCCACAGGTATTGACGCCTGGTGAATAGATATCATGCATGCACGCCACACTCTATCTCAGCATCTGCTTCTGGAGAGCTCAGCCTTCAAAAGTATTCATAATGAAATGAGGGTCCATTGATATCAGCTTCTTCTGCCTTTTTGTCAGAAGTCTCTCACATAATAGTACTAATATTATACATAATGAAAGCAGACACGCAAAAACAAATCTCAGATCCCCCTAATGGATACCTATATTAACATAACTCGTTAATTCATTATTCAAGTTTATTAGGGTTTTTACTGAACACTAAGTCTAAATTAATTCAGGTAACTCCCCAACGTTAATCTACCCCTCCTCCCATTAATGTGGCATTCCTCATAAAAAAGAGTAAGAAGGATTTATATTTTTCTCTCAGAATCCAAAAACTTGAAGTGTTCCTCAGGGGGTGAAAGTACATTAAAATGTTGTCGGGGCTTATTATTCATTAGCCCCTGAAACAATCGTATGCAGAAAGGAAAAAGTAATGTTTGTTGGTCTTTATCACTAAAAATATAATGAGAACATAATATAACTCTAATGTGCCTAAAATGTTAAAGAAAATGTTCTTTTCTGAAAAATATATATCATATGCAACTTTAAGATTTTCTTATTTTTCACCAGAGATTTCAAAAAACAACATATAAGTCACTATTTGGTCCTTTTAGTAAATGGTATAGTGATTATATGTCCAGTTTTTGCTCTTTGGTAACAGTGAGATCAACTGAAAAACATAGTGTCACAAAATAGCCTATGAGCACTGGTTCCAAGTACCTGCCCCCAAATCCTATGTAGGTTTAATTGTGAAAACTCATCCTAAAATGGTTATTTGAGGGTGAAGTGGTAGGATAATAATAAGAGATGACTATGTGTATTCATGTGATCTCAACACATTTAGGTGAAGTCTTGTCAATATTTCTATTTAAAAGAACAGGTAATATTCACAGATTCTGTTCATTCTCAGTCTTTAACAGTGTAACAAAATATAGGTACTATTTTGGAAATGATGCATTTTTTTGTGAAGTCAATAAAGAATGTGCCTAAGGGTAAAGGAACAGTTTGTATATCAAACACCCTGGAGAGTTGTCTAGGCAATGAAGATATAAGCTTTAAAATTTATATTTTAAGTCGAGAAAAAAATGGTATTTACTTTGTACTGGTCTAGCACAGCTAGTGCTGGTGCAGAATAAAAGGCTGTAACTTTATTCTCCCACAGTCGGCCCCGCGCCTCCACATCACCCGTAGACTCTGCCATTTTTATGAAATCAACTGCAGTTCAGTCACTTCATTAGTAACAAGAATGCCCATTTAGTGGGGCGCCTGGGTGGCTTAGTCTGTTAAGCATCCGACTTTTGCTTAGGTCATGATCTCGCGGTTCATGGGTTCGGGCCCCGCGTCGGGCTCTGTGCTGACTGCCAGCTCAGAGC
>NW_027527957.1:4708478-4713028 GCF_008692635.1 Crocuta crocuta
TAAACAACAGCAGCGTTTTCCTCCCAAGGAAAACAAAACTTTCTCACTTTTCATGATTCATGCAACCATATTAGTTTTAAGGGATGAAATAAATTGTCCATCTTGAATGCTATATCTTTTATAGATTGTGTTATTCATAGTATCAGCTATTATTTCAAAAATGCACTTAGGAATTTTAATTTGAACCTCAAAATATTATTCATATTTTTACCTAGAAGAGTATCTCTTTTTCTCTTAAGGGACATGGGCCAATTTGAAAAATCCAAATAAAGCTACAGAATCTGTAGCAAAAATATAAATGAACTTATTGACAAATGTAACTTTTTTCTGACGGGAATATCAGTGATATCTTAATAAGGAAAAAACATCAAAATATCCTTGTGTCTTGTCCATGAAACTTTGATGGTTATGAGTGTTAATTGAAGAATACTTGAAATGGATTATAAAATATAATCAATTCTCCATGTGTTATGCATTTATACGATATTCAATTGAAATTAAGTTATTGTAATTATGGAGCACTTCTAACTGGTATTCAGTATAAGAGTAATGATAAATAGTACTAACAACCATAGCTATTGAGAACTTATTTGCTCACATTGCCTTGTGTTGTTAATTGCTTTGCACTCTCATGTTTATGTCTTTACACTAACTTGGGAGAAATTGACTATTAATATTATATATAATGTAATATTAAGTTAATACTTTCATTCTTACATAATATAAGAAAAGCTTAGCAAGAAAAGTTTAAGAAAATTTTAATTTTTGTGTAAAGTCAAGAATTCCAAAGTAGTAAGACTCTATGTTTTACATGGTATCAAACCTCTTGGCCTCAATAGCCTAACTACGAGAAATTTGGATGATCAAAATCTAATATTTTCACGGGGAGAAAATGGCCTATGTTATAATCTAGTGTGCCTATTCATTTTTTATCTTCTTACACTCTGTTTTCTTTTTAATCCAATTGACTTTTAAACAATGGAAAACATATTTTTCCATAAGCTATAAATTTTTCTCACCCAAAATACGGCTTTTAAGATTTTTTAAATATAAAAATATTTTATAGATATCAAAGTTAGATAGATGTATGAGGTAAAGAGAGTTAAGCCAAACACTTTCATACAATCAAAGCCTCTGACATTTATATCACTACCCTCTTCTACATGAAGGCAAATGCTGTTCTGAGGCACATGAATATCATACTCATGATTTTAAGATTATTTTTATTGAACAGTAACTAATGTATTTGTAGTTTTCTCTGCTTTTGAAATTTACCTATTGTGGAGTGTCTGGCTGCCTCAGTTGGTAGAACATGAGACTATTGATCTCAGGGCTGTGAATAGAAGCCCCATGTTGCAGGGAGAGTTTACTTTTAAAAACTTATATATTGGAACCACACTCAAGATATATTGTATTTTATTTTATTTTTGCCCATAATTTTAATAGTAAAAGTTATATGTATGGGTGTGATAGCATAGATATTCCATTTTTGCACTCATATATTATTTCCATAAGTGAATATAGTAATTCAACTATCCAACCTTTTTTGGTGGATATTCAGATCATTCCCAATTTTTACAATGTTTCTACGAACAATGAGTTATAGGTCTTGTGATATACATGGATTAGAAATTTTACTATAGAATATACTCATTACTAGAACTCCTGGGTCATTGGGAAACTTGCAATTTTTAAGTTACATAAATACCATATTTTCCCAGAATATTTCTACAAATTAGCACTTCCATGAGAAGCATATCTAATACTCCAAATCTTTACCAAAGTGGGTATTACCAGACTTCTACATTTTCTTTAACAGAAATTATGGTATTTTTTTTAAAGTTTATTTATTTATTTTGAGGGAGAGGGAATGAGGACATGAAGGTGCGTGCCTGCATGAGCAGGGGAGGGGCAGAGAGAGAGAGAATTCCAAGCCGGCTCCCAATGTCAGTGAGAGCCTGATGTGGGGCTCCAACTCACAAAGTGTGAGATCATGACTTTAGTGGTAACCAAGAGCCAGACACTCAACCAACTGAGCCACATGGGCACCTCAACTTCTATATTTTTCAATGTAATATTTATAAACTGATGAGCATTTGTGATAATTATTTTCAGTTCCCTGATTATTGTTAGAGTATCCATTCAGATTTGCTTTTGGTGAAATCACCAATTTTCTTTAAGATTTTATTTTTTAGTACTTTTAAAGATTAAAAAAATTAGTGTACAATATGTAAATCATTAGCCCCTTCTATGGATTAAATATACTCTCCAAATTATTTTTCCATTTTATTTATTGTGTCATTTTGAACATAAATTTTAATGTGATTTTAATGAGGTCAATTATTTGACTATTTTTGAGTTGTGAAAACTTTTTTTAACAATACATCCATTTTTATGCTAAAGTTGTTTAAGGCTGAATTTAAACTTAAACCCTTAATCCATCTTGCATGCATGTTGTAAGCACTAAAATTTTATTTTTCTCTTGTGAATTGTGTATTAGTTATCTTGGATCACGATTACAAACTAACAGCAATTAAATGGCTGATAAACTACTGAAATTTAGTTCTCACAGTTCTGGAGGCTGAAAGTCTGAGATCAAACTGCCAACATGGCCAGTTATGAGGAAGGCCCTCTTCCTGGTTGGAGACTGCCATCCCCTCTCTGTGTCCTCACATAGTGGAAGAGGAAAGGGAGCTCTCAGTGGTCTCTTTTATAAGGGAACTAACTCATGAAGTCTCCAGTCTTATGATCTAATCATTTCCCAAAGGTCCCACCTCCAAATACGATCACATTGGGTATTAAGGGTTCAGCATATCAATTTGGTGAAGGACACATTCAATCTATACCAGACTCTGTGTGTGTGTGTGTGTGTGTAATTTTGAAACTGTCCATTCTTCCACTTCTTCTCTGCACATTATTGACTATTCTCTTATGCCAAAGCTGATCTTAACTTTGTTGAACAGGTTTGACAAATAGAGTAAAAAACTAGTGTGGCATAGCAGAGATTTGAGAACGGCTTGCTGTTTAAGGCTTTCTATTTACGTTGCTGTCACTATGTAAGAAAGCCCAGTCTAGCCTCCAGGAAATTTGTAGCATGTGGAACAAAACAAACCTGTCTTAGTAGAGACATTTTAGATCAACTATTCTAGCTAGATTTCCTAGACCATCCATCCCAGCCAAGCTGTAAAATGACCACAAAGATCCGCCAAGCTAGCAGAGAACATAACCACATTAGTTAATACATAAAACTGGGAGCTGAATAAATGCATTGTTTAACCCTTTTACATCTTGGAGAAGTTTGATATGCAGGAAATACGTAGCTAATCCACAATAATTAATATTTTCACCATTGAATTCTAAATAATTTATCCTTTCTCTATTAATCTGTCGTTTCATATCAGCCATTGAGATCAACTTCTATATCCACATGAAGTTCCCCCATAACATCTATCTTTATTTTTATATAAATGATCCTTTTTAGCATTCTTTTTTAGTTTTTAAAGTTTATTTACTTTTGAGAGAGAGAGAGAGAGAACAAGCAGGGGCAGAGACAGAGGAAGACCGAGGATCTGATATGAGCTCCATGCTGACAGCACAGAGACTGACATGGGGCTTGACGTGGGGCTCGAACTCACAAACCATGAGATCATGACCTGAGCCAAAGTCAAATGCTTAACCAACTGAGCCAGCCAGGTGCCCACAAGTGGTCTTTGTAAAACCTATCTCTAAATTATTCTATCTTAATTACCACATCTTTATAATAAGTTTATCTGTAGTGATCTGCCTAAAAGGAATTGGTACCTTTCCAAAATTGAACAGTACAAGTCCATTAATTTGTTGCTTCTTCAAACCTTTTTTTTCTCAGAAAAGTTGACAATGATTTCCACAATTTTGCACATATCTGGGTGTGTTTGTGTGTGTATGAGTGTATAAATATAGAATTACTGCTTTGCTTTTCATGTCTATGGTGACCATTAGAATGCCATTTCAGACTTATGGATGCAGAGAATGTAGCTGACTGAAACCTCAGCTGCTACACTCTAAAATCTATCATTTCGTTTATAGGGAAGTCACACTTCCCATGATCTGCTCTTAGCTAGTAATATAACCAGTACATTAAGGCAGGTCCATTTCTGCACTCATATGATGTGTGACTTCAATTTGTAGACACCTTAGCAGTTCTCTTAAAATCTCATTGGAATCACTATGCTCTCTACAAAGCTTCCACTCAACTTTTCCCTCTTCTTTTCCTCTCTTGTTTCATTCACTCTGAGTCAAATTTGTATTTTGCTTTGCCAGCTTCTCTAGGAATCCCTTCTGTATTTTTTGCACGTATAATCTTTTGATATTTGTTTCTCAGAAGACCCCAGATAACACACATTCTTAATAAAAGTAGAATGGAAATTGTTAGTTTTAATTAATTCTAGTTCATCATTAATTAATGATTTGTATTTTTAATACTAATAAAGATAATATATATCTAATATATACTAATAAGATAATAAATATCTTATTTTATTGGCTTTGCTATAAATATTTTTTGCCATAAA
>NW_027527957.1:4713033-4771853 GCF_008692635.1 Crocuta crocuta
ATATATATATATATATGTCAAATATATACATTATATAGTACATTATATATACATATAATTATATATATAGTACATTATATATATATAGTACATTAAAGTTATGCAATGTTATTCATTGTTCTAGCACCATGTAGTTATTTATTTATTTTGGAAGAGGTAGAGACCAGGAGAGGAGGTAGAGGGAGAGAGAGAGAAAGTGAGAGTGAGAGAGAGACAGAAATATGATCTCAAGCAGTTTCCAAGCCCAACATGGAGCCCAGCATGGTTCTGGATCTCACAACTGTGAGATCATGACTTGAGCTGAAATCAAGAGTTGGACACTTAACAAACTGAGCCACCCAGGCACATGGCTCTAGCGCCATTTATTGAGAAGTCTTTTAATTTTTCACAAAGTTTACTGTGATAATTTTGTTGCAAATAAGATTATTGTATATGTGTGGAACTATTCTGGACTTTATTCTGGTTATTAATTTATTTTTATATTATTTAATTAATACCATTCTTATTTTCTGCAGAAAGCTTTAAAACATAAAATTCAAGTACTCAGTATTTGTTATTCTTCTTGAAGATTGTCTTAAATTGGACTTTTTGCATCATGATATAAATTTTAACACCAGCTTGTCAAATTGGATCACACACACACGAACACACACAAGCATACAGACACAAACACACGGACACACATGAGTATTTTATTAAGACTATTGATTTCTTTGACAAGATTTGATATTTTAACAATATTGAGTCTTCCTATATTTCTGTTTTTCTCTGGGACTCCTTTATATCTATCCCTGAGAAAATTGGTAGTTTTCAGTGTTATTACTTTTTTGGTCGCCTTTTTGGAGATTAATCCTCAGATATTTTATTCTTTACAAGGTCTTTCAAATGACATTTGTCTGCTTTTAATTGATAATTACTCATTGGGTGTTGAAATACAAATGAAGTTTTGATACCTTTTTATTCAATGCTTACTAAGATTACCGTTTACTGATCATTTGTGGATATTCTTATGTTTGTAAAGGATACAATTATTTCATTTCCATATATTTCCAAATATGTATATCCTTTCAATCTTACAGCAATTACTTCTACTTCCTCATGTATAGTGCTGTAGGATCAGCAGTATAATTTCAAAAAGTGGTGAAGGTGATGATTCATGAGATAGAGCTCCGTATTGGGCTCTGTGCTGACAGTGTGGAGCCTGCTTGGAATTATTTGTTTCCTCTTTTCCCTCCTCTTTCTCTTGAAATAAATAAACATTAAAAAAAAAAAGAAATGGTGAAGGTAAATATCATTTATCTTTCCCAAACTTAGGGGAGAAACATTTAATAGATCATCATTTAAGTTTCATCAAGAGCAGAAATTTATTTTTGATTTTTGTTTGTTTCTTTAGATACCATTTCTCAATTTAAAGAAGTTTGCTTATATTTGTAATTTGAATGTTTTTTAAAATCCTATAGTTTTTAAATAAGATCAATTTATTTTTCTGCATTTTTGGCCTATTGATATATTTTATTAATAGAATGAATCAGATTGAACTTTTTGTTTTCGTTTCTTTCATTTAAGTAATTTCAAGCTTAAAAAATATTTCAAGATGCACATAAAAACCACAATGGATTGGTTCACACCAACTAGGATTATCACAGTTTTATTTTAAATGGAAAATAACAAATACTGGTGGGGATGTGAAGAAATTGGAGCCCTCATACATTGCTGTTGAGAATATAAGATGGTATAGTCACTGTGGCAAAAAGCTTGGAAGTTCCTCAAAAAGTAAACATAAAATTGACATAGGAAAAACTATCCCACATGTAGGTATATACCAAAAGAAAAAAAATATTTCAAGAATTAATCTGTTGTTATATTTCCTCCCCATTCTCTCTTGAAACAGATAACTAGATGGTGGATAAATAGATTAGATATATAGAAAAGTAGGTATGGTTTTCTGAACACTTGAAAATAATTTGCATTTATGTTACTACTTATTGGGCTTATAAGTTTAATAATTTTTAAAGAATAATTATTTTTAAAAATTTTTAATGTTTTATTTATTTCTGAGAGAGACACACACAGTGTGACCAGAGGAGGGTCAGAGAGAAGGAGGATCAGAAACAAGCTCCAGGCTCTGAGCTGGCTGTCAGAACAGAGCTCGACATGGGACTCAAAGCCACAAACTGTGAAATCATGACTTTAACAGAAGTTGGACGCTTAACCGACTGAGCCACCCAGGCTCCCCAAGAATAATTACTTTTAAAGAATAATTTGTCCTCATTATTTTTTTCAAAAATCTGACTTTTATTTCATTAACTCGTCTTTATTATCTCTTTTTACATATTTTAGGAGGCATTTGATATTTTTTTTAAAGAACAAGTTTAGATAAGTTTAGATAGCTTGTTTTTGACACTTTATCATTTCCAGTGTGAACATTAGAGCAAGAAATTAGTGATTGTAATTACTGTTAGCTGGAACCCACAATTTTGAAAATTACATACCTTTATCTTACAGTTCAATGTACTTTCCATTCTCTATTGTGATTTCTTATTTGATGTAT
Organism: Crocuta crocuta; assembly: GCF_008692635.1. Lineage (NCBI taxonomy): Eukaryota > Metazoa > Chordata > Mammalia > Carnivora > Hyaenidae > Crocuta > Crocuta crocuta. Next base: position 4,715,585 of record NW_027527957.1, read on the forward strand.
GTCTAAGAAATGACTTATTTAATTTCTAAAATTTGGGGTATTTTAGTTATTATTACAAAATTATTTTTGTTAACTTTTCCTATGTTCAGAGTACATACTTATGTAAGTTCAATTACTTGAATTCTGAATTAATTGGCTTATCTCTCAACATATTGTCTATTTTAGTAAATGTTTCATCTGATCATAGAAAGTACATTTGGTATTTGTAGCAAGCAATATTAATTAGGTGAAGTTGATTAATCAGGATATTTAAATCTCCTTTATATTCACCAAGCTTTACTTGCTTGTGCTGTGAGTTACTAACAGTTGTGTATTATTAACATTTCCAGACTATGATTCCAGATTCATATATTTGTTCTTTTCATTCTGTAAACATTTCCTTGAATATATTTTACAGCAATACTATTAAGGGCAAATAAATTTAGGATTAGTTTGCTTTCTAATTGAAGCTATACCTTCACTACTATGAAATATCTTTTTTTATTTGTAATAATATATTTTTGCCTTTTAGTCTTTTTCTCATATTAACATAGTGTCAGCAACTTTCCTTAAATGCTTGAATAACATATATTTCACTTATTATACTATTTATATTTTAATATGTAAATTGTGTCTCTTTAACATGAAAAGATGCTCAACATTACTCACCATTAGGGAAAATTAAATCAAAATCATGATGAGATATCACCTCACACCAGTCAGACTGGCTGAAATTAACAACACAGGAAATAGGTGTTGGTGAGGATGTGGAGTAAGGGGAACTCTCTTACACTATTAGTGGGAATGCAAACTGGAGCAGCCAGTTTGAGATAAAAGTATCTCAAAAAGTTAAAAAATAGAACTATCCTATGATTCAGCAATTGTACTATGAAGTATTTACCAAAAGGATACAAAAATACTGTTTCAAAGGTCTACATGCACCCCAATGTTTATAGCAACGCTGTCAACAATATCCAAATTATGGAGAGAGTCCAAATTTCCATTGACTGATGGATGAATGAGGAAGTGGTATACACACACACACATACACACACACACACACTGGAATATTACTCACCCATCAAAAATAATGAAATCTTGCCATTTGCAACACTGTGGATGGAACTAGAGAATATTATGCTAAGCAAAATAAGCCAATCAACTAAAGACATAGACTATATATTTCACTCATATGTGGACTTTAAGAAACAAAACAAATAAACATGGAGGAGAAAAACAGACAAGAGACAGACTCCTAACTTTAGAGAACAAACATGGTTACCAGAAGGAAGGTGGGCAGAGGGATGGGTTAAAGAGGTGATGAATATTAAGGAGGGCACTTGTCCTGATGGCACTGGGTATTGTATATAAGTGACAAATCAGTAAATTCTATATCTGAAACTAATATTAAACTGTATGTTAATTAACTGAAATTTAAATAAAACTTTTGTTTCAAAGTGTCTCTTTAAACAAGATGTGGCTAAGCATGGAATTGTGTTTATTTTTTGTTTGTTTTGTAGTAGGACAATCTTATTGTAGTTCTTTGACAATTAACACTTAATGATATCATTCATATATATTAATATATTTGAGGTTAAATCTATCACCTTGTTTCTTGCTCTATTTAAACCTAGTTTTATTTCTAGTTGTTCTTCATTCATTTATTCCTCCTTTCTTGTCTTCATTTAGATTATTTGAATATTTTACATTTTCATAATTTCCTAAGATTAATATTTGCTTTAAAATTTAATTAATTGTGGTTTTTATGGATGGCTTAGGTATTTCATATGCAACACTAGTTACCATATATTTAAATAACTGCACTTATTGTTTGCCCCTTGTGCAAGAATTTTACAATTTCATTAATTCCATGTACCCTTCCAAACTTTGTGTTTTGGCTGTTATGTATTTCATACATATTCAGCTATGTGTGCCTTAAGTGATAATTTCTCTTTTTATTTTCTTCTGTTTCTAAGATTTCTTCTTAAAATTTTGTCTTTGTCTAACTGTGTGAATTCTTAGTTTGGTGATTTTTTAGTACTACTTGGAACTCTGAGCTTCTGGGATATCTGCATTAAAATGTTCTATCTGTAGAGAAAATTTTTAGCCATTCTTTCTTTTAATTTTTTACCATATTCTCCCTTCCCATGTTTTTAAAATTTTTAAATGTTAGTTGTGGTGATGTTAGAACCATTAACTATATCCTATTAGTCTTTCTTTCCTTTTCTTTCTCTCTCTTCTTTTTCTTTATTTCTTTTCCTTCCTCCCTTCTTTCCTTCTTATTCCTAAGGCTTTTCAACATTTTTCATTCACATTATTTGTCAAGTTATCAGTTCTGTCTTAAAGTATAACCAATCTGCTTTTAAACCTTTCCAAAGAATATTTAATTGCAAACATTCTGATTTTTGTGTGTTTTGTATTATCCAACTTATTTTGTATCAACCAAAATTTCTGCTGAAATACTTTATTTTTTAAACTTCATCTTTTGCTCTATCTTCTTATCACTGTATTAATGGAATCATAGGCCACTCTGAATATATTTTTCCTTTCTTTCTCTTTTCCTTGAGTTTTTGGTATGTCTTATAATTTAAGGTAAAATGTTCTACCTCATAACTGAAAAAAATACAGAAACTCTGAAATGTTATCTTCCTTCAGAGCAGTTGGCAATTTTGCCAATTGGTAGGTAATTTATCATTTAATCATGCCGATGCTTGTTGCATTTGGTTTTAACTTCATACGTTTTCTCCTTAAAATTAGAAATTAAAATTAGTTATGTCTCAAAGAAAATACAAGGGTTGTGTATCATGTCTCTCTTTCTTGCCATGACTTGATCTCCAAACTATTTTCCTATGACGTGAATACTATGATTTCTAGTTAGGTTTATGAAAAGTCAATGATGTTTTTCTCATGGTTTCTTAGGTACTAATTTTATACATGCTTTCAGTCTGGTTTCTCTTTTGTTTAAAATTTTTGGTTTTTTCTTGGGTTTGAGTCCCTCATACTGCAATAATAATAAAACTGGTTGTATATGAATTTTCTCTTTCAAAAATTTTGAGGTATTGTTTGAATTGGGATAATTGTTCTCATGGGCTCAAAGAGACACATTTTTCAAGTTTTATAATTATTTTTAGTTAGAAATTTACTCAGGTAGAATGCAGAACAAATATCCTGTGATTTAATTTTTATCAAATGTTTGAGTGGTTCCAACTGTGTAGAGAATAATAAACAAGTGCACAGGAATTCATATTTTTGGAGAAAACTTCAAATTAAATAAAACATTTAGCTTTATTATCAATTTCATGAAAATTGTATTCTAACTGAAAATAATCCTTCTTCCTAACAATATTAGATATTCTTAAATATATTAGTGAATATAAAATAAATATTAACATATTTTGAAAATATATATGGAAAGGTACTATTATTTTATATATTGTCATCTTTGTTTACATTATCATTCTTTTCAATGTTTCATCTTTATTGCTAATTATTATTAGTAATGTTTTGATTTTATACCTTTTGTTAGCCATTCTCTTTGTTAAACATATAGTAATAGAAATTTATGCCTGGAAGGATAATGCTTCTGAAATGAAATTAAATATATATTTTATATATCTGTATATTCTGTTTAAAAACAAATCCTGAATTGTATCATAGGGCATAAATAATACAAAGTCCAACAAATATGAATAAGAATTTTTATGAACTCCATAAAGCTAAAAATTAAGAATAAACATAAATTCCAAAGTATATCAGTGATGATTAGTATTAGCAAATGAATACATATTCAGGTTGGCTAATAGCTTTCTCAGGGAATAAAATCTGTTTGTTCAGTGACTAGCAAGGGATAGGGATAAAGTCCTTGGGCTAGGGATAAAAAGTCTCCCTCATTAAAAGAACATAGAGTACATTTCACATAAAACTGTTAATTACGGTATTCCATTTTTACTATAAAATAAAAAAACTATTTTCCATGTATTATATGATTAATGATTCTCAAGGCAAAGCAAGGAAGCAAGGAAGCCCTGTTTATTACATGCATTTTCCAACAAATAATATTTATATTAAATCCATTAAAATTAAAATATAATTTCAAGGTAATAATACATCAACTTTCAAGTTACAAAACACATATTTTAAATGGCAAAAAAAGAAAAAAGAAGAGAAATTTTCCCTATCACTTTTTAATATTCATGTATTTTTTCTAATTTATAGCTTATATAAAATATTTTATTTCTCTAAATCTCTCAATGAATCTGGAGGTAGTTACTCTTTACAAGTGTGGAAACCTCCTCCTCTGAAGATTTCCTCTTTTCACAAACTGACCAATTTTAATTACTATGGCTACCAAAATTGAACTACATGTTATATAAAATACATGTCATATTTTTATAAAATGTGATATATACAATAAATAAACAAAATGGATTTTTCTGGAATCACAAGACTGTAAGGATAATTTTAAATGTTTAAACTATCAAACTAAAATGGACAGCACCTTAAGTTGACCAAAAAATCAGTTGAGTGTTATGGATTGCCTGAAAATAATTGCTCATATTAGCACCAAGATATTGACATCAAAGCAGTTTGATAAGTTAGGGCACACTAACACTGAACATTCTTCATTAAGCCTAGTTTCTCAAAATGGATGCAAGTCCAACACAAAGTAATGTAACTATTGTCTGCCACATTCAACTAGCAGAAGTTAACATAATTATATTGAAGAATACATTCCTATTTGACTTAATAAATACTCAAATTTAATAAAATATGAAATAAATACAATAAGTAAAAATTATAAATCTGCAAGAGATTAACACCAGGAATGAGTCATTATTTTTTGTTGTCTTCATTAATTGGAGACATACACCTCACACACAAACACAAAATTGCATCACATAGCAACAATATCAGACTTCTAGAGCTTTGTACCAAATCCTTTGAATATTTTATATTTTGCTCTGAGCAATTGATATGTTGATGTTATATTGAACTCTAACCTATATGAGAGGATATATTAAGAAGGAAAATAAATTTTAACAGCCAAGGGAGATTTTTATGAGAGAAGAAAAATTAAGAAAAATGAGATTTATACCAACCTTACATGACTTTGGAAATCAAATCAGCTTCTGCTTATTTTTCTTCAGATTTTAACAATAATTATTCAAAGAATCATTTTTACTTCTCAGTATTTAATACTTCATAGAACATTTGAAATAATCTATGACAGTGAATTTTTGAAACACTTATATTACTCTTATTTTTCTATGTCATTGTTTCCTTTTAGTCTCAACTTCCTGACTATTTGGCATGTTAACATACTGGTTATTCGTGTTTATGGTTTTGTCTGCTTATCCCACTTCACATACTCTTCTTTGCTGATACTATCTTATTTTAGGAATCTCTAACTAATTGCTGAGGATACTCTGGATGAAGACAATGAAGACCATTTGATGGTGAATCAATTGAGTAGAATTATATTTGCTATTAAAGCAATAATAGATATGCTTTTAAATAATTTTAAAAGACCAGGCAAATTGCTTAAATAATACCACCTGAAATATTTATAATAAATATTTTGACACTTCTATTCCCATCTATATGAAAAACATTTTGGGAAATTTGAGAACAGTGCTCCTTGTCATTATTTAGTCACCTTCAGGCTTTAGCAATATATAATTAACAGCTTGTCATACAATATGGCAATATGAAATTATTGAATATGAAATATGCTTCATAAATTATTCTAAGATGTCTGGCATCCATTTTGGGGGAGTAACAATTTGTCCAATTAACTACTTATTATTGAACATCTAGATATCTTCTTATTAGTTTCCTAATATGCCAATACTTGAATGTCATTCTTGCAACTAAATCTTAGAGCAAATGCACTTCTTTATAATCCAACAATGTGGAATGTCTGAACTAAACATTATCAACAAATAATAAATTGCTGTCTTTACTGAAAAATTGCTTCTGTAAAGCTAATCTGGGAAGGAAAAAGTTTTCTTTGATTCTCTCAAGGTCTGCCTCTGGGCCTGAAAATTAAACTGACAAAGACAGATTAACGGTAGAAAAGCATACAAATTTATCTGTTTTACATGAAATAAAAACATTCATAAGGAAATAAATACCTGAAAAAATGTTAAATCTGATTATTTTTATGCTAGATTTTATGACAAGTGAACAGTTGTGGAAAAAATATGACAGCATGAAAGCTATGAAGTAAGTGTAGTAAATGGGGAGTAGAGGGTGGAATTTAGCCTTATTTATTTAGTTCTTGGTGTCGTTCCTCTTGCAGGTATGGATATTCTTCTCTTGTGGGTATAAGAAGGGTTCCTCTCAAATAAAGGTGTCATGACAAATATCATCTAATCATAGATATCATGAATATGTATACATATATATTTATGTATACATATATCTTAGATATATGAACATATGATTAAGTAGATCTTCAGATAGATCACTTGATTTTTTTTCTAGTAGCATATTTTCTAGCAATTATATGACATAGGAAAATAATTGCTGTGTTTTCACAGGAATATGGTTGTTTTCATGTGCAGAAATGATTTGATGGAAGAAATAGAGGTAAATAGAAATTTGTTTATAGAATTATAGAAATGATGGGAGGGAATTCAGCATAATTCATTAGAATTTGGAGGTTAAATAATTAAAAGGTTTACGACAGTGTTGAGATAAAGTCCAAGGTTGAGGGGACCATAGTGGGTGTTGAACCATGGTTTTAAAGTTTATCTATTTATTTTTGAGAGGGATGAAGGGGCAGAGAAAGAGGAAGACAGCGAATCTGTAGGGCATTCTGCACTGATGGGGGGAGCCTTATGTTGGGCTCAAACTCACTAACCATGAGATCATGATCAGAGCTGCAGCTGGACTCTTATCCGACTGGTGCACCCAGGTGCCCTGAACCATGGTTTTAGAATATACTCACCTTGTAAAACACCTTAAATCCACAGGTGGCCAATTTTGTACTTGATTCTAAAATGACATCCAGGAAAAATATTTAGGGAAAAGTGTTCACAGTCACTTTTATGCTTTTGAATTATACTAGGGAAAGATGGAAATTTAGTATAAATGGGAGAAGTGTGAGGCTAAGAGTACATAGGGAGGCTGTCTTTCCAGGTGAGAGATGATGAGGGTCTGACATGTGGGACATTGACTTTGAAATGGACATGAGGGCATAATACCAGAACAATTCAGAGACAGCCCTCAGAAAGCAAATAAGAGATGTGTACTTGTAAAGAATTTGGTTAGCATATTTGTTTTTATACAAAATATAACAAGATTGATACACATTTCTCATTAAGAAATAACTGTAAACAAGTTATTTCCCTTACAGAATGTTTAAATTGCTGTAATTGTCATAAAGAATATAGCAGCACTTTCAACAAGAGCCGAATCATGGAATGAGCCCAAATGTCCATCAACTGATGAATAGGTAAAGATTTGGTTTACATATACATGAAATCCTGCCATTTGCAACATTGTGGATGGAACTGGAAGGTATTATCCTAAGAGAAAAAAGTCAGTCAGAGGAAGACAGATATCATATGTTTTCATTCATATGTGGAACTTGAGAAACTTAATAGAAGGCCAAGGGAGAAGAAAATAGGGAAAACATAGTTACAAACAGAGGGAGGGAGGCAAACCACAAAAGACTCTTAAATACAGAGAACAAACTGAGGGTGGGAAGGGAGTTGGGGTAAAGTGTAAAATGGGTGATGGGCATGGAGGAGGGCACTTGGGATGAGCACTGGGTGTTGTATGTAAGCGATGTTTCACGGGAATCTACTCCTGAAACCAAGAGCACACTGTATGTTAGCTAACTTGACAATAAATTATATCTTTAAGAAAAGAAAGAATAAGTTTTTTGGGGGACACCTGAGTGGTTCAATAGGTTAAGTGTCTGACTATTTCAGCTCAGGCCATGATTTTGCCGTTCGGTGACATTCTGCTGAAGATTCTTTCTCCCTTCTCTTTCTGCCCTTCCGCAGCTTGGGTGTCACACAAACACTCTTTCTCTAAAAAAAAATAAATAAAATCAAAATAATAATATTTAAGTTTTTTAAGTTAAAATGAAAAGATGATGGGAATTAATTAGATTATTTTGTTTTGGTTTCTATGTACAAAGGATTACCAAACAGCATATTATAAAATTTATCTCAGAAACTTTAATTCCTAAAATTATTAATCCCTTTGCTATACTGCAAAGAAGAGAATCCAGAATTCTGTGCACAAGGTTTTCATGCACTTACTACTAATTATATATCCATATTATTATGGAGATAACACACTTCAACAATTCTCTGTAATCTGCTAATATACAGTCTATGTAAAATTTAAGGAAATGCTTTAATATTTTCAATAACAAGTACCAATTTTACTGTAACATCTAAACTCCTTTCTTAATTGTTAACACTGTGATTGTTGATATTTTATCATTTGCTAGAACAAAGAATCCTATGTTCCCTAAAAAATTAATGCTTGGTTAAATTAAAATCATTCAGACCAGGGACAGCTGCGTGGCATAGTCAGTTAAGTGTTTCAGGTCATGTTAAGTGTCAGGTCAGGTTAAGTGTTTGAGGTCAGGTTAAGTGATCATGATCAGGTCATGATCTCACAGTTCAAGACTTCGAAACCTACATTGGGCCCTGTGCTGACAGCTTAGAGCCTAGAACCTGTTTTAGATTCTGTGTCTTCCTCTCTCTCTGCTCCTTCCCTCTTTACCTCTCTCTCTCTCTCTCTCTCTCTCCTCAAAAATAAATAAATATTGCAAACATTTAAAAAAATAAAAATAAAACCATTCAGACCAAACTGTACAAAACATAATAACACCTTTGAAAGTCCATATTTATATATGGTGTATACAAAATATATTGTTGTGTAGGGATGCTATATCATGAACTACAATGATTTTGTGGGGAGATATTTACTCTTTAGAATTGGTGACTGCACACTTTTTAAGGGACCTATTGCTGCATAGACCCATGTACTTGAAGGCTACCTCTGAAACTAGAAAAATGTTGCTGAAAGTAGTCCTGGACTCTTATACACATTAATATTTGCAGAGATATCTTCATATAGGTTACATTTCTTGATAAGTTTTCTTGTTTCATCTGGGTCAAGTAAAATAATGAAACAAAAATAAAAGAAAACCAAATTTTTAGCAATTTCTAAATGTGACTGATATTAGCTGAAGCATCTTACTGTGACCTTTAGATAATAGTAGAGTGTAAGTTCTAAGATAACAATACTTTTGAGCATTTTATTGATTGAAATATCCACAAATCTTAAAATGTTGCCTGATGCATAAGGATAATTAAATAGTTCTAATTGAATTAACACCTTTATCAAATATTTCTTGCAAGTTTTAATAAGTTGCACTAGAGAAGCTGTCTTACACCACTTGTTAAATATCCACATAAACAGAGCTCGACTCCCATATAACTGTCTCACACTTTGCAATTTGAAAAAAGGAGAATTGTAAAGCTGTTTCTCTGTGCAAGTGCTAACAGTAATATAAAAATTGTGCTCTGTTGGCTAATAAGATGATGTGATTTTTCTACTTGGGAGGTGTTAAGCTCATTTTCAATCAACTATACCACATACTTTTGTTTAAAAATGGATAATTGTGTGCTTATGTCTGTTAGGAATTGAATTCTGTAAAAGAAATCAGCTATGGGTTGCCTGAGTGGCGCAGTCGGCTAAGCGTCTGTTTTCAGCTCAGGTCATGATCTCATGGTTCAGGTCATGATCTCATGGTTCATGGGTTCAAGCCCTACATCAGGCTGGGTGCTGATGGCTCAGAGCCTGGAGCCGGATTCTGATCCCATCTCTCCTTCTCTCTCTCTGACCCTACCCCACTTGCATTCTGCTCTCTCTCTCTCTCTCTCAAAAATAAATAAACATTAAAAACTTAGAAAAAGAGAAATCAGCTAAATTATTTCTCATTTATGCTTATTTTACAAGTAATAAGAGACAAGCAAATTGAAAATTGAAAGTAAAAAATTAAGTAATAATGGAATTAAGAAAGAAAATGAGTAGTTCTCCACTATGGCCATTGATTTGAACTGTATCTTTTTTTCCACTCTTTGTTTATAAAAATATAGTATTGGATTAATTGAAAATGGAGAAATATTATCAAAGACTAATTTATTTCAGAACCTGGCAGATTGGTTCAAGCAGGGCTTTACTCTGCGAAAAACGCCGTCATGGTGTGGGCATAGATATCTTCTTGAATTGAGCATGATACGTTTTTTTCCCCTGTTCCATTTTCCTCTATTCCTATTTGTAACTTCTCTTTTTTGACTGCCCTGATGTCTCTGACCATGTGCCCTAGTGCTGGAGTCTGACTCCAGTGGTGCAGGGGTCCCTGAAGGATGGACGGTGTCTGCGAGGGGGACAGTGAGAGAGCCCCAAGATTCTTTCTGATCACCAGGCAGGCATCTCTGTCCTGTCAGTTTTGATGTCTTTATTTATAGGTGAAATGATAACATGGCATGAGAACATAGAATTTTTACAATGGATAGATCCTTGTGATAAGATGCTGTAGAAAGTGTACAGAGACAGGTTTTATAGAAGTATTCTTGCAGAATTGCCCCAATTATAGTGAGGCTGAGTAACAAAGAAAGTAACAGGGTGTTCTTAGTGAAAAATAAGATAACATACACATTTTAATAACGTTAAGATTAAGTCATAGGTTAAGTTGTAGATACTCTTATCCATCCTCATCACAGCTGCCAGTGTAAGGATAGGTGTTTGTGGAATGTAGGCCTTAGGCAAGGGACTACTATACATCACCAGTTAGCAAAGGTATATGCAGTAACTTATGTTCTGCCCTTATCTGTTCCTTCTCTCTAAGTTAGGGTCTTTGTCTCCAGGCAAGACTTAATTGTCTAGTTATATTCCTTATGGCTCTGGAGAGCCAATCATACCTTTAAAGAGTTTAGCTCATTTCCAATACATAGAATAGCCTCTTGGAGTGCATTTACCTTTGTGTCTAGTTTTTTATCTATGATTTCTTGAACAGATAGGGCATGGGAAACATTTTTGGTTAGTTGATTTACATGTTGAGCTGTATGAACATCTTAGACTAATGCAACGGTAGAAACAGAATTGTACATGTAAAGGTCAATCTTTTATGAGTAAGGGTCATTGGCCTGTCTATAGCTTAAGGGAAGTATCTAGGAAAATAGGACCTGCCAGAGACACAATGTCAGTTCCCATAATCACAAAAGAAGAAGTTCCTACAATAATTTCCTTCACAAGGTGCAATCATCATACCAGGGCCAGAATAAGGGGACAAGTCCCTCCTGATACCAATCAACAAGGTACCTTGGGGTTCAGCACTCAAGTGGATATCAGTTGTCATCTGATGGCAAGAGCCTTGCAAACTTACCTTAACCTCACAAGCAGTTTTCTCAACTAGTGAGTCCAGAAATGTCTCCCGACACCTTAGTATTTTTTAATATTTACTTCTTTTTGAGAGACAATGAGTGGGAGATGGGCAGAGAGAGAGGGAGACAGAGGTTCCAAAGCAGACTGTGCACTGTGAGCAGATACACCAATGCAGGGCTCAAATTTATAGCCAGGAGATCATAACTGGAGCCAAAGTCAAATGCTTAGCTCTCTGAGCTACGCAGGAGCCTCAGGGTGCCCTAGTATTTATACCTGTATTCTCTTTTCTCATACTCTGCTCTTCTCTTCTTGACAGTCCAAAGATTAATGAGTTTTTATAAAATCAGTGTTATAAACTTGCTTGTCTTCATACTTCATTTCCCTCAAACATACTCCAAAACCAACTGCTCACTCTGACTAATCAGTACTAAAGTCCTAAACTTATTACTGCTCTACTGGACAGAATTTTACATAACCACTTTTTATTACTAAAAATCTTTTGAAACTAGACAGCTTTTATATTTTAACCCTTTTTTTAAAAGAGGAATTTTTCTCAATTTGTGAGTCCCACAATGTTATGCTTTATTAGCATGTTATATTTTGGTGTATATTATATAAAGAGCTGTGAAAATGCTATGTATTATACAAATCAGTGCCAATGTTTATACTAAGGCTGGTGTTCTACGTTTAGGAATATGCCAACTTAAAAATCTTCTTAGGATTCTAAAGAGAACTCTATTTTCATCATCGGTAAAATAGGAATGGCAATAATAGCTATTTATTAGAGTTACTTTTAAGAAATAGCAATAAATTCATGTAGCAGGACAGTAAGTATTGTTAGGCTTTACTGTGATTAATTGTTGTCTCATGCTTAGGGAAATACAATGTGAGCTTCACAAAAGGAAGATATTTTGTTCCATTTCATTCGTATTGCCTAGAACAGATTGGTACATATTAGGTATTAAGTGAATAATGATCAATTAAATAAAAATTTAATTTTTAGTTTGTAAGCCCTAAAATAAAATATTTAAAAAAGGGGAAGTCTGGGTGTAGCTAAACTGGATTACAATAGCAACCCCATACCTTACTAGTGTCATCTTTGGTTAACTCATAAACTAATTTAGCACTCAATTTGTTTTATGTGGAACACGAGGGAATATTAGCATACAGTTCATGTGGTTGTTTTGAGGATTAACTTTGAAGATATATGGTAATGGTTGATAATAAACATTTCATGTTTTTATGAAGAAATTATTTTGTTCTCAAGTATGTTTAATAAGTGATTAAAGTATACACTAGACTACAATATAAAACAAGTTAATATAATTGCTATATGAATACATTTTTCTAGAAAAATTTACAAAAAGTGGGAAAACTGACAGCGAAATAGAATGGGGGAGAGGCTAGGAGCACCTGGGTGGCTAAGATGGTTGAGAGTCAGACTTCAGTTCGGGTCATGATCTAGCAGTTTGTTGGGTTCAAGCTCCGCATCGGCCTCTGTGCTGACAACTCAGAGCCTGGGGTCTGCTTCAGATTCTGTGTCTCCCTTTCTCTCTACTCCTCCCCTCTTCATGTTCTGTCTCTTACTGTTAAAGAAAAAAAAGAATAGGGAGAGGCTTTATGAAATTGAGAGCACTTTATTTATTTATTTATTTATTTTGAGCAAGAGAGTGAGAGAGAGAGGGAGACTGAGAGCAAGCAGGGGAAGGACAGAGGGAGAGAATCTAAAACAAGCTCCATGCCAATCACAGAGCCTCGCACAGGGCTCAGTCTCATGACAGTGAGATCACTACCTGAGCCAGAATCAAGAGTCAGGGGCATAATCGACTGACCCACCCAGCTGCCCCAAGAAGCTGAGAGCATTTTAGATAAATTTCAATTAAAGTAAGAACTTAGAAAGCAGTGATAAGTATTTCAAAATGGAAACAAAAATCATATCAGTAATAATGTAGGCAACAACACAATTTCATTTGCATAGAATGAAGACTGAAAAAAGTGAAATAGAGGTGATAGGCTGGTAAGCAATTGACTAATTTTCCAAGGGATGTGTGTGTTTGTGTGTGTGTGTGTGTGTTTGCGCGCGCGTGTGAGTGCAGAAGAGCTTGCAAATGTTTTGGCTGTGGAAAGAGGTGTAAAGCCTTTAGAAGTGCATCCCAGCAGTGTTTCTAAAATCATGGTCAGATTATGTAAAGAATGTAGGGCATTTAACTAAAGTATAGATGATATTTTAAATATTACTTCATAATAATTTCATTCTGGTGACAGGGATGGTAAAGCCAGGGATGTGTGAACTCTGTATGGAAACGTTTTCTGAAGAAAACATAAAACTGGTAGCCATTTGAAAGAATCATTAGGTAATTATGAAAGATATTATGTTTTGTTCTAAAGAAATATTATTTTGTACTGGTAAACATAACTTGATGCAATAATGTGGTAATATATTAATATTGTATTAATTATAATATAATTAAGTATAATATAATTAAGTATAATATAATTAAGTAGGTTGTGGTAATAGAATTAATGATATTTAGACATCCCACCCCACACACAATTTGAGTTTAATCAGGAATAGGCCAAATGAAGAATATGACCTAATTGTCTTGAGAAAAAGAAATTATTTAAGAGGCAATCCACATATAATGGAAAGTACCTGGGTGGGAATTAGCAAGAGAAAATTTTTGAGCAGTAGTCCTGTTTGAGATAATATAATAGGAATATATATTTTGCACCTACAAATAGAAATTTGTTAAAAGTCAACAAAAGGAATTGACCGTTGTCTAGAAGAAGCAATTATCATTATATGTGCATTCTACAACAGCATAGAAAAACAAAAGACATACCTGACATCAGACATTATTCTAACATGTCCCAAAATCCAAAAATAAAGTCAGCACCAATTTCCGGCTGACTATATATCTACACATTCTAATAGGGACCCATGCAAAAAAGAGTAATAGAAATATGTAAAGTTGGAGGTTCATTCTTAAAAGACAAAACTGGTATTTGCAGTATGTGAAAGGCTGCTGTCCGTTTGAATATGTTCTCCGAACAGGACACACACAGTTTGTTTTGAATTTAAGCATTTCTCAAATACTTTGCTGATTACTAAACTATACAGACACAGGGAAAACCTTCTAGGGGTGCAAAAATAATACCACTAAATAAAAGAAAAATAACATGGGAAAATTGACAATTGAATATTAGAAACGTAGATTCTATAATTTGAGGCCAGGTAAGTTACTTACAAAAATAAAACAAGCAGCCAACCAAACCCGGTGCAATAAAATTCCAGAAATATTTATCATTATAGTATCCAATTTTCAACAAAAAAATTGTAAATGTCAAAAGAAAATAAAACAGAATAATCATTAAGCCATAACAGGGGAATAATTTAGTTAAAAGGAAATGAATCCAAATAGGACCAGGTGTTTGACTGAACATACACAAATATCAAAAATACACCTAGAATGTGTGAAGAAATACAGAATCTAAACAGAAAAATGAAAGCTATTCCAGAACAAAATGCATGCTCTAGAGCTAAATATTATAATAGCTGGAAAAAAATCATAGGCTCAACAGCAGATAAAAGCATTTTTAATAGATAAGCTCAAAAGATTTGAGATGGCAGAAGTGAACTTTAAGACAGATCAATACAGTTTACACAGCCTGAAAAACTGAGAGAAAGTGATTGAAATACAAATAGAGTCTCACAGACCTGTGAGAGTCTGTGAGACAATATCAATAGTTAACAGTGTATATTTGAGTCCCATAGAGTCAGAAAATGGGAGAAAGTTCCAGAAAGACAAAGAGAAGTGGAAAGAAATAACGATGAAAAACCTGATGGCTAAAAAATGGTTAAATGGTGAGAAAACATAAACTTACAGATTCAAATTCAGCAAAAATCCAATCAAGATAAAAAGTTAACTTAGTAAAAAAAAGTTATCTTAGTCTAACTTCCTAAAAAGAAAATGAAGAAAAATATTGAGAACAGCAATAGAAAAATAAAACACTTTATTTATAATAACAATGGTACTTTTAAAGCCTGATTTCTCATCAGAAACAAGACAAGACAAAGAGACTAGGAAGACATATTAAAATGCTGAAAGAAAAATACTGGAATTTTATATTCAGAAAAATACCTTTCACAAATGGAGATAAATAGATTTCCAGAATAACAAAGACTCTGGATATTACTGGCAACACATATGCACCCTAAGTATAAAAGGAATGTTTAAAATTGTCCTGCAGGTTGCAGGGAAATTATACAAGAGAACAAGCTGGATATACAGAAAGGAGTAAAGCACACACTAATTGGTACATGTGTGTATTTGTGTATACTTAGCTGTGTGTATATAAGGCATAAATTTCCTTTCCTCAATTTCTGTATAATGCATGAGACTATTTAAGGCAGGAGTTGAGAAACATTCTGTAATGAGACAGATCATAAGCATTTCAGCAATAAGACCACCACCGTCCCGCTTTTCTGTTGTAGCATGAAATTAGCTATAAACAATACCTCAATCATTGGGTGTGGCAGTGTTCCAACACATTTTTTTTAATGAAAACATGTTTTGATTCAAATTTGGACCTTGGGACATCATTTGCTGGCTCCTTTTTAACTGTAAACACACTTTATTGTGGGGTTTATTAGACATATACATGGAATATATGATTTAAACAAAGCATAAAGTGAAGATAAGGATAGAAATATAATTGCAGATGTTTCCCACATTTTACCAGAAGGATTCAGAATTAACTTTAGGAAGATTTTAATTAATTAAAGGTGAATATTATAGTCCCCTCAGGAATCATTCAAATGTAATGCAAAGGAGTTTAGCTAAAGCTTCAATAGAAAAATTAAAATGACAATACAAAATATATAAATAAGAAAGTAAAGATGGAGAAAGGAAATGAAAAAAAGATGATAGAAATTGCTATGAAATATTAAAATATCAGCAACCCAACCATGTCAATAATACCTTTAAATAAATCATCCAAAAACTCTAATAAAAAGTAAGATATTATCAGGTAGGATAAAAAAGCAATATTGAAATGCACACTCTCTAGAAAATGCAATGTGATATCATATACATAAATAGGTTATAATGGAAAGGATGAAACAGTGTTTTGCATCTGGTTTCTAGTCCAACAGGTAAGAAGCTGGAAGACCCCACTCCATTTTAATAATTAACAAGCTGAACAAACTGTAAACTCCACAAATTTTGTTTTATTAATCAGAAATGTGAGGTCACAGGGAAAACTGCTGTTCCCATAATTAGAGAGAGCAAAAGGAGAATACAGAATCACACTGACTAGAACAGAATCTCAGGAGCCCAAACCTAGAGGGGAACGGATATCACGGAGGGAAATCTAAATGAATTATAACTAATGAATTGCTGAAGGCTCAGTGTAGACAAGTTTGAGGGATACAAACTTAGGGGGAATCCAATCATAGGGGCTCTCAATAATTTTGTGAATTTCACCTCAGGAGTTCAATTAGACTTCCACAATGAATATTGGGGGTAAAAAAATCCCTCCTGTGTTAAGGAAAGAAAAAAAGTACCATTTTGAAATATGCCAGAGCATTCTGTTCTGTTTTTCTTAACAAGGTTCTGCCCTCAGGAGAAGCCATTTAAACAGCCTAATCTGCTGGGGTTTTATCAGACCCTAACCGAACTGGGGGAATTAAAATAGTCCAACTCTAGCCAGCTCTAGCCTTCCATTGAAGAATGAAAAGAATCAATTCAAGCCCACTGTAGTCAACCTGTTCCATCAGTGTGGGTAGGGCGGGGGAGGCGACTTCATCATGGGACCAGAGGATGCTTCCCCTCCCACCAACCTTGCCACTACATTACTAAAGCCCTATTTACAACAGTTACTTTAACATATGTGTCAAGTGAAGTCGTCAAGAAAAAAATCACAAGACCTACTAAACGGCAATTTGAACTAAAACACAATTTGAAGAGATAAAACAAGCATCAGAACCAGACTCAAAAAGGGCAAGAGTGTTGCAGTGTTCAGGCCTGTAATTTAAAACAACTGTGGTTAAAATGCTAAAGGTTGTAGTGGATACAGTAACAGCATGCAATAATAAATGGGAATGTAAGCAGGGATACAGAAATCCAAAGAAAGGATGATCCCCCTCCCCCCCAAAAAAGGAAGAGTTTAAAAAAAAATACAGTAACAAAAATGAATGCTTTTTATGGACTTATTAGTTATTAGTAAATGGGAAACAATTGAGGAAAGAACCTCTTAGCTTGAGGATGTTTCAATAAAAGCCATCAAAACTAAAAGAGAAAAAGACTGAAGAAAGAAAACAAAACAGCAGAATATCCAAAAGCTGTATGACAACAATGGAGTGACATAAATATAATGGGAATTTGTCTCCTAGAGCATCCAGAAAGAAACACATGTCTGCCCATATCTTGACCTAAGTTCCATAAAAGACCAATTTTGACTAGATAGTTCTTTAAAGATGTACAAATGGCCAATAGGATCATGAGAAGTTGCTTTACATCATTAATTATTAAGCAAATGCTAATGAGATACTGCTTCACACCCATTAGGATGACTATTCCAAAACAAACAGAAAATAACAAGTATTGGTTATTTTGGAAAAATCAGAACACTTGAACACTGCTGGTGGGAATGCAAAATGGTGCAACTGCTGTGGAAACAGTATTTGGGTTCCTCAAAAAATTAAACTTAGAATTACTTCCTCTGTATACTTAGAGGGAGAATTATTGGGTTATACAGTAATTCTATGATTCAAAGTAGGCGCACCTGAATGGCTCAATCGGTGAAGCATCCAACTCTTGATTTTGGTTCAGGTCATGATCTCATGGTTCGTGAATCTGAGCCCTGCATTGGGCTCTGTGTTCACAATACCAATCCTTCTTGATATTCTGTCTTCCTCTCTGTCTGCCCCTCCCCCACTTTCCCTCAATATCTCTCTCAAAATAAATAAAAATAAACTTAATTTTTTAATTCAATGTATGGGCTCAAACAGATATTTGTACACCAGTTTATAGTGGCATTATTCACAATAGCCAAAAGCTGGGGGGGAAAAAGCCCAAGTCTACCCATGGATAAATGGATAAACAAAATATGGAACTTACATACAAGGACATATTATTCAGTATTAATAAGGAATGGCATTTATTACTTGCTGCAACATGGATTAACATTTAAACACTGCTAAATGAAATACCAGACACATACACACACAAATATTAAATGACTCTATTTATGATGTACCTAAGATACTCCAGTTCATAAAGGCAGAAAATCAAATAATTGTTGCTTGGACTGGAAGAGAAGAAAGAATGGGGAGTTATTAAACAATGGGTATAGAATTTTAGTTTGAGACAATAAAAAATTCTATTGATGGATAGTGGTGATGGTGGCATAACAATGTAAATGTGTTTAATGCTACTTAATTGTCCTTATATGGTTGAAATGGTAAATTATGTTGCATTTTATTTTATTTTTTCTTAAACAAGCTCCATGCCCAAAATGGGGCTTGAACTCATGACTCTGAGATCAAGAGTCACATGCTCTACCACTGAGTTAGCTAAGTGCCCCATATGTTGTGTATTTTATCACAATTAAAAAATTAACCTAGAGGAACAGAGTAGGTCAATAGTTTTCTTTTTTAAATTCTTTTTTAACATTTATTTATTTTTTGAGAGAGAGACAGAGTATGAATGGGTGAGTGGTAGAGAGAGAGTGAGAGAAACAGAATCCGAAGCAGGCTCAAGGCTTCCAGCTGTCAGCACAGAGCCCAGTGTGGGGCTCGAACTACAGACCATGAGATCATGGCCTGAGCTGAAGTCAGACGCTTAACTGACTGAGCCACCCAGATGCCCTGATCAATGACTTTCAAGAACCAGGGTATTGGGAAGAATGAGAGGGGGTGTTTTATAAAGAAGAACTATAAAATATTTCCTAGTGAAAATATGTCCCTTAATTTGATGTTGGTGATGATTTCATAGTTGTATACTTATATCAAAAGTTTTCTAATTAGACACTTTTTATAGCTTCTTATTTTATGTCAATCATACTTCATTAAAGCTAGTAAGTGAATACGTAGATATAGATGTAGATAAAGATAGAGATAGATCTTTATTTTACAGATTCTGGAAAGATGGCCTAATAAACAATGAGTTCAATATTCATAGTAAAGTTTCATAGACAATTTGAAAATAGCAGGTAAAAAGTGGAAGGAACTTGACTCAATTCTGTAGAAATTGAGGGCCAAATATCTAGCTAGAATGAAGTCTCAGGATATGCCAGTGAGGGCTTCTTCTAAGAAAGAGTCCTCTGAGGAGAATCTACTGGGTTAAAATAAGAATTAAACAAGAGAAAGACCAAAGAGACAAACTAACAAATATATCCAGATAAATTTGGAAATTAAGATATTCAGAATATCTCAGAGAGCAAATCAGTGTATATATATTATTTAATAAAACACACACTCAGAAGAGATTGGAGACTTCAATGATTTTTCAAAAAGTATGTGAACTATGCATTGATCTTAAAGAAAATAAGTTTATATAACAATTAATAACAGAAAATGTTGAAGCCAAATTTCATACATATTTAATTTTTTCAAAAAGTTTAACATTTCTACAAAGAGCATATGCCTTAAAGAATTGCTTAAAAGGGTGCCTCGGTGGCTAAGTTGGTTAAGCATCTGACTCCTGATTTGCTTTAGGTCATGATGTCATGTTTCATGAGCTCAAGCCCCAAGTGGGGCTCTGCAGTGGCAGGGTGGAGCCTGTCTGGGATGTTCTCTCTCCTCTGTCTCTGCCCATGCATGAGCACTTGTGTGCTCTGTCTCTCTCAAAAAAAAAAAAAAAAAAAAAAAAAAAANGAGTAAAAAAAAAAAAAAAAAAAAAAAAAAAAAATTTAAAAAATAAGAACTGCTGAAGATAAAGGTGAAAACTGAAACTCAACATTTTAAAGCAAGCCAAAATAAATTGCAAAAACAAATAACAAGTATCATGGGAAATAACAAGCGCACCACACATTTAAGTTACATATAATGGAGAATCATGTAAGATCTTAAGAAATGATTATACATATAAGAAATAATATCAGGGGTGTAGACAAAATTAGAAGAAACATAGGAGAAATTAAACATATGTAATTTTTAAGATAAATAGGAGTTTTAAAAACAGAACATTTCAGAAATAAATAATAATGAAAAGGAAAATAAAAAGGTTTTACAAAACAACAAATGCTAATAGTAGGCAGATGATATTTGGCATATAGGTAAAAAAATTGCTTGAAGAAGAAAAACAAAACAAGAAAACAAAAAGCATAAGAAAAACTACAATTCTAGAAGACACTCCAGATATAAATTTAAAATGATGCTTTGAGGGACGCCTGGATGGCTCAGCCAGTTGAGCTCCGACTTCGTTTCAGGTCATGATCTCACAGTTCATGGATTCGAGCCCCGTATTGGGCTCTGTGCTGACAGCTCAGAGCCTGGAGCCTGCTTGGGATTCTGTGTCTCCCTCTCTCTCTGATCCTCCCCCACTCATGCTCTGTCTTTCTCTCTCTCAAAAATAAATAAAAACTTTTTTAAAAATATACTTTGAAACTCTACATTGCAATATCATATTGTGTATCTGAAAATATTGACCAGAGAGGCTAATTAAAATATGTTTTAGCAAAACAATTGAGTTTAAGGAAAAAATGTGTTTTGCACATATAAGTAAAATATACAATTGACATGTAAAGACATGATCAGACATTTTAAGAGCATATTTTAATCAGAAAATAACAAAAGTGGACTAACATTTAAAATATGAAAACAAAATTATCCAAGGCATTTTTAATGACCTTGGGGTATAAAAAGCATAATCAATTTTCAATATTCATTCCCTGAGAATATTCTTATTTTTTTTTAATTT
Source organism: Crocuta crocuta (assembly GCF_008692635.1). Lineage (NCBI taxonomy): Eukaryota > Metazoa > Chordata > Mammalia > Carnivora > Hyaenidae > Crocuta > Crocuta crocuta. The sequence goes on from NW_027527957.1 coordinate 4,736,905, forward strand.
TAATGTTTTATTTATTTTTGAGAGAGAGACAGCATGAGCAGGGGAGGGTCAGAGAAAGAGGGAGACACAGAATCTGAAGGAAGACAGGCTCCAGGCTCTGAGCTGTCAGCACAGAACCCAACGTGGGACTTGAACCCACAAACTGTGAGATCATGACCTGAGCCAAAGTCGGACGCTCAACCTACTGAGCCACGCAGGCACCCCCCCTGAGAACATTTGTCGTATGTTTTTCCTATAAAAATGTTCTAGAGAATAACCGTTAGGTATCCAGTTACCAGAGAGATGTTAACATTGGAATTAGTACATCATCCTTTTGAAAACCCCCATGGATTTATGGATCTGTACATTGAGAAAGAATAACAAAACAAGAATTGAAACATAGATATTTTGTCCCTATTTATGAAAGAATACACCCAATAGTTGTATCAAAAGAATAAAACCCAATTCTGGACAAACTTTCGGATCCAGTTGTCAATTTGTAGGAAATTTAGACATGGGAAATATTGAATTGCATTATGTACATGAAATCAATAAAACCCAGATTATGGGAAAATCTAAGGTTCAACTGTCTGGTTTCCTCACCTATAAATTGTAAGGAAACAATAGATAGTACAAGTTCTGTGCTTTAAAACAAATAATAAAACATTGTAACTTATAGTTAATTTATGAGGAAAGTACAATTTAGCTAGGTTTAGATTCTACATTTGCTGAAATTAGCATTAATATCAAAAAATAAAATAACATAGTATGTACATAAACATCACTCAAACATATAATCAGAATTGCTTATTTTCTAATGCATTAGTTTTCTAATGCATTTTAATCTGACTTTAGTATATAAATATTCATGAAAATTGGATTCATATTGTGCATTTAGTTTTATTTACTTATTTCTCTTTTTGTAGTAGAAAAATACACCTACCATAAAATTTACCATCTTAGCCATTTTTAAATGTACAGTTCATTGGTAAAACTTAGCACCAAAATTTTGCAAATATTTCACAAAGATTTCTTGAATAAGATTCCTCAAAGTTTTCTTGAGTAAGACACTAAAAGCACAGGTTACAAAGGAAAAAAAAANATTGTCCTGCAGGTTGCAGGGAAATTATACAAGAGAACAAGCTGGATATACAGAAAGGAGTAAAGCACACACTAATTGGTACATGTGTGTATTTGTGTATACTTAGCTGTGTGTATATAAGGCATAAATTTCCTTTCCTCAATTTCTGTATAATGCATGAGACTATTTAAGGCAGGAGTTGAGAAACATTCTGTAATGAGACAGATCATAAGCATTTCAGCAATAAGACCACCACCGTCCCGCTTTTCTGTTGTAGCATGAAATTAGCTATAAACAATACCTCAATCATTGGGTGTGGCAGTGTTCCAACACATTTTTTTTAATGAAAACATGTTTTGATTCAAATTTGGACCTTGGGACATCATTTGCTGGCTCCTTTTTAACTGTAAACACACTTTATTGTGGGGTTTATTAGACATATACATGGAATATATGATTTAAACAAAGCATAAAGTGAAGATAAGGATAGAAATATAATTGCAGATGTTTCCCACATTTTACCAGAAGGATTCAGAATTAACTTTAGGAAGATTTTAATTAATTAAAGGTGAATATTATAGTCCCCTCAGGAATCATTCAAATGTAATGCAAAGGAGTTTAGCTAAAGCTTCAATAGAAAAATTAAAATGACAATACAAAATATATAAATAAGAAAGTAAAGATGGAGAAAGGAAATGAAAAAAAGATGATAGAAATTGCTATGAAATATTAAAATATCAGCAACCCAACCATGTCAATAATACCTTTAAATAAATCATCCAAAAACTCTAATAAAAAGTAAGATATTATCAGGTAGGATAAAAAAGCAATATTGAAATGCACACTCTCTAGAAAATGCAATGTGATATCATATACATAAATAGGTTATAATGGAAAGGATGAAACAGTGTTTTGCATCTGGTTTCTAGTCCAACAGGTAAGAAGCTGGAAGACCCCACTCCATTTTAATAATTAACAAGCTGAACAAACTGTAAACTCCACAAATTTTGTTTTATTAATCAGAAATGTGAGGTCACAGGGAAAACTGCTGTTCCCATAATTAGAGAGAGCAAAAGGAGAATACAGAATCACACTGACTAGAACAGAATCTCAGGAGCCCAAACCTAGAGGGGAACGGATATCACGGAGGGAAATCTAAATGAATTATAACTAATGAATTGCTGAAGGCTCAGTGTAGACAAGTTTGAGGGATACAAACTTAGGGGGAATCCAATCATAGGGGCTCTCAATAATTTTGTGAATTTCACCTCAGGAGTTCAATTAGACTTCCACAATGAATATTGGGGGTAAAAAAATCCCTCCTGTGTTAAGGAAAGAAAAAAAGTACCATTTTGAAATATGCCAGAGCATTCTGTTCTGTTTTTCTTAACAAGGTTCTGCCCTCAGGAGAAGCCATTTAAACAGCCTAATCTGCTGGGGTTTTATCAGACCCTAACCGAACTGGGGGAATTAAAATAGTCCAACTCTAGCCAGCTCTAGCCTTCCATTGAAGAATGAAAAGAATCAATTCAAGCCCACTGTAGTCAACCTGTTCCATCAGTGTGGGTAGGGCGGGGGAGGCGACTTCATCATGGGACCAGAGGATGCTTCCCCTCCCACCAACCTTGCCACTACATTACTAAAGCCCTATTTACAACAGTTACTTTAACATATGTGTCAAGTGAAGTCGTCAAGAAAAAAATCACAAGACCTACTAAACGGCAATTTGAACTAAAACACAATTTGAAGAGATAAAACAAGCATCAGAACCAGACTCAAAAAGGGCAAGAGTGTTGCAGTGTTCAGGCCTGTAATTTAAAACAACTGTGGTTAAAATGCTAAAGGTTGTAGTGGATACAGTAACAGCATGCAATAATAAATGGGAATGTAAGCAGGGATACAGAAATCCAAAGAAAGGATGATCCCCCTCCCCCCCAAAAAAGGAAGAGTTTAAAAAAAAATACAGTAACAAAAATGAATGCTTTTTATGGACTTATTAGTTATTAGTAAATGGGAAACAATTGAGGAAAGAACCTCTTAGCTTGAGGATGTTTCAATAAAAGCCATCAAAACTAAAAGAGAAAAAGACTGAAGAAAGAAAACAAAACAGCAGAATATCCAAAAGCTGTATGACAACAATGGAGTGACATAAATATAATGGGAATTTGTCTCCTAGAGCATCCAGAAAGAAACACATGTCTGCCCATATCTTGACCTAAGTTCCATAAAAGACCAATTTTGACTAGATAGTTCTTTAAAGATGTACAAATGGCCAATAGGATCATGAGAAGTTGCTTTACATCATTAATTATTAAGCAAATGCTAATGAGATACTGCTTCACACCCATTAGGATGACTATTCCAAAACAAACAGAAAATAACAAGTATTGGTTATTTTGGAAAAATCAGAACACTTGAACACTGCTGGTGGGAATGCAAAATGGTGCAACTGCTGTGGAAACAGTATTTGGGTTCCTCAAAAAATTAAACTTAGAATTACTTCCTCTGTATACTTAGAGGGAGAATTATTGGGTTATACAGTAATTCTATGATTCAAAGTAGGCGCACCTGAATGGCTCAATCGGTGAAGCATCCAACTCTTGATTTTGGTTCAGGTCATGATCTCATGGTTCGTGAATCTGAGCCCTGCATTGGGCTCTGTGTTCACAATACCAATCCTTCTTGATATTCTGTCTTCCTCTCTGTCTGCCCCTCCCCCACTTTCCCTCAATATCTCTCTCAAAATAAATAAAAATAAACTTAATTTTTTAATTCAATGTATGGGCTCAAACAGATATTTGTACACCAGTTTATAGTGGCATTATTCACAATAGCCAAAAGCTGGGGGGGAAAAAGCCCAAGTCTACCCATGGATAAATGGATAAACAAAATATGGAACTTACATACAAGGACATATTATTCAGTATTAATAAGGAATGGCATTTATTACTTGCTGCAACATGGATTAACATTTAAACACTGCTAAATGAAATACCAGACACATACACACACAAATATTAAATGACTCTATTTATGATGTACCTAAGATACTCCAGTTCATAAAGGCAGAAAATCAAATAATTGTTGCTTGGACTGGAAGAGAAGAAAGAATGGGGAGTTATTAAACAATGGGTATAGAATTTTAGTTTGAGACAATAAAAAATTCTATTGATGGATAGTGGTGATGGTGGCATAACAATGTAAATGTGTTTAATGCTACTTAATTGTCCTTATATGGTTGAAATGGTAAATTATGTTGCATTTTATTTTATTTTTTCTTAAACAAGCTCCATGCCCAAAATGGGGCTTGAACTCATGACTCTGAGATCAAGAGTCACATGCTCTACCACTGAGTTAGCTAAGTGCCCCATATGTTGTGTATTTTATCACAATTAAAAAATTAACCTAGAGGAACAGAGTAGGTCAATAGTTTTCTTTTTTAAATTCTTTTTTAACATTTATTTATTTTTTGAGAGAGAGACAGAGTATGAATGGGTGAGTGGTAGAGAGAGAGTGAGAGAAACAGAATCCGAAGCAGGCTCAAGGCTTCCAGCTGTCAGCACAGAGCCCAGTGTGGGGCTCGAACTACAGACCATGAGATCATGGCCTGAGCTGAAGTCAGACGCTTAACTGACTGAGCCACCCAGATGCCCTGATCAATGACTTTCAAGAACCAGGGTATTGGGAAGAATGAGAGGGGGTGTTTTATAAAGAAGAACTATAAAATATTTCCTAGTGAAAATATGTCCCTTAATTTGATGTTGGTGATGATTTCATAGTTGTATACTTATATCAAAAGTTTTCTAATTAGACACTTTTTATAGCTTCTTATTTTATGTCAATCATACTTCATTAAAGCTAGTAAGTGAATACGTAGATATAGATGTAGATAAAGATAGAGATAGATCTTTATTTTACAGATTCTGGAAAGATGGCCTAATAAACAATGAGTTCAATATTCATAGTAAAGTTTCATAGACAATTTGAAAATAGCAGGTAAAAAGTGGAAGGAACTTGACTCAATTCTGTAGAAATTGAGGGCCAAATATCTAGCTAGAATGAAGTCTCAGGATATGCCAGTGAGGGCTTCTTCTAAGAAAGAGTCCTCTGAGGAGAATCTACTGGGTTAAAATAAGAATTAAACAAGAGAAAGACCAAAGAGACAAACTAACAAATATATCCAGATAAATTTGGAAATTAAGATATTCAGAATATCTCAGAGAGCAAATCAGTGTATATATATTATTTAATAAAACACACACTCAGAAGAGATTGGAGACTTCAATGATTTTTCAAAAAGTATGTGAACTATGCATTGATCTTAAAGAAAATAAGTTTATATAACAATTAATAACAGAAAATGTTGAAGCCAAATTTCATACATATTTAATTTTTTCAAAAAGTTTAACATTTCTACAAAGAGCATATGCCTTAAAGAATTGCTTAAAAGGGTGCCTCGGTGGCTAAGTTGGTTAAGCATCTGACTCCTGATTTGCTTTAGGTCATGATGTCATGTTTCATGAGCTCAAGCCCCAAGTGGGGCTCTGCAGTGGCAGGGTGGAGCCTGTCTGGGATGTTCTCTCTCCTCTGTCTCTGCCCATGCATGAGCACTTGTGTGCTCTGTCTCTCTCAAAAAAAAAAAAAAAAAAAAATTTAAAAAATAAGAACTGCTGAAGATAAAGGTGAAAACTGAAACTCAACATTTTAAAGCAAGCCAAAATAAATTGCAAAAACAAATAACAAGTATCATGGGAAATAACAAGCGCACCACACATTTAAGTTACATATAATGGAGAATCATGTAAGATCTTAAGAAATGATTATACATATAAGAAATAATATCAGGGGTGTAGACAAAATTAGAAGAAACATAGGAGAAATTAAACATATGTAATTTTTAAGATAAATAGGAGTTTTAAAAACAGAACATTTCAGAAATAAATAATAATGAAAAGGAAAATAAAAAGGTTTTACAAAACAACAAATGCTAATAGTAGGCAGATGATATTTGGCATATAGGTAAAAAAATTGCTTGAAGAAGAAAAACAAAACAAGAAAACAAAAAGCATAAGAAAAACTACAATTCTAGAAGACACTCCAGATATAAATTTAAAATGATGCTTTGAGGGACGCCTGGATGGCTCAGCCAGTTGAGCTCCGACTTCGTTTCAGGTCATGATCTCACAGTTCATGGATTCGAGCCCCGTATTGGGCTCTGTGCTGACAGCTCAGAGCCTGGAGCCTGCTTGGGATTCTGTGTCTCCCTCTCTCTCTGATCCTCCCCCACTCATGCTCTGTCTTTCTCTCTCTCAAAAATAAATAAAAACTTTTTTAAAAATATACTTTGAAACTCTACATTGCAATATCATATTGTGTATCTGAAAATATTCACCAGAGAGGCTAATTAAAATATGTTTTAGCAAAACAATTGAGTTTAAGGAAAAAATGTGTTTTGCACATATAAGTAAAATATACAATTGACATGTAAAGACATGATCAGACATTTTAAGAGCATATTTTAATCAGAAAATAACAAAAGTGGACTAACATTTAAAATATGAAAACAAAATTATCCAAGGCATTTTTAATGACCTTGGGGTATAAAAAGCATAATCAATTTTCAATATTCATTCCCTGAGAATATTCTTATTTTTTTTTAATTTTAATGTTTTATTTATTTTTGAGAGAGAGACAGCATGAGCAGGGGAGGGTCAGAGAAAGAGGGAGACACAGAATCTGAAGGAAGACAGGCTCCAGGCTCTGAGCTGTCAGCACACAACCCAACGTGGGGCTTGAACCCACAAACTGTGAGATCATGACCTGAGCCAAAGTCGGACGCTCAACCTACTGAGCCACGCAGGCACCCCCCCTGAGAACATTTGTCGTATGTTTTTCCTATAAAAATGTTCTAGAGAATAACCGTTAGGTATCCAGTTACCAGAGAGATGTTAACATTGGAATTAGTACATCATCCTTTTGAAAACCCCCATGGATTTATGGATCTGTACATTGAGAAAGAATAACAAAACAAGAATTGAAACATAGATATTTTGTCCCTATTTATGAAAGAATACACCCAATAGTTGTATCAAAAGAATAAAACCCAATTCTGGACAAACTTTCGGATCCAGTTGTCAATTTGTAGGAAATTTAGACATGGGAAATATTGAATTGCATTATGTACATGAAATCAATAAAACCCAGATTATGGGAAAATCTAAGGTTCAACTGTCTGGTTTCCTCACCTATAAATTGTAAGGAAACAATAGATAGTACAAGTTCTGTGCTTTAAAACAAATAATAAAACATTGTAACTTATAGTTAATTTATGAGGAAAGTACAATTTAGCTAGGTTTAGATTCTACATTTGCTGAAATTAGCATTAATATCAAAAAATAAAATAACATAGTATGTACATAAACATCACTCAAACATATAATCAGAATTGCTTATTTTCTAATGCATTAGTTTTCTAATGCATTTTAATCTGACTTTAGTATATAAATATTCATGAAAATTGGATTCATATTGTGCATTTAGTTTTATTTACTTATTTCTCTTTTTGTAGTAGAAAAATACACCTACCATAAAATTTACCATCTTAGCCATTTTTAAATGTACAGTTCATTGGTAAAACTTAGCACCAAAATTTTGCAAATATTTCACAAAGATTTCTTGAATAAGATTCCTCAAAGTTTTCTTGAGTAAGACACTAAAAGCACAGGTTACAAAGGAAAAAAAAATAGACAAAGTAGACTTCTTGAAAAATTTAACATTTTGTAAATCAAAAGACATTCTCCATATGATATCACTTCTATGTGAAATCTAGAAAACAAAACAAATGAATAAATAAGCAAACAAATGAACAAAAAGCAGAATCAGACCTATAAATACAGAGAATAAATTGGTGGTTGCCAGAGTGCCGGCAGATGGCGTGATGGGCAAAATGGGTAAAGAGAAATGGGAGACTCAGGTTTCAGTTATGGACTAAATAAGTCACAAGGACCAAAGTCATAGCATAGGGAATATAGTCAATGGTATTATAATAGAGTTGTATGGTAATGGATGGTAGCTACACTTGTGGTGAATAGAGCATAGCATATAGACTCGTTCAATCACTATGTTATACACCTGAAATAAATGTAACATTTTCTGTCCATTACACCCAACCAAAACAAAATAAAATAAAATAAAAATTCAAAGGATAAAAAAAAAGAGACACAGAGTACAAAAAGACAACTCACACAATTGGGGAAGACATTTTCAAATAATAAAGCTAATGAGGAATTAATAGCCAGATTATATAGAAAAATTCTAAGACTCAACAAAAATACATTTAGTTTTTTATGCAAACTTTAATAGATAACAATATGTAATAAGATTTAAATATTATTTGGACATGATTTTCTACATAGTATTTGATACATTATTTCTCAATTATTATATAGGTAGATATTTAGTTATTTTCAAAATAATAATGTATTTAATATATATAATCACATCTAACATCAAATTATAATTGCTTTGTTTCATCACTATAAAATTCTAAGACTAGCAACTATTGGATTGGATATTAATATTTTGAATTTATAGACATCTTATAATCTCAACTTCTACATTGATTTATTCATATAAATAATATCTTCATTTATTATCATCTTGAACAATGGCTAAACTACCTTAAAACAAAACTGGGAGGTAACAGGTTAAAAAACCCTAAGATAGTGACTTCTGACTTTTGTTGTGCTATTATTGTTCATGGGATTCTTGCCTCAGACATTCTGACTATATTGGAATCCGGTGTAATCTGAACACACATTATTTTGAAAAACTCTCCAAGTCATTCCAATGCATCGAAAAGTATGGAAACTACTGTCTTAAAATAACTGGTTTTCATTTCACCTGATGTTATATTTCAACTTAATTTTTAGCAGGAATGTTTTTTAATCCATCTGTGTCTTTTTAGCTGCCTCCTAATTATATCATCATTTTGTCCAGATGCTTTAAATGCACAAGATTATCCAGTGTATACTGCTTAATGCATTTTTAATAAACATGGATTTACTCTTCACTTTGTTAAACATCATGCCTGTTACTTTTTTATTGTTTTAATCTTTATCTATCACATAACAACCATTATTTTGTGTCTGTTGCAATTTGTTTAATACATAGTTTTTCTAAATAGTTTGTAAGTTTGGAACCCAATTTAAGAGTACTTGTACTGCAATTGACCTTCTTCTAATGATTTGATAATCATTTATCCTAGTTTCTCTCCTAATTTTTAGTTATATTAAAAAATATACTTGAATGTTGAGTGCACTCATTTTAAACATAATGAAGAAAAGTGTATGTTGATGTTTTTCATCTAGTTGGTGGAGTGAGGGTTAAGGAGTTAAATTAACAGAACAGGACATTGTTCTAAAGTCTTTATAACATTAGGAAGAAAAATGGGTGGCAGAAAGTACTAACTCACTTGTGGTAAAAAATACCAAAACTGTAGATATGGTACTTAAAGACTAAAGAACAAATAGAAAAGAAGAAAGCCAAATTTCAAAACAGGAAAAAAAATGAAAAAACAAAATAACAAAAAAACATTTTATCCAATAGAAGTCTGGAAAATAAATATTACGTAAAAGTTAAATTCTGTAAATAGGAAGCAAGACATAAAATGATGAAAGTAATACTAGTAAAATGGCCATTCCATTAGTATAATATTTATATGTATATTAAATGTATTAAAAGATAAAGCTGGTTAGATCTTACATAAAACAAGTTCTCTCATTGGATTCTCTGCAATTAGAACATGTAAAAAGGGGATGCAGAAAGAGTTTTACATAATAGAAAAATATCAAGCAAATGTAAGCTAAAATAAAGCTAAAAGAGCACAATTTTTCCTTAAAATTATAAGCAGAAAAATCACGTAAATAAACAGAACATCACATAAAAAATAGAACTTCACATGTTGGCAAAGGAAAAGTAGAGCAAGACGACAGAATGAGTACATATGTAGCATGATGAGAAAAGATAGGATGAAAAGATTATAACTGGCTTCAAATGCATCTGGAAGACATGACTAATAAACCCAGTTTAATTTGAGACCTCAGCAATGACAATGCATTTCTTATTTTTTATGTCAAGGCAATGGGATTTTACAGACAAAAATCAAACATACATTTTGTACAAAAGATATTTTTTTGAAAAAAATTTGCGTGTTTCTTATAAATAGTTACATTTTAGAAATGCATATTTAATAAATATTTCAACGTTTGATTTCTACTTTGTATATGTCTATGACATTCTTTTTTTTAATTCATGCTGGTGATTTGTCTGTGGTGGAAAAATCATGATTATTAAAGTTAGATATATCTGTGTTTGAATCCTCTATTTAATGCATTATAATAAATTTGCTCAGCCCAGCTCGGCCTCACATTTTAGGTTGTCTCATTTGTAAAAAAGGCATAATCAAAATATGTCTAGGGGCACCTGGGTGGCTCAGTCGGTTGAGCGTCCCACTTCAGCTCAGGTCATGATCACATGGTTTGTGGGTCCTAGCCCCGCGTCGGGCTCTGTGCTGACAGCTAGCTCAGAGCCTGGAACCTGCTTCCGATTCTGTGTCTCCCTCTCTCTCTGACCCTCCCCTGCTCACACTGCCTCTCTTTCTCTCTCAGAAATAAATAAAACATTTTAAAAAAAGACAGGTGATAAAAAAATCAAAATATGTCTATTATTTGTAAAGCTAAAACAGCTCAAATTATAATAAATTTTCTTTGTTGTGAAGATTATATGTAAATTACTTATCACATGCTCTGGTACATATTACGGATTAATAAGTATTTTATTTCAAAGAGATAAATGTAATATAAGAATATTGTAATGTAAGGATAATTTTAAAATTTATAAAAATTAGTTGCTAACACTCTTTGATGCTATGGCAACTGAAAATCCAGCTTCCTATGATGATACAAATACAGCATTCTACAAATTAGGTGCCCCAATAATGAGACAAGCTGTCAGTGCCACAAGTATAAAGACATTGTAGATGATGACTATAATGACTAATCAGAAGAGTAAGTTCTATGCATTTGGCATTTAAATGACATTAACTCAAGTACTGAACTTTATAGTTACATACTCACACTGATGGTTATCTACACTGTTAGTGAACTTCACATTGCATAGTTTGTAAAACCCTGAAAATAATCATATTTTAATGTTTTAATGTTTTTGTCATTATTTATTTTTGGAAGACAGAGAGATAGAGAGCACCAGCAGGGGAGGGGCAGAGAGAGACACACAATGTGAAGCAAGTTCCAGGCTCTGAGCTGTCAACACAAGAGTCTGATGCAGGGCGAGATCATGACCTGAGCTGAAGTCGGACACTTAACCAACTGAGCCACCCAGGCACCCCAAAAATAATCATGTTTAAAAAAAATAATCACACTGATATTTTCTTTTGTATTTGACAGACTGTGAGGAAACCTGCCTTTTATCAAATTTAAACAGATTTACTGAAAACTGTATTTGTCTTACTAGAATGTTTGAAGAATTAAAGATCTATCCTAAAGAGAGAGAGTCATCCAAAATATCATCTCTAGAAACAATTCAATTTACAGTTGAGGAAATTGAGAAAAAGAATAGCTAAGGATTCCATCTAGGATGGCTTAAAATAAAAAACAGTATTACCTAATAACTTGATAGATTTGTTTAAATAAATCTTATCAATTTTTCTGTTTCTGTTGCATAATACAAAATATGAATAACACATTTGATTAAAAGAGTACTGTTGAGGATTTTGAAACTGCACTCACTTGAAAAACACATACTTAAGGTATATAAAATTCACCATGCATATTTCATGGTTACAGGAACAGTAGAACGTATTTAGAATTTGAGATCAATTAAATCATGTTTAATAATAAAGATTTAGACTGATGAGATATCTCATGTGCTATTTATGAACAACATCTTGATGGGAGAGAGATCTGAATTAATACTATGTCTCTTATTTTTTTATTTATTAGATATTTATGTTTATCAACATTTATCATGGAAGTTTATGACAACCTGCTGGTAAGATGATACTGTAAGTAAAGTGCATTTAATGAACTCATAATGACTTGGGATTTTTTTTATATTTAGTGACATTAAATTTTGCCAGGATCATAATAATGTCTTTTCTAGGAAGAATCCTTTTGATTTCCTGACTTAATTAGTTATTTTTGTGCCCTTTGATTCTTAAATTCTGTCTTTTTATTACATTTCTTTGTGAATAAAACCATGAGAAGTGAATGTTGTCTCTATGCAATATGATTCTAAAGTTGTTTTATCTGTCATAAATAATTCTAAGATCATTTTCACAAACATTTTCAGTGCACCTAAGAGGCAAAACTGAAATATATAGGCCAGTTCATATTTTAAAAAAGAGCATATGACAATTGCAAAAAAATTTTATGCCATAAATATGTATATCCTTTAGTAATATTTCTCTTGTTGGTTTAAACTTTTTTAATGCTTATTTATTTTTGAAAGAGAGGGAGAGAAACAGAGATGAGCCAGGGAGGGACAGATAGAGAGTTAGACACAGAATCTGAAGCAAGCTCCAGGCTCTTAGCTGTCAGCACAGAGCCCAATGCGGGGCTCAAACTCATGAACCATGAGATCATGACCTGAGTCAACGTTAAAATGATCAACCGACTGAGCCACCCAGGCGCCCCTTCTTTTGCTGGATTAAACAATCACTTACTATTTTGCATAAACCTATTTAACCAAACTTTTACTATACTTTGATCATAGCAAATATGATCAGACGTAGTAACATAGGAATAGTATAATTGACCAATTATGACTGTAATTAGAAAATTACAATTATTTTGACAAAACCAACCATAAGAATAGCTTCAAAGTCTTTGGTATGTTTGTCACTAATTTCACCAAGTTGAAAGTTCAGGCTTATTATAATGCAAACCATAATAAAAATTTCTCTCTTTCTGGATGTAATTTTGAAGTGGAGAATGAATAGAACAGAATTATTAAACAAATTTATTACATTTAGTTTATCTTCATTTTAAACAGTTGACAGAAACAAAATGAAAGTAGTTTTTAATGATGTTATTGTTTTCTCTTAACTTGATAATTATTATTTGTTTCATTAAGCCTTCATTACACTTCAGATTAAATCCTGCAAAATGTAAATCTCTGTTTGAAAGATCTTTGCAGAACCAGGCAATAACCCTGAGGTATCAGCTCTGAAACTAGACTTTAAACAGTAAGAAAGGGAAACTATTTTCAATTGTTCAAACAGCTTAGTTATACAGAACTCGTCAATAACAAGACAACTGGCTCAGTTCCTCTTCAGTCCAACCATTTATTAACATACTCAAGACAGTACTTTTCCTCTGCACTCTTGAGCCTTGCATCCCTATGAATTGAAATTTGATGCTGCTAGAAATTCAACTCAAAGTTTAGCAGAGTGTTAGGACTTCAAAAACATTTACTGAAGTTATTTAAAATATCAAGGCAAGAGACATTTCTGCAATATTCAAATTCAGTTACTGGCCCTGTAAATTCAAGTTCAACCTAAAGAAGATATAGCAGCCCAGATTGGAGCATTCGCTTCTTCCTAGGAAGAGAATTCTGAAGTTGTCACCTACCCTTTTCTCTGTCACCTTCCTCTTTCTTTTAATCCAACCTTGATTAAAGGTATTCAATGAAATATTCTGGAGAAGTTCACTCATTAATACACTAAAATCTCATAATGAACAGAAAACAGTCATTGTATAGATGCAAAACATAAAAGTACTTTTCTTTCTTAGATGATGGCAATTTTAGATTTATATAAGGCAGTTTGAGACTAGCATTCCAATAATATTTTAGATATTCTAATCAGGAGGAAACAAAAATTACAAAGAAAATTAATTTGTAAATGACAGATTACACATGATGTGGAACAAACCTTGTTGAAATGCTAGAATGTACATGATAGTAGGCATTATATAAATTTTAAGAATCTTCCTTCACATTTTAGAATAAACACCTTTATTCTTTCTCAGAAATAGAAGCCAACAACACTGTCAAAAATATTACTCTACCATATTTTAGATAACCAAAGACATAATTTATGGGCCCAATTGATTTGGAAATAGGTAAATATTAAATATCTCCATACTTCTTTCTGGTTACATACACTGTATTACATTTTTGTAAAATTTTATATCTTTCCAGCATTTTTCCCTTCGCAGCAAAATTGAAGGAAAGGTATAGAAATTTTTCATACAGCCTTTGCTTATACATGCAGAATCTTTACCTCAAACCCATAGTCTACATTACAGTCCATTCTTATACACATTTTGTAGGTTTGGACAAATGTGTACAGACCTGGATCCATCAATACAAATTTATGCAGAGTATTTTCATTACCCTAAATCTTCTGTGCTTTACCTATTTATCTCCTTCAACTCCACCCCTGGTAACCACTGATCTTTTTTACTTTCTCCATAGTTTTGCCTTTTCCAGCATCTTATATAGTAGGACTCAGGCAGTGTGCTCTGGATTAGCTTTCCCTTAGTAATATGCATTTAAGATTCCTCCAAGTCTTTTCATGGCTTGATAGGCCATTTCTTTTTAGGGTTGAATACTACTGCATTATCTGTATGTTCCATAATTAGTTTATCCATTCATCTACCTAAAGACATTTTGTTTGCTTTTGAGCTTTGGCAATTATGAATAAAGCTGCTATAAGCATGTGTATACAGACTTTTGTGTGGAAATAAGTTTTGGGCTTCTCTGAGTAAATACAAAGGAGCACTATATGATTACTGAATCATATAGTGATATTATGTTTAGTTATGTAAGAAAGTGTCAAATGTCTTACAACGTGGCTGTACCACTTTGCATTCCCAATAGAGATGAATATTAGTTATGAGAATTTCTGTTGCTCCGCGTCTTCAGCAGCATTTGGTATCATCAGGGTTTTCATTTTCATAAATTCTAAATATTATATTCTTTTACATGTGACTTTGTCTTGAAAATGCATACACTTAAATGTATATTATTTATCTCCTTATATTTGGTGATTTCTCAGATCTTTTTCTGATATGATATTTAGTTTAAATATTTTTTAAATTTAGTTTAATTCTAATCTAATTGTAGACTATACTTGGTGTGACTTCAATTTTTAAAAACATGCTACTATTTGATACCTCAGGGTACATTTTATTTTAGAGTTTTTTTATTGTGCACTTAAAATTGTTTCCTGGTGCTGTTGGATGGAATGTTCTACAGATGTCAATTAGGTCAAGTTGATTGATAGTATTGCTCAGATATTTATGTTCTTACCGCTTTTCTGACCAATCTATCAATTTCAGAGAATGAAGTGTAGAAGTCTCCAGCTGTAATTACGTATTTCTCTAGTTTTCATTTCATTTTTATATGTGTTTTGCATCAAAACTATTATAATTCTATTGTTAGATACATACACATTTAGGATTGTTATTATATATTAATGGTGAATTTATTCCTTATATAAAGTCTCCCTCTATATATATAGAATTCTGAAACCCACATCTTCTGATCTTAATACAGCCAACTCACCTATCTTTAACAATCACATGGTTTATCATTTTCCACTTTCATTTTAACGTGTATGTCTTTATAGATGATTTATTAGACACAGCATATAGATGGGTCTTGATTTTTATACCAAGTCTCACAGAACAGTTTTTAAGTTTTGTAATCTATAGCATTTAATTTAATGTAACTATTAATATAACTAATTTATTTTATTTTACTAAATGTTTATTTTTGAGAGAGAGACAGAGCATGAATGGGGGAGAGACAGACAGAGAGGGAGACACTGAATGCAGAGCAAACTCCAGGCTCTGAACTGTCAGCACAGAGTCTGATGTGGGGCTTGAACTCATGGACCATGAAGTCATGACCTGAGTGNAGGAGAGACAGATAGACAGGGAGAAACTGAATGCAGAGCAAACTCCAGGCTCTGAACTGTCATCACAGAGTCTGATGTGGGGTTTGAACTCATGGACCATGAAGTCATGACCTGAGTGAAGTCAGAGGCTTAACTGACTGAACCACCCAGCACCCCTAATATAGCTAATTTAAATCTAACATTTTGTCAGTTCTTTACTATGGTTTCCTCCATCCCTTATTCTCTTTTTTATTTTTTTCCCTCTGCTCTTAGATTATATGTTATTAATATTATTGTTGTTGTTATTATTATTCTATTTTATATCAATATTGGCTGAGTAATTATATTCTTATGTTTAATATTATATATTTATATTACTTTTTATTATACCATTTTGTTACTATTGGCTTAGTAAATATACAAGTTATATCTATCTTTGTTTCATCACAGTTCATCATCAAATAATGTTAATATTATACCACTCCATATATTATAAGAACCTTAAAACAGGATACTTTTAATTTTTCACTTTTCATGCTATTGTCATGCATTTTACTTTTTTATATATTATAAACCCCATGATATAGTACTTACTTTGCTTATGACTTTCAATTGTCTTTTGGAATAAATAAGTTAAGAACAAAATTTATGTTTATCTACATCAAACTTCCTCATTTTTCTTTTAGCTTCTGTCTTGTATCATAAAGCTTTCTACCTGAAATGATAAAATAATGTGATAGCAATAAATATTTTAAAGCTTTTCCCCCTCCAAAAAAATGTATATTTAGTCTTCATTTTTGAAAGATATTTTTTCTGTGTATTAGATTCCATTTTTCTTTATGTAATTTTCAAGTCTTATTCCATTGTCTTTGGCTTGCATCATTTCTGACAAGAAGATTGCTATAATTGTAATTTTTCATTTTATTTTCATCTGTAAAGAGTGTATTGTTTCTCAAGCAAGAACTGTAGTTTCTATGTCTTGTTTATTTGTCTTTTAAATTTTTTTACAGGCTTTCTCTTTGGTGGGGTTTTGTCACTTAAGCACCAGACCACCATAGAAGATTTCTCTTTGCTTTTCTGACTCTACCTTCTCCTAACTCCAGTTCCTCTTGAAATTCTGATCCAGACTTGAGAAACTTCCTGCCCTGAAAATTCTACCCACGGATTTTTTACTGCTTTGTTTTCAGATTTCTTTCTCTTGGGTATTTAGTATCTAGAGGATATCATCAGGAGATCTAATATATATTTATTCTTAATGATTACCACTAGCTTAACTTTCACATATACATATGAGACCATAAAAAAATTCACTGTACATTTTCAGGCTAACCTCCTTAATCTATGAGCCACTCCCCACCCCAGAACATCACAAATGCTCCGTAGATTATCTTGTCATGTGTGGAAGCACTTCTAGTTGCCTGTCACATCAGCTTCTATAGTTTTGAAGAGATCTGGTGATACTTCTTTCCAGTAACATACTTGCCTCTATTTATGGTAAGCCTCAGCCTCAGCCTCAGCTTCAGGAAACAAAATAGCTTATATCAGCCATTTCATTTATAAGGAGTCCTCTCTCTGAAATTTTAGTTCATATAGTCTTCCTTTTACAACTTTGTGTTCTTATAGTTGATAAAATATGATAACATCAAAAGAATGACATATGTAAATCTAACCAAGCATATTAAGGTTAAATGTCAAGAGAAATAGATGTATTTATCAGACTTGAATTCAGACCCAGAAACACAAAGCCAAAGAAATGATAGTTACAAGACAGCTACAAATCTGATATAAGTTCCACAAAAGAGCTACCTGACTGAAAGACTGCATGTACCTTTTTATGATAAAGGTTCTTAGAAAAGATTCTTATTTGAATTTATCTTCAAGCTCTAAGATGAAATACAATTACAGGGGGAAAAAAAGGTCTTAGATTTAAAATGCTGCCATCAGGAATTTTCGTAGGTTGAGAACAAGTTAATTGGGCTTCACACAAGTTGTAGTTTTAACAGCACGGAGTTAATAATTCTGCTCTCACTTTCCAGTTTATGTGGGAATGTAGCAACTTTTCCATGAAATTTCAGTACTATCTATCCTTGAAAAAAATGACATATGTTTACAATCTTAAATTAGATTCACCAGTTGATTAAAAACCCCATTAGCAGTAGCAAAATGCCACCTTATACTGGGGCAATAAGATAGCAAATATTCTTAACAATTTAGGAAAACTGGATCTATATGTAAATTCTGGAGCCTGAAACATCAATTTTCCACTCAGTACATATTACCAGTGGTTCAGGTCCAGGCTGCTGAGAGGATGCCCACTGAGAATAGATCAAGATGATATTTGTGAGATATTATTGGTGGTCTATAATATAAAAATTTTCTCTTAAATGTTATGTGTACATTTAAAAATAAAGTGTGTCCATCATATAATAAAAATTTTATTATTGCATTTATTTACTTAGCCATATAATATATTCACTAAATATGTAATATCTATTGTGTTCTTATTTAGATAATTTATGATTGTCATATACCTATGAAAATAATAATAGCAATTTATATTACCTCACATTTATAATACTAGATAGAATTTTCTATTACAGAAACTCAGTACAACTAAACCATTGCACAAATATACTGTCAGATTTGTTGTTAGAGTAAGGTTATTCCTGACTCCAAACCTTGATATTTTTGGCTTATAATTATTACCTGACCCAACAATACTTGACTATATATATAGTTATATATATATCAACATAGATAGCCACTCCACTGTTGAAGGTAATTTCTTTCTGAAATGACCCACTCATAGTCTTTCCTTAATTCATTTTCTTTCGAAAAGTCAACCACCTACTTTTTCATCTTTCAAAAACTTCTTGTTGGCACAAAAATTAAAAAGCAACAAAAGATATAATAGTGTGTTCACTATAATAGTGTGTTCACTCAATATAATATTGAGATCATTAACATTATCAGTTTTTAACTTAGATTATAAGGCCAACTTAAGAACAGCTTTTAATTTCCTATTCCTGAAAAAAATAACACGTTTGACACCAGTTAAACAAAGATAGAAATAAATATATTCTTCAATCCAGCTGACTGAAGCAGATAGATTTTGTTTTTCTATTTTGGTGACTTTTTAACCCTTTTCTTCCATTTCAAGGTCTTAAATTTTTTTAACTTTTATTTTGCATAGTTTTGCTCATTATTGGTTTTCTAAATATTTTTATTGATAAAGACATTGCCATATAAACCTACTGCCTTCTTATGCAATGATCTAAACTTGTGACATTTACTGGAAATGTTTATCATTATTCTCTCTAGTACTTTAAAAATTAGTTAAAAATTTATTTAGTTGCTGGGTGCCTGGGTGGCTCAGTCCATTAAGCATTAGACTTCAGCTTAGGTCATTATCTCATGGCTCATAAGTTCGAGTCCTGCTTCGGGCTCTGTGCTGACAGCTCAGAGCCTGGAGCCTACCTCTGATTCTGTGTCTCCTTGTCTCTCTTCCCCTACCCTGCTCACATTCTCTCTCTCTTTCTCTCTTAAAAATAAATAGACATTATTTTTTTAAATTGCTTAGTTGCAAATAAAATTAAAATCCTTTTCCCAGATATATTTATACCACCGATTAGTAAGAATTGTCTATTGTAATTTTCTACTCAAAACTCTTTTAAATACACTAAAACTTTGGACTGCAAGTAACTTGTTCTGTGAGTGCTCTGCAAGACAAGCAAACAATTCTGATAAATTTTAACCTGATAAATGAACAATGTCTTGCAATACAAACATCATATGATCACAACTGAGCCACTGGTCCTTCTCTTCTCTCTTTCTCTCTCTCTCTCTTTCACTGAAGGATTGTGGGTGATCATCAATGCAATGTCACATTTCCACAAAATCCTCAAAAGGGGGCAAAAGCAAGTGTCACTGGACAGGTTCCCTGTTAAAGTTACGCAAAAAGCAAAAGATTCCATTGAGCCAATAGCAGTTATTCCTTTAGTGATAATGAAAGTTGTTCTACACAGTAACCCTCTCTTATCTCTTGTCTCCCTCACACTAGCCACAAAAATCTTCAAAGGTAAGTGCAGGTTAATTTGTTTATTTTTCTTTATATTTTGTTTTTTTCTTTATTATTTTGTATTATACTAAGTATTGTAATCATTTTTATATGAATCTTTTTGGGTGTGGAATGAATCATCTGAGTTTTACATAATTTCTAACAGGGAAATTCGCTTTGCTATACAGGTGCTTTAGGATTATAAACATGTTTCCAGAATGAATACTTTCACCATTGTACTTTCACCATTGTAAAGTGATTTTTTTTGGTGTTGTTGTTGGGTTTTGTTTTTTTGTTTTGTTTTGTTTTTTGTTTTGTTTTTTGTTTTGTTTTTTGTTTTTTGTTTTGGTCATCCTAAATATCTGCCCATCATCTTTTTTCAGGAGAATGGCAAATGATCAAATTTAAGTTGTCTGTAAGGTTTTAAATTATTTCAAAAAATTTAAAACTCAGATAAATTATCAGCTTAGAAGACAATGTGCATTAAAATAAATATTCTTCAATGATTCCTTTCTAATTAAAACATTTATAGAGATTAACTATATTACCAGGTTTAATAGTAGCTATGAGTGATTTAAAAATGGTACTTTAAATGCTGTCATCAAGATCCTCTTGAGGAATGAAGTGACTGTGGTTGGGAATATGACTTGAAAGCTCATATTGGAGTTGAAAATTTCTCCAGGCATAGTGTTCAGCCACTCCCAGATATCTGAGGAGGAAAAAAAGCTAGTATGGAGGCAGGTCCCTTCCCTCTACCATGGTGAAATAAGAAGAGTCAAATATATTTTTTAATTTTTTTTTTTATTTTGAGAGACAGAGAGAGCACTAGAGTTGGGGGCAGGAGAGGGCAGAGATAGACACACACAGATTCTGAAGCAGGCTCTAGGCTCTGAGCTGTCAGGACAGAGCCCAACATGGGGCTCAAACCCATGAACTGTGAGATCATGAGCTGACCCGAAGTCAGATGCTTCACTGACTTAGCAACCCAGGCACCACTAGAGTCAAACTTTTTTTTTTTTTTCCCAGGTGTATTTTTATCTATATCCTGTGAGGCAGATACCCTGTGAGTATAGATCCTCTCAGGAGAGGTGAACCATCTGGTAATTTTAACAAAGGAAGTTTGACATAAAGAATATTTAACTATTACAGGGGAAGATCGTCTAGCAAGTAGTATAGATAATTTAAAGAATATAAAAATAGTATGAAATATTAAAAAAACAACCACTAACCCAGGACTGAGATAAAAAATCCAAGAAAGACAATCCTCTTTTCCTAGGCCTCAGGTATTAACCTTATGGGAGAAACCAAGGTCATGGTTTTCTCAGTAACAGAGAAGTTGCTAGAATGTTGTATTAGAAAACGTGCTGTAAATCTGCCTTCTGGAGTTCACTAGAAATTCCTCCTCTAGAGTACTAGAGAAAGATGCTTATGAGGAGAGGAGATGGCTCACTACAGGCATTCTGCTTATAAAACCGCCCAAGGGGGAGATGCTAAGGATACCTGGAGGGTGCTTGTTGCTTCTAGCCACTGTGCACATCAGCAGCCAGGGCTCTGAGAAGCTGTGAGGGCTGCAAGAAACTGATCCTGGAGGAGCCTGAACAGAGAATCCTGTCAAGTGAGTACATGGGGATCCTAAAGTAAACATCCATTTTTCTTGAAGTGGTGTGTGTGTGTGTGTGTGTGTGTGTGTGTGTGCCCCCGCGCGCGCACCATTGAAAAGNAATCCTGTCAAGTGAGTACATGGGAATCCTAAAGTAAACATCCATTTTTCTTGAAGTGGTGCGTGTGTGTGTGTGTGTGCCCCCGCGCGCGCACCATTGAAAAGCTTACCATTATGCCAGCTGTCAGAGTAAGTTATCTCAAGGCCCCAGATTCATGTTCACAGATGAAGAGATTAAGGATGATGAAGCTGATAAGAAATAAATTTATAATTTCCAATATGGGATTAAACTGCAAGGATTTTATTAGTGGAAAATGCTGTACAATAGACCATAAGGAGGGAGGCAAGTGAATCTGGGAGAGCTCTCTGATCAAAATATAAGAATAAGCCTGCATGAAGAAGAGAGAGAAAAGATTTAGTAAAAGTGTGCTAGAATGCCGTACGAGAAAATTCTGCAAAGCCTTTAAGGTGTCCTCTAGCCAAAATTGGCCATTAGAAGAGTCCCATATCTGCCAAATATGGACTTGATTTAGTCAACTTGCCTAATCCTACAATGTTCAGATATGTAATGGGAACAGTCACTGGAAATATGGAAGCAAATATGTCAATGGAGGTGCTGGGAGCCACACTGGCCTCACTGGATGACAGTAACAGCAAGGAAATGGCAGTGTTTGCACAGCTCCTGCCATGAGAAACGAAAACTGGTATCTCCTTCTGCTACTACTGGCTCATGTTGGAAATGAACCTGCTGGTATTGACCAGGCCTCACAATATTCCATATCAGATCCATATTCTGAACACAGATACCTCATAAGGAAAAGCATATTCCTGCCTTTACAAAAGAGATTTTAGATGAAAGCTCTGTGAGTGATTGTCAAAAGCCTCTTTCTACGGGCCTTGTGAATCAAAGAAAATTGAGTCTTGCCCCAAGACAAAGAGCCTAATTTAGAGTTAAGGAACAAATGGGGGCAGAACTTAAGTTAACACTTACACCTTCTACTAATTGTTGATGTATGGCAGTCCCTTCCCCAAGGCCTATCTTCTGCAAACACCCTCCCTTACTGGTGGGTGGGATGAGGATAGATAAGAGTAGCTAACACATAACCCAAAAGCAAAAGGCTAACACATTTAGGGCCCCCATGACGTTCACACATTCAGCATCAAATAAGTTTCCACAAACAAACCAGTTCAAAAACATTCATCCTCTTGAGAGCCAAACAGAATGATTCCTAGCCCAACTATTTATGACTTAACATATATATGTCATCCTATTTTTCATTAAGAACATCCTATTATTTTCTTAGTTGTAAAATTCAACCTCACTATGATTGGGGTAACTTACAAAAGGCTTCTCATTGTAAAAATTCCTTTCTCTGATCTCATGTTGTTGAACCTTTAAATAAAGACACCAAAACCGACAGGACAGAGATGCCTGCCTGGTGATCAGAAAGAATCTCAGGGTTCTCTCACTCTCTCTCTGGCCGACACAGTCCATCCTTCAGGGACCCCTGGACCTGCCGGAGCCGGCCTCCGACATGGAGATTCAAATGTAAGAGTTTGAGACTTTAGTCAATTACATTTTCTAAAGTGTGAAAGTTGAAGGTATATTTTCATAGGTAACACAAGTCAGAATATGATTATAATCTCCTGTGCAAACAATAAAAATCTATTGTATTCATGAATACTATTTGAGACAGAGTGGTAGAAGTAGGATTATAAGTATAAATAGAAGAAGAAGAAAGATGGAGACTAGATATAGAATAGAAATAGAAGTAGAACTAAAAAGAGTATGAGAAAGAAAAAAGAGAGACAGAGTTTGAGAGGGAAAGAGAGTAAAGGACAGAGAAAGAGAAGAGAGAGAAAAGAAAAAGAGAGAGAGAGAGTTGTTGAAATCCATATCTGGAATCATGAGAAGCATAGAGATGTGATTATTAAAAGAACGCAAAGGATAAAGGAGCATACAAGAATATTTTCAGAGTCATGTCCCAACTTGGAAAATAGAAGGAAATCTTTGGGAATGCACTGGGCTTCTATTCACAGAATGAGGAGGGTATGTAAGATCAGGCTATGTGGAGACATTCTCTATAAAAAATAAAATAATCTTTGAATCCCTATACTTTTGTTTTATAAAAGAGAAATTTTAGTCTCTCAATCATTTAAACTTTTTTCAACATTATGATATCTTGCCACAGGATACTCACTACTACTGGAGAAGAGATATTTCAACTGAAGACTGTACCTACTCATGTGTCTTGGATAAAGTTGGTTATTTCCTGCTGATATTTTGTGAACACAAAAATTGTTGGCATCTGGAAATGCAACATAATTCCTAGCAATATTAATATAATAAAGATGTTTAAATATTTAAATAGAATAAAGAAACATGATTATATTTAACAAAGAATAAATACAATAAATGCATTTATTTCTGTGATCCTTACCCTTATGCACCACCACTAAGTGTTACTGTAAACTTAACATTCCTTGATCATGATCATAATGTTTATAGGTGAAGGAAATAAATATAAATAATGACATTAATAACATCTCTCTTTTAACTCCTGAATATTGCTTTGTCTGTTTCCTCTTCTGAAATTCTTTTGAAATGTGTGACCATATCTTCTAGCTAGTTGTATATTATCATACTGCATGGAAGTGAAATTCAAAATAAGATTGAAATTAGGCAAAATAAGATTGCCTAAAGGAAGACTTGCATTTCCTTTGACTGTGTGATCTAAAGAATTTTTTTCTTTTTTCTTCTCTGCTAAGGCATTCTTTCCAAATGACAAGTGACTATAAAAGTAATGGGTAACAGGAAAATAAATCACTGAATAACTGAGGACATAACTGAATTTTGGAAAATGAAGAAATAAATATATAACTGTTCAAAAATTCTAACCAGGTAAAGGCAAGGTAGGTCCCAAGTAAAATATATTTGAATGCTGTCAGAAACTTTCATCTAAACCAGATTTGCCCAATGAATTTTTAAGGTCTTAATGCTCTATTTCCTATGTCATCTATACAGTTCACTATTTTAAGAAGTGTATACATGTGGTCTAAAATCCAAAGCTGTGATAAGGTATAAAGACAGACAGTGTTTTTTATATTTTTATATTTTATTATTTTGTGTCACAACTATGGGATACCATTGTAAAATTATGATTCTCTTTCATGAAATAGAAACTTACAGCTACATTTTTTTAAACATCTGTTTCTAAAAACAAGTAAAAGAGACAGGGTGAGACTATTTATTTATCAGTTTTTCAATAGATGTCCTCTGTAAAAGACAGTACATTACATTTCTGGCAAAAGTCCTCCCAAGTCTGATTAGATGTAAAACAATTTCACAGTAACAAAAAACAGTAAAATACTATTTTAAAAAATAGTAAAATACTATGACCTCTACCTGTTACCTTGTAAACTTTCCAATCACATGGGCATATTCATTTATCTCTTCTACACACTTCAGGGGGTTTACAAATAAAGATCAAATGTGTTCCCAGCTGTGCACCCCTCTGAGTCAATTGGATATGCACATCTATTAAGCTATTTTTGGTATATATTGGTAACTACCCTTCTCAGTCAAATTTTGCCATGCTTAGAGATATTTATTAACAAACAGGGTACTAAGTAATCACACATTCCAACTTTGTACATTTGACTGCTTTAAAACATTCTATATGAAAGGTTCATCTAAGGAAGATATGATGAAATTTCAGATGCAGGTTTAGGCAAGCCTCATTTAAATCCAGCCCAAGAAGAATCTTCTGAAGCATCAGTAGGAATATAAAATAATCAAGAACATCATTCTAAAGGATTCAAGTCGTATAAGTTTCTAGGTTCTTACAACTTGATTAAGAGGTAACACATTATTTTAAAATCATTGAGCCAATTCACATATTTTGATTTATTCCATCAATAAAAACTATTGTCCAACAGCTGATTTGCTAATTAACAAGTTGCCAACTTTAACAATAAAAACCAATGTCTTACTCTGCTTAAAATAAACAAATCTAAATAAATAAATAAATGAACCAAAAAATCCATAGCAGAAAATGGGGCAAGTAAATTTAGGCCAACAAAATCAATTTGTTTCATTGACCAAAAGTGTAGAAACCTCATTACTTTTTATAAAATGAACTAAACACAATTTTTGTGACAGTATGGATATGGATATATTCATATATTTGCTCATTGTAAAACACTATCAAATCTAAGCTAATCACATTATTATAAATAGTGTTAGAGCTATTAAATAAGATTTCATTAAAATTATAAAGGTTAAAGTTTATTTGGTGAAAAAGCATATAAGTGAAAATCTAGTGACTTAGATAATAAACTTTCTATATAATGTGTATGGACAAAAGTAAAAATGTAAAATCCTCTTGTGTTTATGAAGTATAGTCACTGCAATGAATAGCATGAAATCCTAAGTATGAAGTATATTCACCACAATGAATAGTATGAAAGTCCTTCCTTTTTAAAGAAGGTTCACATTGCCTCCTCTCTCTCTCAAACTGGATCTATGGCCTCATGGAGGATTTGCTATGACCAGCTAAACAAGGAAAAGCAAATGGAACTAGTTTATAGTGTGCTGTCACCATCTGAAAGTTGTTACTTCAGTGCTATTGCCATAATTAGGGATGGCCCTAAGAAATAATGTTGAAAGGAAATATTGGCAATCAGCAGAACATTAAACATTATACATGTGCTGTTATTGTTGTTATTTCATTTTTGCTTTTGGTTTTGTCTTGCAGAGAAGATAGCCAAAAGTACAACCTTAAGTGATTCATGGACATTGAATCAGTGACTGATTCTAGGGCTGTATGGTTATGGACTTAAAATATATACACACCTTTGGAAGTCTGTAGATAAGGATATCTGCAAAAGAAGAGTATAGTTAAGATCATCAATGAGCACTAAGTACGAAGATCTGTGACCTATACGAATATCTACTAAGTAGCAACTTCAGGGAAAGATCTTAATAAAACATAATAGGAGATGACACCCCAAAATATGCTGCTGTAGTATCTTGATTATTTTGAACTGTAGACACAAAAAAATAGCAAATGAAGGGTGACGCTTTATCTGAACTCTGCTTATCTCCCTAAAGACTGATCCTCCAAAAGGAACTAATTTGCCATAAATCCCTTCCCCTGAAAGTGTTATTAAACAGAGAAGATTGACTCTTACTAGAGGAGAGGTGAATAGAAGTCCTATCACACCCAAACTTTGTTGCAAACCATCATATCTTCCATCTATTCTAAGGGCCCACTCATCTTTCCTAAAAATCATTTCCTCTCCCCTAAAAAGCCTAGATCTATTCTTCCCTTTCCCTATTAAGATAGTATTTTATCCTGAATTCTAAAGCTACCTCTTTAAGTTACTCATTTTTGTTTAACTGTTTCCTGGGTATCCATGAGACACACATATTAATAAACTTCTGTTTGCTTTTCTCTTTTTAACATCTTTTATTACAAAGGTCTTGGCCAATAACTCAGAAGGTTATATAGAAAATTATTTTTCCTCCCCTATACTAATAATCAGGTGAAGAAAATGAACTGTTCTTGAGATATCGGCTGCCTTGCCCTTGCTTATGAAAAAGGGGTCAGGATGACAGGAATGAATTTTAAGCCTGAGTTTAGCAACATATATGCTTTACTCACCAAGGCAATCTGGCTATGTCGATGCAGAATGCCAAACCTATCAGCAGCAGATAGCAATGTTGAACATGTGTTTTACCACCATTCAACCAAGGGGCCAGTCATTCAGCCATCATGGAAGGGGCAACAATTTGTTAGCACTGGAATAAAACCATGAGGATATGAATTGTTTTCCTAGTCCATAACCACCGTAAATGGAATTAACAAAATATCTAATTCACTCTGTTTCCACACAGATGTCTTCTGACCGAGGATTGACTTAATTGAATTCACTCATGCTAAAGTAGCTGGCCTGATCTTGTAATTGCTTTATTTGGAAGCTAAATGTGATTAAAACAGTAATGAAGGGTGATCAAGTTGACAAGGAATAGGCTGCGGTGATTTAGATTCCCAGGTGTTGGTTAAGCTGGAACTCAAAGTACCTAAAGGCTCCTTCCTTGTATTTTGCCACATTAGGCTTGACCAAAATATGAATTCCTAAGATATTTGAGATGAGGAAGTAAAGCAGTAATTATTATTTCCCAAAGGTTGTCATGGTTAGGAATGAAAGACAGTTACAAAAATGATACTGAGTAACAGCTTGTTTTCATTCTCTTCCATCTTATTTTCAAGTCTTCTTTCTGCTGAATAAACCCCTCTGAGTGACAGATCCCAGGTCCCATCATTACATATTAGACTACAGCTCCCCAAAAATGTCACCAACTCACTCTTCCTTGACCCACTTTGGCAGCTGACCATCTTGAGTTTTCAGACTCATTAGTCAGTTGGGTGACTCCTCTGTTTTTAGTCTCTCTTTCTCATCATTACTCCACCAGATGTACCTTATTCCATAACTCACAGAGGGTCTACCAATGAACACTGATTAGAACAAAGTCCCATTGTCATGAATGATTCAGGCAAGAGTTATAAATGGATACTAAACTATCTGTGATGGGATATTTCCTTCCCTCTCCTCCCAATGGCCTCTAACTGTAAGTCACAGATTTCTTTCTGGGCATTGTCAGCCTTTAGGGAAACATCCATTTGTTGGCCTTGTGAAGTTGATCCAATTTGGTATCATTAGTATTAGAAAACAAAATGCTATGCCATGAGCTACGATTTTATGCATATATAAATCACACTTTTGAGGGATAATAAATATATTCTGAAGAAAAAAATTGTCAAATTTATGCTTACTTCTATTTGAGAATCCAGCACCTCCCTAAATTAATGTGTGTGTGTGTTACATGTGTATGTGCTGATGAGTGTATTTTTTGTTTCTTTGTTTTTACTCTGGAGGTGTTGTCCCCAGCAAAGTTCCTTGTACTCTGGTGAGCTTCTCAAGTAAAGATGGAGTACAAGGCCTCCAGGAAGGACCTGACTCTGCTAGCTTTTCCATGGTACTCTTCCCAGATGGTCCCCTGTGGCCTCTGATAAAGTATTTCATTTGTAACCATTTCTGAGATTTCATAGTCTAGACATTTAGAGGCATAATGTCCATGTCTATGTGTGAAAGAAATAACTGGAATACCAGGACAATGTCTTTTGACAACGAAAATATTCTGATTATATCAGTTAGATAAATTTGGAAATTTGCTTTTAAGTAGAACAGAAAATAGCAGAAGAACATTTGCACAAGAAAAGCAGTACTTCACTAACAATCAAGTGTTTATTAAAAAGATGATCCCAGGAGTGTCGGGGTGGCTCAGTTGATTAAACCTCCAACTTTGGTTTAGGTCATGATCTCACAGTTCATGGATTCAAGCCTCAAGTCCGGCTCTGTGCTGACAGTTCAGAGCCTGGAGCCTCCTTCAGTCTCCGTGTCTCCCTCTCTCTCTGCCCCTCCCCTGCTCTCTCTCTCTCAAAAATAAATAAGCATTAAAAAAAATAAACGATGATTCCAGTCACCTTGCAAAGATATGTGGGGAGTGATAATGAGATAAAATGCTGTTTTTATGAAATCATAACCATAGAAATTCATATTTTATTGTCTTATTACAAAGAACCTATAAATTATACACATAGTGTCTCACAAGTTTGTGCACCGTGAGGTGGTGATTTTCTTTCCCCATGAGGAAGATATTTGTAGAAACATAGTGAAATGTCTCTTTTTCACTATTTGTCTATTTTTATACATGGGACTTATGGTAGGTCCCAGAAATGCTGTGTTAAATCTTAGAAAATTGGTTGTTTGGTTCATAGGGAAATCATCCATCAGAGGATCAATCCGGTTAAGGTTTTACTAAGTTCAATGCTTCAAATGCTCTAACAATATATGTCCTTAACAGGATGAAGCTGCTATAGAGAAACACCTGTGAATGTCAAAGCATGTGTTTTTACCATAAAACAAAAAAACATATAATTAAACCCTCAATAGTCTATACAAAGTTATTGTATACGGACTTTGGTTCTGTCTCTATTTTAGTGTAGGAGTATCTTTTAAAGGATGGTAGCTGAAGGTAAATATATTTTTTTCAATGTCTTTTTCTGTTATTTCCCATTTTTTTCCAGCTAGCTACTGAATGAGCTGGTTGCCAGAATTTGATTTTTTGTGATGATGAATTAAAGGGATGTGAAAAGTAGTATTATAAAATAGCAAAAGATTAACTTCTAAAGAAAGTTAAGTTGGCCAACACAATGAAGTTCTGAAAGAGAAAGATAATAAAAAGGGAAGGAGAAGAAAAAGCAACAACAACAATAAAGCCTAAAGTCAGAGCTGATGAGAAAGTTTAGTTACTTAGAGGGGGAGAAATTCAGAAGCAGCAGTGAGACACAAGAGAGCTATGAATATCAGGACTGAAAAGTATCACTAAATATTAACAACCAAATTGCCCTGCGTACTCATAAGAAAAGCAGTAAGGCTTTGAAATAATTTATAATTATTATTTTTAGTTTTTGTTATTAGACTTTGTTTCATTAGGTGCAAATTTACACAGAGACTGAGCTATGGGAATCTCCATACTTTATTAAAGATACATGAGCCAAAACCTCAATAAGAGTAAAACCTGCAATTTACAGAGTTCATACAATTGGACATTAATTTTAGAACTAGGGAATATTAACAGCAATATAAGTGACACAATCACTCATTTTTCTTTTTTAAACATAAGAGAAGAGCTATTGATTAAAATCTTTTTGTTGTTTACTTTCATATGTTTGTGAAGTTATCATTTAAAAAGTGCTGTCACTTTGATATGGGGAATGATGGTGACATATTCATGTTCTGAATATTATGACCACCTTTGAAAGAACATGCTTCTAGGCAATATTCATGCACATCTATTTTCTCCTTTGAGAAATCCACATCTACTTATGGAAAGCCTTTAAGATGTTTAAGTATTGTCTAGAAATCAAAATTTCCTGCAAGCAGAAACCAGAAGGTATTAACTATCTTTTCATATAATTTATCTTGAGTATGTTTTAATATATTTGGGACAATTTTAAGCCTAGTAATATTTTTTCTTTCAAATCATTGCCAAAAAAAGAATTAACTATTTTTATTGAACTGTAGAGGTAAACTATTTCCCAGAAATTACGTTACCTAAAATATATAGTTACCAAAAATTTTTGAGATGGAACTGTTAATGGAATTTTTCTCATCCATTAACAATAAAAGATAACGATTTTCTGTTGAGGTTACATATTTGGTAAATAAATATGTTTGCTTCATTTTGCTTTTATTTGTTGATATTAAAATACACTTATTGTGGGGTGCCTGGGTGGCTCAGTCAGTTGAGCATCCAACTTCACCTCAGGTCAGGATCTCACGGTCCATGAGTTTGAGCCCCGCGTCAGGCTCTGGGCTGACAGCTCAGAGCCTGGAGCCTGCTTCAGATTCTGTGTCTCCCCCTGTCTCCCTACCCCTCTCCCACATGCACTCTGTCTCTCTCTGTCCCTCAAAAATAAATAAACATTAAAAATATAATAACAAAATACAATCCCTTATCGGGGCACCTGGGTGGCTCAGTCTGTTAAGTGTCCAATTTCATCTCAGGTCATGATCTCACAGCTTGTGGGGTTGAGCTCATACAAGGGAGCTATCAGCTCAGAACCTGGAGCCTGCTTCAAATTCTGTGACTTTCTCTCTCTCAGCTCCTCCCCCACTCATGCTCTGTCTCTCTCTGTCTCTCAAAAATAAATAAATGTTAAAAATATTTTTTAACTTAAAGTACACTTATTGATATAGTAGCATGATCTTCAAAGGTTTGGGATGGTGAGACATTCACTTGTGTGAATGCTGTCCCTTGACTATGTTGACTATAAACATAGCTCATTTTTCATTTTCTTCAGACACATGATTTCAAAGTCACCTTATCATAGATTTCTTCCCAACTACTCATATGATAGCACCCATTCTCTTTTACTGCACTCTTCATTCTCCGTGGCTTCATCACTAACATATTTAATATGTATTTATATTTTTTGAATAACCTTAGGTTTTAAGTTCCATAAGATCAAAGATTTCTCCTGTTTTTCTCATTCATCTATCACCAGAACCTAGAAAAATGTCTTCATCACAATGAATAGCTTTTGAGTAAACAGACAAATGAACTTGTATCTAGCTTAATATCAGCAGAGAAATTGGATTTATATTTGAAACCATAATGTGAGAAAACTGGACTAGAATAAAAAGACAGGTATGAAAAGATGATATTCTGACAACTTAACTAAGCAAATCACAGCACACTCTCTCATTTTCTCTCTCACTCTCTAAAACAAAATATATAAATACAAATAAATAAACTTCTTAATTTTTCATTTAGCAAGTTCATTCTAGATGATAAATTATAACTGTATAATAAATAATATGTTAAATATGTAAAATACAAAACTTTATATAATATGTTATTTCATATAATCATAATTTCATATAATTATGTATATTATTCTCCATATGATTAATTAAATAATTTATTAAAACATTTAATACATTTATAAGATGCTTTTGATAGGTCTGTGATATAGGTTGAGAAATATATGAACTAACACTTTGAACTGAAGAGATTGGAGATATCAAACAACTGTGTGCTTTTTGCTTGTAGGCAAAAAGAGCATAAAAGTACACAGGAAGCCTACCATGGCTGCAACTAGAGAAACTTTTTAGTGAAATATATTTTTAAATGTAGACAAATTTAGTATAATCATGACCAACTACCCAGTAAAATTAGTGTGTTTCTTCCCTAGAAATAAGATTTATGTGATTGTTTTTGACAAAAAAAAAGAAAAGAAAAAGGCATAGTCAGGAAGTTAAGTGCCCTGTGTAAATTGAAATAAAACAAATGAATAAACAAACAAAACAAAACACAGTATAACTGGATCTATGTAAAACATTTGGAGTTAAAAAGTGATATGTGATTTTAGTAGAAAAATTTAAAAAACAAAGAAGTCATATAACCTGGTAAAAGAGAGACAAGAGACACAATAAGAAAGTAACAAAGAGGGCATAGAAGGTAATTCAACAAAGACCTCTATGACTGGAAACATATAGAAGAAAGAGGGGGAAGGAATATTTCTAAAGAAATCTATTAGAAAAGAATAAAAGAAAATATTAATTACTAGTGAAATGTAAGTTCCAATAAGTTTGGAGGAACAATACAAACAGAGACAAAATGAGAAGAGACAGGGCAATAGCAATGAAAAAGAGAAGATGTGGTTTATCTATACAATGGAATACGACATAGCAATGGGAAAGAATGAAATCTGGCCATGTGTAGCATCATGGATGGACCTTGAGGGTGTTATGCTGAGCGAAATAAGTCAGGCAGAGAAGGACAGATACCATATGTTTGCACGTATAGAAGGATTAGGAGGAACTAAACGGAGGACCATGTGGGAGGAGAAAGGGAAAAATAGTTGGGGAGAGAGAGGGAGGCAAACCATGAGAGACTCTTGAATGCTAAAAACAAACTGAGGGCAGGTGGGATGGGGGGGAGGGGAAGAAGGGTGATGGGCACAGAGGAGGGCACTTGTGGGGATGAGCACGNTAAATATTATGTAAAACATATGCAAATATACATTATATATATATATATATATATATACCCTTCAAAATCTATTTTAAAAGAAATCTCCTATAATACTTTTTATTTCCATTTAGTTTATTATTTAATCGTTATTACTGCAATGTTAAATGTGCCTTTTGAAAAAGATTTTAGGGGCGCCTGGGTGGCTCAGTCCGTTAAGCGTCCGACTTCAGCTCAGGTCATGATCTCACGGTTTATGGGTTCAAGCCCCGAGTTGGGCTCTGTGCTGACAGCTATCTCAGAGCCTGAAGCCTGGTTCAGATTCTGTGTCTCCTTCTCTCTCTGACCCTGCCCTGCTCACGCTGTCTCTCTTTCTCTCAGAAATAAATAAGACATTAAAAAAATATTTTAATTCTCTCACAAAATAAGGAATATTTAAGTGCAAAATAATACCTAGAAACAATAAATAAAAGGTTTAGTAATGATGGAATTCTTCTACATGAAGAAAAGAGTATTAAAAAGTCAAAGAAAAACAATAAAATTTAAAAAATTATAATTTATATGAGTGAAATGCAAATTTACCTTTATAAATAAGAAATATATAAAGGATCTTTACTCATACATAAGAAATAAGGTAAGGGCTGTAAAAATTGTTCACAGAACAACACATACCTATGAGAAATCTGCTACAGTGAAAATTATAGAAATAAAATTAATGCTATTTTCAATTACTGAGATTGGTAACAGTCACAAAGATGTGTAGCCTATGCGTGGTTGCAAGCTTAGAGAAAGAAGTCCAGGTATGTGTTACTGGAGTGTAGATTGATAAAAATCTCAACGGAAGTTAATTGAAATAGCTATCAAAATTATCTATCACTTTGTTTTTATATATTTGCAAAATTACGTATCTAAAATTTAATTAATTGTATTTGTCATAACAAAATATTTGAGAAAGCCTGGTTGCCAATTAACAGGGCCTATTTAAGTAAGATAAACTCTTCAGGAACAGGTTATCTGGATATATCATGGTGCCAGAAAAGGAGAACTATATTAATTCTCTATTGCTACCATATTACCACAAAATTAACACATTACCATACCAAATTACCACAAACTTAGTGGCTTATAAACAGCACAAATTGATTATATTGGTTTCTTTAGATCAGTGGTCTGGCAGATTGACTGGGCCTTTGCTTGGAGTCTTACAAGACTAAAATCAAGGAGTTTCGATGTGTGTTTATAGAAACTCTAGAGGATGATATGTTTTCTTGTTCAGTCAGGTTGTTGGCAGAATTCAAGTTGTTTGTTGCAGCTGTAAGACTGAGGTCCCTGTCTTGCTGCCTATTAGCGAAGAGCTATTCTTAACTTCCAAAGGCCACTGAATTTCTAAGTTCCTGGCTATATTCCCCATTTTTGAAGCCCTCCAAACAAAAGCGGAGTCCTCATTTTGCATATATCAGATCTAATTTTCTGCCTTTGTCTGCTGAATCTCCATTACTCTTCTCTTTCACTTTTAAGTATCCATGAGATTTCTTTGATCCCACCCTGGTAATCCAGAACAATATTCCTGTTTGAAAATCTGTAATCTTAATTCCACCTGCTAGTCTTTTTTTTTTTTTTTTTTTTTTTTTTTTTTTTTTTTTT